>NW_012118999.1:936629-948977 GCF_000951035.1 Colobus angolensis palliatus | reverse complement strand
TGAGCCAAGATTGCGCCATTGCACCCCAGCCTGGAAAACAAGAGCGAAACTCCATCTCAAAAAAAAAAAAAGATAAAGTTTCCTGACTTTAAGAAAATTTCATTCTACCTGGGGAAGACAGGCAACCAGGCAACAAGCATGCAAATAAAAAGGGCAATATTGAAGAGAATGAATAGGAGAGCTGCTCAACAAGTAGCCACATTGGAAAGATCTGAGGGATGTAAAGAAAGTAGTCATGAAAATATGGGAGGAGCATTATAGTGGAAACAGCAGTAAACAGAAAGGTCCTCAGAAAGATTCAAGCTTGGTATTCTTAAGGTACAGGACAAGGGCTGATGAGGAGGGAACACAGAAAACAAAGCACGGAGAGATGATGTCAGAGAACAGTTGGGTGCCAGATGATACAGGTCCATTGCTTGGAGTTTGAACTTTATTCTGGTTGCAATGGAGTCACGTGATATAATTTGTGCTTTTGAAAGCTCACTCTGGCTTCTATGTAGAGGATCTACATGGGCAGAAGGGTAGAAAGGAGGCAGAGAGATCAGTTAGGAAGCTATTGCAGTAGCTTAGGTAAGAGATGTAGTTTGGACTAGGGCTATATGCAAGATAGCGATCAACACTTGGATTCAAGATATATATGGAAACTAGAATTGACAGGACTTGCTGATAGAGTATCAGTACTTATGTCAGGTGTAATGACAATGAAGGATGACTCAGGCTTTTGACCTGTGCATGGAAGAGATGAATAATTGTACAATGTATTGCGATTGGAAAGATTTTAGAAGGGAACATGAGTTCTGTCTGGGACATGTTAAGTTTAAAATACCTATTAAGCATCCAATCAGAGAGTTGAAAAGTAGTTGAATATATGAGTATGGAGTTCAAACAATATAACTTAGATTCAATAATATATATAGTTGATTCTTATTCACAGTAGTCCTGTTCCATAAAGTCACCACAAACAATGAATTAGCAAATACTGAACAATTGTTCCTAGGGAAAATACAGAGTTAGGTTCCTGCAAATATGTAAATAGTCATATTTTCATCAACTGATCAATATATAATCTTGTTTTTATGTGTGTTTCTGATTAAAGAAACTTTATTTAATATATATTTTTTATTCATTAGCATTGAACTCATAGCCAATGGCACTAACTCATGCCTGAATGAAGCTTGTCCCATAAATGTATTTTCTCCATAAGGCACATTACAATCCTCTTGGACTTAGGAACACTAGATAACACTTCAGCTTATACTTGGGGGCCACTGTAAACAGCTAAATCACAAATAAAAGGCACAAAAATAAAAAAAAAAAAACATAGCACTAAATAGACTATTTCAGCATGAGAGCTGAAACAAAAAGGTAGAGCAGCACCTTATTCACCCTCGGCTGAGATCGGGAATATCAGAAGACACATTTTCACTAATTGTGCATGCCATGAATGACCACAGAAGCAGTGTAAATATTGATTTGGAGATTCAAATAATTAGCAAGTAGGCAAATTCATAAATACAGAATCTGCAAATAATGAGTATCAACTGTATATGAGTTTTAAAAGCATGGAGCAGGATAAGCTGAGCAGAGAGAATAGACAGAGAAACAGCAGCAGCAGAGGATGCAACCCTAAAATACAGCATTGTTTAGAGATGGTAGAGAGGAAGAACAAGCAAGGGAGACTGGAAAAGAGCATCCAGTAATGTGGAAGGGGAAACAGGGCAAGTTTCCTGATCCTGGCATCAGGATCCTAGAGAGTAATGTATTTTGACAATAAGTTAATAGCGGCCGGGCATGGTGGCTCACGCCTGTAATCCCAGCACTTTGGGAGGCAGAGATGGGTGGATCACCTGAGATCAGGAGTTCGTGACCATCCTGGCCAACATGGTGAAACCCCATCTCTACTAAAAATTCAAAAACTAGCCAGCTGTGGTGGTGGGTGCCTATAATCCCAGATATTCAGGAGGCTGAGGCAGAAGAATCACTTGAACCCAAGAGGAGGAGGTTGCAGTGAGCCAAGATTGCTCCACTGCACTCCACCCTGGACAACAAGAGCGAAACTCCATCTCTAAATAAATGAATCAATAAATAAATGAATAAGTTGGCTTATAAAAAAATAAATGAATAAGTTAACTGCACCAAATAGTAAAAGACGGTGTATGGTGAGGATACAAGAGCTGAACACTGGCCTAGGCAAAATAAAGACAACTGGTAACCTTGAATAGAGTTATCTCAGTAGACTGATTGTATTACTCAGGGTTCTCAAGAGAAAGGGAACCAATAGTATATGTGTGTGTATATATATATATATATATACACACGTAGAAATATGAAGAGATTTCTTGTGATGGACTGGCTCACACAATTATGGAGGTTGAGAAGTCCTACCATCTGCTGTCTGCAAGCTGCAGACCCAGTAAAATTAATGATGTAATTCCAGTCCAAATCCAAAGATTTCAGAACCAGGACAACTGATGGTGTAAGTTGGGTCCAAGTCCAACGGCTTGAGAATGAGGAATGCTGAGGTCCAAGAGCAGGAGAAGATGGATGCTCCAGCTCAAGCAGAGACAGCAAATTTGCCCTTCCTCTATTTTTTTGTTCTATTTGGGGCCTCAAAGGAATGGTTGATGCTTACCCACATTGGTGTAGGTGATCTTCTTTACTCAGTCTACTGATTCAAATGCTAATCTCATACAAAAATTGGCTGGGCATGGTGGCTCACACCTGTAGTCCCAGCTACTCGGAAGGCAGGAGAACCGCTTGAATCCGGGAGGTGGAGGTTGCAGTGAGCCAGGACTGCACCACTGCACTCCAGCCTGGGTGACAGAGTGAAACTCCATTTCAAAAAAAAAAGAAAAAAATGCTAATCTCTTCTGGAAACACACTCACAGACACACCCAGAAATAATGTTTTACCAGCTATCTGGACATCTTTGCCCAATGAAGTTGACAAATAAAATTAACCACCATAGTGACATAGAACAGAAGCCCTACTGGAGTGAGCTGAAGAGGGAATAAGAGATGACAAAGATAAAACAGCAAGTACAGATAACCATCAGGGTCATAGAACGAGGAACTGAGAAGTGGGATGGTGGCTGGAGGGGAACACTGGGCAAAGAGATGGGTCCAACTAATGATTTTTTTTTTTTTTTTGAGACAGGGTCTCACTCTGTCACCCAGGCTGGAATGCAGTGACATGATCACAGCTCACTGCAGCCCAGACTTCCCAGACTCAAGCAATCCTCCCACCCCAGCCTCCCAAGTAGCTGGGACTACAGGTATACACCACCACTCCTGGATAATGTTTGTATTTTATAGAGATGGGGCTCAAGCATTTCTCCCACCGTGGCCTCCCAAAGTGCTGGGATTACAGGTGTGAGCCACCGCACCTGGCTCAGTGAATGATTTTTTACGAACTTATCACATGCCATGCATTATCATCTATTACAGATGGAAGAACTAATATTATAGAAAATGAAGAGAGTTGTAATAGTTGCAAAGTTGTGGAGAAGGTACAAGGGGATGAGATCTTAAAGCAAGAGTGGAGGCAATGGTCTTAAGTAAGAATGCGCCTTTTTTTTTTTTGAGACAGAGTCTCAATCTGTCACCCAGACTGGAATGCAGTGGCTCTATCTCAGCTCACTGCAACCTCTGCCTCCCAGGTTCAAGCGATTCTCCTGCCTCAGCCTCCCAAGTAGCTGGGACTGCAGGTGCTCACCACCATGCCTGGCTAATTTTTGCATTTTTAGTAGAGACGGGGTTTCGCCATGTTGGCCAGGCTGGTCTTGAACTCCCGACCTCAGGTGATCTGCCCGCCTTGGCCTTCCAAAGTGCTGGGATTACAGGCGTGAGTCACCACGCTCAGTCAGAATGCTTCCATTTTAACAAGAAACAAAGGCATTCTGTGTAGATACAAATGTAGGTAGACTGATGGATTTGCAAGGAGGAAAATGAGTTTTTCTTCAAATCATTTTCTTCTCAATTAAGTGTAAGGCAATTGTGTCAGTTGAGGGTCATCATAGAGGGAGTAGTGGAAATTTGAAGGGAGAGGAAGAGGTATGAAAGAGTCACATCAGAGAGTGGAAAGGTGACTATAGAAGGAAATAGAATAGAATCGTCTGCAATATTGAGTCCTCATCTGAGATTTGTGGTCATGGACATGAAATTAGTCGACTAAGTACGATTATATAATTTTCTCCAACAATCAAATCAGTCATCAATCATCTCACTTCCAAGTCACAGAAATTGTAGTCATTTCCTCCCTTATGTTTTATTTATCTTCTTATTAGTTCAGAGGGTACAATATTAAGCAGGAAATTCAAAACCAAGCCATTAAGGACAGCATACCTGATGCTACATGGTACTACTTGGAACATTCTCCCAGAACTTACCCCATTCTCCCATAGGCCTTACTGTACTTTGAATCAATTGCTATTGCTTTTTCACAATCCTTTATCGCATCTGTATAGTGACCTAATTTGCTCTGAGCAGCAGCCCTAAGAGAAAGAAAAGAGAATTTTATTAAAGGCAGTTTTCAAGGCACTAATTTAGATTTTTCAAGTACTAATAACACTACCTTTTTCTTGTTCCAATTTGTAGATCATTCCCACTAAATTTCTAAGTCAAACTGTCTAAGATAATTATGTAATAAAATGAAAACAAAACAAAACAAAAGCTCAGAAACTTCTGTGCAGAAAAAAGTATGCAGGCTGCCTTTCACTGTTTGCTTTGCTATAGAAAGGACAAATATGCAAGTCATACAACTGGTCTACCTATTTATACCCTTTCTAGTTTGTGCAAACAGAAAAGTGAAAAAGCTAGGACATCTGGGCTGCTATGGAGGCACAAAGAGTGAGTGATTGCTGTGAATGGCTACACAGAGGGTTGGGCTATTATGACTTTAACGGTACAGTTAAAGTACAAGTAAAAGTGATATCCCAGTCCCCTGGCACTTTCTCTCATTCATTCATTTCTAAGGCCAACTAGATTTTATTTCTTTCAGTCTCCTAGAAGTTCTCATGATCTTGTCCCTCACCAAAAGGTTGAAGAGCCAACTTTGGAAAAAGAACACTTGCCTAGATCAAAATCCCTACAATTGTGACCTCTCCTCAATACCATTTCCAAATAGGAAGAAACAGCTCAGAGGAGAAACAGGAAAGGAGAAGAGAAGCTCTAAGATGGATGCTCAGAAGTCAAAGTGGGGTGCCAGCAACCAAGAAATAGAAGTTTCTTGGACCAAGGAGGGCCAAGGTGTGGTGACCACTTCTTCGATTTCTCACAACTACAAAGGAGAATGCTATGCTGCACAGCACCTCTACCTCTACCACTGTAACTCCAAGACCTGGTACCCTTTCTATTAATTAAGGTAAAGAAGCACTTTCTGAAAATTTTGCTTGCAAGTCCAGAAATGAACTTAGGCTCCTTCATGTTCTTCAGTCTACAGACAAAAGTCTCACGCTAACCCAAGGTCTCTGACCTCATGTTCCTCTCCCATTGCAATCTCAGAAGCTCTACTCTTGTTTTTGCTACCTCTATTCTTCTCTCTTTACCCATATTTTTTTTTGTTTTGTTTTGTTTTTTTCCTTTTTGTGGAGAACAGGGTCTTGTTATCCTGCCCAGGCAGGTCTCAAACTCCTGGGCTCAAGCTATCCTCCCACCTCTGCCTCCCTAAGAGCTGGGATTACAGGCATTAGTCACCGCACCCGGCCCCATGTTAGTTGTTTTAATTGTCCTTAAAAACAATCTTTTTGCTTAACCATCCAGTAAACCATATCTCTTCCTTGAAATTAGTCAAAGGTCACATCTTTCAAGGACCTAGCTGGAATCGAATAAGCACACATGAAAACAATAAAGCTGATTAGAACACCACCTATCTCCAAGTATCAATGAGGGTCCTTGCTGATCCTCAATATTCCTCAAGTATGCTCTAATCTCCTCCTGTCAATCAAACTATAGATTAGGGTTATCTAATACTACTTTTATATCACATCCAGCTTATTATTATACTCTACAAATACTAGCTGTACATAGTAATAAATCAATTATTTGCTAGGAATCCACGAACAGAATGTGTTATGTAAAACCAATCCTGGATAGAAGAAGCTAAAAAAAAATACTGCCAATTCTGGAAGTTGAACCTGGGAATATAAACCTACTAAAATTTCACTAAAACTTAAGCACGTTTAGTGGGAAGAAAAGGAGAAGAAATAGGAGTTTAGTTCTAATTAAGCACATTTAGTGGGAAGAAAAGGAGAAGAAATAGGAGTTTAGTTCTGACTAACAGGAAGATGCTGAGAAATTCCCAACATGGCCTGGCTTCCACAAAGCAGATTAACAACAAGTGAGTCTGGATCACTGACTTTTTCCCATCTAATGTGAGGATTCCAGGTCAATAAACATTCATTAAAGTTACACTGTGTAAGGAGCACAACCTTCCAGACTAGTACAGATCTTTCTTTTAGAGTAGCTTAACTCAGAGAAAATGTGAAGAGACCAACCTTGCAAAGTTTATATACTTCAATGGGTGACACATAAATACATACTCCCAAAAAGGAGATTTCAAGAAAACTCCTATTTATGCCCAATTTGGCCTTCTAAGCCACAGTACTTTCAAGACAAAAACTTTGTGTCACAGTAACAATAGGAATGAGACATTGCCTCAGAGCAAGTTCCTTTTTCTACCACTATAGAAAGCTCTTGTCCACACGTGATTTTAGTCCAAAGAGCCAGGAAGGTCCCTCAGAGGCCTCAAATGTTCTCGTCTATTCTGCCTGGTTGCTTGAAGGAGAACATTTCAGAGAGTGAAGTCATGCAAGCAATTAACTGAATGACAATAGAATCCTACCAACTCAGGAGGTTTTTTGTTATTGTTGTTGTGTTTGTTTCTTTGAGATAGAGTCTTGCTTTGCCGTCCAGGCTGGAGGGCAGTGGCGCAATCTCAGCTCACTGCAACCTCTGTCTCCCAGGTTCAAGCAATTCTCCTACCTCAAACCCCCAGGTAGCTGAGATTACAGGTGTGTGCCATCATGCCCTGCTAATTTTTGTATTTTTAGTAGAGACAGGATTTCGCCCTGTTGGCCAGGCTGATCTTGAACTCCTGACCTCAAATGATCCGCCCACCTCGGCCTCCCCAAGTGCTGCGATTACAGGTGTGAGCCACCGTGCCAGGCCAGGAAGTTGAATCTGGGATTACAAAATGGCTAAACCAAATTTCATCTAAGAATTAACATTTATTGAGAGAAAAGGAGTTAATGGACTAAGCTTTGAGGCAGATTTTTAAAATAATTTTATTATATATAATAAGCAGAGCCACCAGAAGAAAAACTTGTCCAGAAACAGAGCATGAGATATATACTAAGTCCAAGTCTTATATCTAACTCCATAGGCAAGGCAATACTATCTGCAAATACACAAGCCTAGTGTCTGATCTATCACTGATATCTGATCCTGGACATCTGCAAACGGTGGTTTTGTAGAACAGCAAATGCCTCAATCTCATCTCTTTTCTGTCAAGAGTTGCACTTTCTAATCAGTGTATGTGTCTGCACATATGCACAGAAACATGCAAGAAGGGTAAAAGGGCTCATGGGAGGATGGAGAGCGAAAGTTTTGAAAAAGGAATTCAGAAAAAGAACTACGTGGTTTTGAAAAAACAACAAATCTGTTCCTAAACACTTGCTAAACACCTTCAAGAAAGTGAAAGGCAATACTTGCCTTTAGATATCTGATTAGCAATTTTTAAAATATAATCAGAAAATGACTCCTCTCTACATAATACATAGGACTTAGCATACTCTGAGCATCTGTAATGTTACATAGCAAAAGTTTTTAAAGAGAACAATCATACCATGTGGACTGTATTTTAAGTGGTTAATATATGGCTACATTCAGGATTTAATGTTAAGTATTTTTAACTGTATTTCTTTTCTTTTTTTTTTTTTTTTTTGAGGCAGAGTCTTGCTCCGTTGCCCAGGCTGGAGTGCAGTGGCGAAATCTCGGCTCACTGCAAGCTCTGCCTCCCGGGTTCATACCATTCTCCTGCCTCAGCCTCCTGAGTAGCTAGGATTACAGGCACCCACCACCATGCCCAGCTAGTTTTTTGTATTTTTAGTAGAGGCAGGGTTTCAACATGTTAGCCAGGATGGTTTCGATCTCCTGACCTTGTGATCTGCCTGCCTTGGCCTCCCAAAGTGCTGGGATTACAGGCGTGAGCCACCATGCCTGGCCTTTTAATTGTATTTCTTTGTTTAGTTAAAATTTATCTTTAATAAATGCATATTCATGCCTTCCCAAAATACTAGTCATTCTACAGGTACACATATTACCATATATTAAGATTATCTAGCAAATCTAAAGTAAAAACACTTATGTGCGTACCTAAATCTGGCTGTAAATTAAGGATGACAACTATTCCATCTACTTTGCACAGAATCTCAGAGCAATCAAGGACCATTTATCTGATCTGTTAACACTTGCTATATCACATCTACCAAAAAAACTCTTCTAAAATGACCGGGAACAATACGACACAAGTATAATTATTGTTTGATATGCAAACCTTTCAACTCAAAGTTTCCATAATGTCTCCTGCCCTCATAATTATAAACCAATATACCTGGTTTATAATACCAACTGAAGGATATAAACCAATTATATTGGTTTATAATACCAACTGAAGGATACTGAAAGATACAGTGAAGGAGTAAAGCTACACCACTCCATTTGTTCTTCTCCAAATATTTCTACTTAATTCATTCAACTAATATATCTATTGAGGGCCAGAGAATGCATACTTTTCTAAGAATAATGGATACAGCAATAAGCAAAATAATATTCCTGTCCTCAATAGCACTTAGATTCTAGTGGGGGCATGGAGGGTGAGGAGAAATCTGGCAGACTACAGAGAAAATGTGGTTTTAGTTCTCATTTTCTATGTCTAGTTTTCTGTCAATCTTTCTTCATACAGCACGACTGAGGCCCTTACTTCTCAGACTAATTATAAAAATGTTAATATTTATTTAAAAATAAACACATAGTCCTTTGCATCAGTTTAAAAAAATTAAGACATGAAAGTATAGGGTTCAACAAACCAGTTTTGGTAGTTCATGTGAAAAAGTGTATGGGTTTCTCCGACTTAATACTCACTACAAAGTAACAGCAGGACAAGAATAACCATTAGAAGAAGAGCTATAGGATGTGTAACTTTCAAATAATTAGAAAGAAAGAAAAAAAATCAAAACAATAGAAGGGAGGGAAGTAGGGGAGGAAAGAAGCAGCCAAGAAAGAGGATGCTTAAAAAGAGCCGGGTGCAGCGGTTCACGCCTGTCATCCCAACACTGTGGGAGGCCAAGGACAAGAGATCACCTGAGTCCAGGAGTTTGAGACCACCTTGGACAACACAGTCAGACCCTGTGTCTACGAAAGATTTAAAAATTGGCCAGTTGTAGTAGTGTACACCTGTAGTCTCAGCTACTCGGGAGACTGAGACAGGAGGATCACTTGAGCCCAGGAGGTTGAGGCTGCAGTGAGCCATGTTCATGCCATTGTACTTTAGCCTGAGTGACAAAGCAAGAGTCTGTCCTTCCCACCCCGCAAAAAAAAGGTAGCAGAAAACAATTCAAATTTATCAGACAAAACTCAGATTCTCAACTTGGATACAAAATATATCACTTAAAACATAATCATACACAGGTTGAAGTTAAAAGAACAGAAAAAGACAAACAGGAGAACTGAAACAACAAAAAAGAAAGCTGATGTAGAACAATTAAATATCAATATTAATTTAATATTAAATATTAAACACAAAGCAAATCAGATCATTAAAGATACAGAGAGGCATTATTTTTACTAATCACCCTTTCAAATTTAATTTTATGTAAAAAACTTACAAGGTTCAGAAGTTAAACCTACATTAGAAGTCTCCCTATCATCCTATTGGGGATGGGTGAGAATGGGGTAGATGGGATAGAAATGGGAGTAAGACTTCAAAAAGATGAAAAAGCAAACCTTCAAACTGAATAAAACAGAAACAATTGATCCTAACTGTATATCAAAAACAATTCAAATCATTTCTCAGCACAGTATTCTGAGTATATATGATTACTGAGATGCATTCAAAGACAAAAGAAAAACTGCAAAGAAATCCTGAAGTTTACATAGCAGGCCTGCTAGTGGTGTAATATTAGCTTATAAGACCAACTGAAGGATACTGAAAGATACAGAAAATGAGTAAAGCTACTGGTGGTGGTGGAAGAAGGGTTTTCACCCTGGGAGAAGGAAAATACAAATATAAAATGGAGGAAGATGAGGGAGAATTCTGTGATGCTAGAATGTGAATTGAAGGCATCTGTATAAACTGATAGCTTTTCAAAAAATCAGTTTCCTAGCTCCGTCCACTGAAAAGACCTAGAAGCAATAAGACCTTAGTAGCAATGATCATGTCCTGCAACTCCATCTTGGTTTCTAAATACCATCCTCCACTGAAAAGGTCAGAGCTTCCTTGGAGAAACAGTTGAGTTCAGGGCTACAACAGGGAAAGTACAAGGGAAATCTGGAATGTCTTATTATCTCAGAAAGCAAGAAAGTGGTTGGTTTTTTGGTTTTTGGTTTTTGTTTGTTTGTTTGTTTGTTTTTGAGATAGTCTTGCTCTGTCTCCCAGGCTGGAGTGCAGTGGCATGCCCAGCTATTTTTTGTATTTTTAGTAGAGATGGTTGTTTCACCATGTTGATCAGGCTGGTCTCAAACTCCTGACCTCAAGTGATCCGCTGGCCTCGGCCTCCCAAAGTGCTGGGATTACAGGCAATGAGCCACTGTGCCTGGCTAAGAAAGTGTTTTTTAAAAATGAAGTTACATAAAAGGATACACCGACCAGTTTAAAGGTGCTCTCATTAGCCAAATGCGGGATAATTTAAGAACCAAAAATAACTCATTATAACATATTGAATAGTGACTTTTTAAAAAATTAATGAGTCCAAATGAATATTCAAATGACACTCAAAAAAGTTGCAGTGAGGAAGAGGGAGAAAGCTGAAAAAGGAAGAGAGGAAAGCTCTTCTTTATAGAAATATGTGAGGAAATATATGTAAAGGAAATGATAAAATTAGAAAAATCACCATTTTGCAACTATCAACGTATTAATGATATGGTATTAATGATAAGAAGAAAGATCATGAATAGATGATAAAACATTTAATAAAAGTTTGTTAGGGAATAATTTTTTATTCATATCACCAAACCCTACAGATTACTTATAAATTACAAAAGGAATAATAGATCTGATGGTCATCACCTTAAGATATCAAACTTAGAGTCACCAGTAATGGGACAGTCTGAAAATATGTGCCTCCTAACATAATGCAATAAGGGGTACACATAATTATTTTTGTAGGCTTCATAACAAAATTTAACCTAAATTTAATCATGAGGAAGCACTACATAAATCCAGAATATGGCTCATTCTATAAGACAATTGGCCTGAACTCTTCAAAAATGTCTATGTCATGAAAAGCAATCAATCAAAAAAGTCAGGGATACTTTTTAGATTAAAGAGACTAAAATGGCATAATAAAATACAATGCAAGAAACTTGGTTGGATTCTGGATAAAAAACATAGCTATAAAAGATATTTTGGGGACAAATGGAAAGATTTCAGAATTAATACTAATTTTCTTACATGTAAATGGTATGATAATTATATGAAGTATATCCCTGTTCTTGGGAGATATAGTTGAAGTATTTGGGATGAGAAAGAAAATTTTATATATTTGTATATAGGCATATACACACCCCTCCATATACCCCAAAAGAAAGACAAAGAGAGGCCAGGTACAGTGGCTCATGCCTGTAATCCCAATACTTTGGGAGGCTGAGGTGGGTGAATCACTTGAGGCCAGGAGTTTGAGAAAGCCTGGCCAACATAGTGAAATCCTGTCAACCCTAAAAATATAAAAATTAGCTGGGTGTCCTGTGGTCCCTGCTACTCAGAGACTGACGCACAAGACTTGCTTGAACCTGGGAGGCAGAGGTTGCAGTGAGCTGAGATCATGCCATTGTACTACAGGCTGGGTGAGAGAGTGAAAGAAGGATGGGATGGGACACGAAAGGAAGGAGGGAAGGAGGGAGGGAGGGAGGGAGGGAGGAAGGAAGGAAGGAAGGAAGGAAAGAAGGGAAAGAGAGAGAGAGAAGGAAGAAAGGAAGGAAGGAAGGAGAAAGATAAGACAGAAAGAGAGAAAGAAAGAGAGAGAGAATGAAAGGAAGGAAGGAAGGAGAGAAAGAGGAGGGGAAGGCAGGGGAGGGGAGGGAAGGGTGGAGGAAGGAAGGAAGGAAGGAAGGAAAGAGGGAGGGAGGGAGAGAA
>NW_012118999.1:935150-936184 GCF_000951035.1 Colobus angolensis palliatus | reverse complement strand
AGGGAGGGAGGGAGGGAGGGAGGAAGGGAGGGAAGGAAAAAGTGAGGAAGTAAACATGGCAAAATGTTAACTACCATTGATTCTATGATGAACATACATATAAAGAGATATGTTCATCATACTATTCTCTCTCAATAACTTTAAATAGGTTTAAATTTGTTTTTTTGAGAAAATAGACACATAAACACACTGCCATATCACTGTTTCATCATTAGAAGTCATCAGGTAGAGACAACTTTCCCTTCTAAAATTCACTGAACCAATTCAGCTGATATTTGTGGAATACCTATAATACGCTAGACACTGAACTCGAAACCACTATACAGAGATGAAGAGAATATCTCCCTGCCCTTCAACCTTTCCTAGTCTAATAGGGAAACAGATAACGCAAATAAACAAATACTATAATAAATGCAAAAATGGAAGTATAAAAGGAAGAAGCAACACAGAGAAAGGTGTGGCTAACCCTATGCCAAGCTAACAGAACTTTCTGCAATAGAAAAGTTCTGTTTCTGTACTATCCAATACAGTAGCACCTAGCCACATGTGACTAATGAGCATCTGAAATATGCTAATGCAACTGAGGAATTGCTAATGCAATTTTTAATTGTATTACATTTTAATTAATTTATATTGAAATCACCACATGTGGTTGGGAGCTACCATATTGGACAGCACCACTCCACTGGATGTGGAGGGGAAGGGCATAGGGGCATGGTCAGGAGGTTGGGAGGAAAAGATACTAAGAAGCCCGGGCGCAGTGGCTCCCACCTGGAATCCCAGCACTTTGGGAGGCCGAGGCGGGTGGATCACCTGAGGTCAGGAGTCTGAGACCAGCCTGGCCAACATGGTGAAACTCTGTCTCCACTAAAAATACAAAAAAATTAGTTGGGCGTAGTGGTGGGCGCCTGTAGTCCCAGCTACTCAGGAGGCTGAAGAAGGAGAACTGCTTGAACCTGGGAAGTGGAGGCTGCAGTGAGCCGAGATTGCACCATTGCATGCCAGTCTGGGCAACAAAAGCAAAACTCCATCTT
>NW_012118999.1:923565-935100 GCF_000951035.1 Colobus angolensis palliatus | reverse complement strand
TGGGCGTAGTGGTGGGCGCCTGTAGTCCCAGCTACTCAGGAGGCTGAAGAAGGAGAACTGCTTGAACCTGGGAGGCAGAGGGTGCAGTGAGTCGAGATCATGCCACTGCACTCCAGCCTGGGTGACAGAGGGAAAAAAAAGAAAAGATATTAAGAAAGTCTTCCCAAAAGAAGCAACACCTAACAGGGTTTTTTTGTCTTTTGTTTTCTGAGATGGAGTTTTGCTCTTGTGGCTCAGGCAGGAGTGCAGTGGTGCCACCGGCTCACTGTAACCTCCACCTCCCGGATTCAAGCAATTCTCCTACCTCAGCCTCTAGAGTAGCTGGGATTACAGGCACACACTACCACACCCAGCTAATTTTTTGTATTTTTAGTGGAGACGGGGGTTTCACCATGCTGGCCAGGCTGGCCTTGAACTGCTGACCTCAGGTGATCCACCCACCTCGGTCTCCCAAAGCCTAATGGGTTTTGAAGGATGACTAGCAGTTGACCAATTAGATAAGGTAGGAAATATTCTAGGCACAGAGGGAAGCACATACAAAGCATGGAGAGATGTCCCAACATGGTATTTTTAAGAAATTAGTAAGTTTCGTATTATATGTGCATAGGTAGTAGAGAGAAGAGGAAAAGGGTAGGAGGAAAAGTGAAGATAATAAAGTTAAGAGAAAAGAAAGAGCCTAGATTAGAAAAGATCTTATGCGTCATGTTGAGGAGCTTAAATTGGATCCTGTAGGTATTTTGGAACTACTGAACAGAAAGCAAGCATTAGATGATCAATTTCACATCTCAGAAAAAAACTTTTTGGCAGAAGACAGGAGTGGGGAATGCAAGTAGAAATGGAAAGCCATTTTCATGTCCCTATTGCACTAGTTCAACCAAAGTTAAGAACCTGGACTAAGGGAGCAGGAAATAAATTAGCTATTTGGGAAGTGTATGGAAAATGGAAACAGAAAGACACCCTGAAATCTGGCCTCAGATTCTGACAATAAGATAAGAAATACGCAGGGAGGATCAGACTCAGAGAGAAGAGTGGGTGTAAGGAAGGAGGGGGACTGTGTTTCAATCTTAACAGCTTTAGATCACAAACTGCAAGTTAGGGTGAAAGCAGATTTGTGCAGCTCACAAAAGGAACAGGAGAGGCGTCTGAGCCTCAGAGGCCAGGAAAGGAAAGAGAAGACAGGCTATATTTGAATCTTCTGGAAGATGAAGTGAAACATGCCAATGTCTGAAGTGAATAACAATGTGGTCTGTGCTCTCTGCCTCTGTTGTCTGGTTATCAGGGCATAACTAATGAAATTTCAGTGGAACAGTACAGAGTCACATGTGTTCAGGCACCCTTGCTTTCTTTGCCTTATTAGAAACAAAAGCATGAATATGATTTATGTTCTATTTTTATAGAAAGGCAGAAAAAAATCAAGCTACTTCACATTTCTCACATCATGCATAAATAAATCATGGCAAAAAATCTATTCCTACAACTAAAGAAGCCTTATCTTGTTTTTGAAAGAAACAAATGTTGCAAGTCTAGGACTATGCTGGGAACTCTGTACATATTATCACTCCTCACAACTACCCTTTGAAGTGGATAATATCCTTATTTTACAAGTGAGGAAACAGAGGCTTAAAAAGATACAGTGACTGCCTAAGATCGTGTAGCTAGTAAGTGCAGAACTGAGATTCAACCACAAGCTCAAATCCCAGTGAATTGATTGACCATATGCTGCTCACAGAGGAGGAAGAAACAAAATGCGAAATAATGAGGCCTCTGTTCCCATCTTTCTCAGGGTTCACACGGCTACGTGCTGTCACTAGCATTTCTTATTATAATGGCCTGATGCTTCTTGATTGTGCCTAAGCTCTCCAATCTGAAATGCCTTCCCCTCTCTTCTGCCTATTCAAGTTCTATCAGTCCTTCAAATCTGACTCTAGTTCTCCATCACCTGAGAGGCCTTCCAAATTCCCTCCATCATGCTCTCTCTCTCTCTCCTGTCTTTTATTGCCTTAAGTCATTCAACCATCCATCCACCCCTGAAGCATGAGCTTACTATGGGTAAAGTACTCAGCACTGAAGTACAAAAGAAATAAGAACATCGTGTTTGTGTAGAGACAGAAGACATCCAAAACTGTTGTTCATTTCATATTATGGAGAGTTTGGTGGTGTTTTAGACCTATACTCAATCATTTGTTGTTTTATATATACAAGTGTTAATGTGAATGGCTGCTTGCTTCAGTATCTTTTATACATTTCATAGTACAAAAATTGGCTGAACTCCTACAAAGCACAGTATAAGGTGCTATAGGGGATACAAATAGATACAAGTGCCAATCTCTGCTCTTCACCTGAAGAAATAAAACAAATATGCATATAAGGCAGAAAATATGATAAGCATATGATAAAACATATGACAAACTTACATAAATGTTACACATTGTGTCAAGTGCTAGATTCAAAAAGCAAAACTACATGATATGTTTACAAGGAAGGATTCAGGTTTTCCTTTTATCACAGTGGAGCCTAAAGCATCATAGGATCCTAAAAGGCCAAAATAGAAGACAAGTACTAGAAAAGAAAGAGTCACGCTTAAGAAATGTGCCAGATGATCATTTTCTAACAAATTAAAAAGTCACTTCTATAAAAAGTAAACATTAGTTCATCCTAGTGAGTTGAGTATGTAAAAAATATTTTGATTAGTAATAACATTGTGAAAATGAATTTAAAATGAATATTTAGATTGGCTATTCTGAGCTTCCAATTTGCAGCCAGTTGGCAAAGAAAAATGGCAGAGATAGTTGGCAAGATTACAGGCTATTGAGATATTTATAGTTACTAGAGTCTCAAAAAAACCAAAGTGATCCTAAAGCTTTGTTTAGTACTTATATTAAATATATAAACTTTTCTGATTATTTAATATTAAATAGTATGCTCTTTTACTGCACTTTTCAGGGAAAAAGATATGATTTAAGTGCAAAGGAGAAGCATAATTATTGATTTCAGTTTTACAAAAATTAAATAGAAAGCAACCACAGGTATTGCCAAGAATTTCTTCTAATACAGCACTGGTGGATATAAGACTATTCTCATCAAAAATAAACTTTGTAGGCTCACATTTTCCATATTTATACCTAAAAGTATATGGCTTATTGTGCTCTACAAATAAGAAATTTTGTGATCATATTTGTATCTGGTTACAACATTTCATGACACTCTTAAGTATTTATTTCAAGACTGCATATGCTAAAACATTAAAACATTATATACATTAATCTGATTATACATAATAAAACTTAACCATCAAACCACAGCTAAGAGGATTCATTCTCCACAAATTATTTGGATTTTCTATTTTGGGGAGCTACACTGATGATTAATAAAGGAATTTTTATGTGTGTGAAGAAGAAAATGAAGTTCTCTAGTGAGGCCAACTAAACTTCTTAAGGATACGACCCTCCCACAAATAATAACTATAAAATCTGGACAACATTTTTTAAAAATTGTTTTAACTAGAAGCAGCCCAGGTGGCCATAGATAGGAAAATAGCTAAGCAAACTGATATATTCAAACAATGGAATATTATTGATCAATAAAAAAGAATGAACTAATACATGCCATGACATGGTTGAATCTCAAAACCATTATGCTGAGCAAATAAATTTTGCACAAAAAATATGTATGACTTCTTTCATATGAAACTCTAGAGGAAATGAATCTAATCTATCAAAACAGTGGTTACCTCTGGTGAGTGTTGTAGGCAACAGACTGTGAAGGGGTTTAAGGAACTTCCTGGACATCTGATGGTAGCTGGGATTACAGGCACCCACCACCATGCCTTGCTAGTGATGGTAATTTTCAATATCTTGATAGAATTTTAGGTTACACGGGTATATTTGTCAAAACTCCGTGAAAGTACAGTTAAGATTTATGCATTTTTTGTAAGCAAATTTTACCCCCAAAAAATGATATGCATGCTAAGTACTTAGGGAGGATGTTTATTGATGGCTGTAAGTTGACTTGAAATGCATCAAATGTACTATACTGCTTGATCTCCATAACAACCTTATGAGGTAAATACTATTATAACCCACATTTTACAGATAGGGAAACCAAGGCATAGATGCACTAGGAACTTTGCTCAAGGTCACATAGGTAGTAAGTGACAGAGCCAGAAATTAGAATCCAAAGAGTCTGGATCCATCAAAAATAAATAAGTGAGACCTAATTAAACTGAAAGGCTTCTGTACAGCAAAAGAAGTAATCATCAGAGTAAACAGACAGCCCACAGAATGGGAGAAAATATTTGCAAACTGTGCATCCAACAAAGAACTAATACCTAGAATCTACAAGAAACTCAAACAAATCAGCAAACAAACAAACAACCCATCAAAAAGTGGGCAAATAACACGAATAGACATTTCTCAAAGTTATACAAATGGCCAAACGTATGAAAAAATGCTCAATCACTAATTATCAGGGAAATGCAAATTGAAACCACAGTGAGATACCACCTTACTCTTGCAAGAATAGCCATTATTAGAAAGTCAAAAAACAACAGATGTTGGCATGGATGTGGTGAAAAGGGAATACTTATACACTGCTAGTGGAAATGTACATTAGTACAACCTATATGGAAAACAGTGTGGAGATTTCTTAAAGAACTAAAAGTAGATCTACCATTCGATCCAGGAATCCCATTACTGGGTACCCATCCAAAGGAAAAAAAGTCATTATATCCAAAAGACATCTGCACGCATATGTTTATTGCAAGACAATTCACAATTGCAAAGATGTAGAACCAACTAAGGGCTCATTGGCCAATGAGTGGATAAAGAAAATGTGGTATATATGTATATACTATGGAATACTACTCAGCCACAGAAAAAGAACAAGATGATGTCTTTTGCAGCAACTTGGATGGAGCTGGAGATCATAACTGTAAGTGAAGTAACTCAGGAATGGAAAACCAAATGCTATGTTCTCACTTATAAGTAGGAGCTAAGCTATTGGTACACAAAGGCATACAGAGTGGTATAATGTACTCTGGAGACTCAGAAGTGGGAGGAAAAAAAACTACATGTTGGGTACAATGTACACTACTCAGGTGATGGTTTCACTAAAATCTCAAACTTCACCACTATACAATTCAACCGTGTAACCAAAACCCACATGTACCCCCAAAGCTACTGAAATATATATATATTTTTAAAAGAGTCTGGGTTCAGAATCCCTGCTCTTAACCACTTCTTTATTATAGTTCCACTAGTTGACTTGTTTGTTTGGTTTTTGTTTACTTTTTAGTAGAGACAGGATTTCACTACATTGGCCAGGAACTCCAGACCTCAAGTGATCCGTCCACCTCGGCCTTCCAAAGTGCTGGGATTATAGGCATGAGCCACTGCACCCAGTCAACTTGTTATTGATATGGTACTCTCAAGATATGGTACTCTTCTCAAGTTTGTGGATGACATGAAAACAGAAGTAAGAGCAAATTCATTAATTACTTTACAGATTATTTATCAAAAAAGCTTTAAAAGACAAATAAATAGGAGCTTACAACAAGATAGAATTTGATAGGGGCAAAACGTAAGAGCCTGCATTTAAGTATAAGCAACCAATTGTTTCTCCAGTGGCAGTATTGGTGCATAGCAGGTATTTGGTAAAAACCTGTCAAATATATATACGATTGAGTTATACAATAGAGAGAATCTATGAAAAAAGATGGCCGTAATATACCAAAAGCAAAATATGAACTTAACAAATAATGCTAGAATAAGCTGATATACAGCCATGTTATCTAGAAAGTGGGTTAAATTAGAGCCTTACAAGATTGTTGGTCTAGTTAGGCTAATGCCAGGTATACTGTGTTATCTTCTGGGAACTATATCTAACAGACACAGGTAAACTGGAACAAGTTTCAAGAGAAGGTACAGGACTTAAAAACTGTACTACCTGAAGTATAACAGAAGAAACTTCAAACATTGAATGTGGAGAAAACAAAAGTGAACACGGTAGCAAATTTTAAAATGTAAGGTACTGTCATGAAAAAGAAGAATCGGCGATGGGGGGCGGTGGCTCACGCCTGAAATCCCAGCGCTTTGGGAGGCCGAGGCGGGCGGATCATGAGGTCAGGAGATCGAGACCATCCTGGCTAACACGGTAAAACCCCATCTCTACTAAAAAAAATACAAAAAAAATAGCCGGGCATGGTGGTAGGCGCCTGTAGTCCCAGTAATTCGGGAGGCTGAGACAGGAGAATGGCGTGAACTCGGGAGGCGGAGCTTACAGTGAGCCAAGATCACGCCACAGCACTCCAGCCTCGTCAACAGAGTGAGATTCTGTCTCACAAAAAAAAAAAAAAAAAAGAAAAGGAAAAGAAGAATTATGGCTAGGCGTGGTTGCTCAGACTTGTAATCCAAGCACTTCGGGAGGCTGAGGCAGGTAGATCACTTGAGGTCAGGAGTTCAACACCAGTCTGCCCAACATGGTGAAACCCCATCTCTACTAAAAAAAATACAAAAAAAATAGCCGGGCATGGTGGTAGGCGCCTGTAGTCCCAGTAATTCGGGAGGCTGAGACAGGAGAATGGCGTGAACTCGGGAGGCGGAGCTTACAGTGAGCCAAGATCACGCCAGCTTGGGCGACAGAGCAAGACTCCATCTCAAAAAAAAAAAAAAAAAAAAAAATCGTAATTATTCTGGAACTAACCTTAAGTAAAACCAACTGACAGAAGCTACAGGAGCTACAGGAAAACAAATTCAGTGTCAATATAAGGAAGACCTTTCTAACAGATATAACCACAAAAGAAAACGTAGGGGAAGAGAGTGCTATCTCAGAAGGGTGTGACTACCCTAAATATGATAATAACGAGTTTATGAAACATTGGACTGAGTTAACTTAAAGATCTCTTTCAAACCTAAGAACCTACTATAAAATAAAAGGTGATAAGGCCGTCATAACAAGTTTCAAATGGGTTAAAATAGTAATGCCAGTAACCAAAACAGACTTGAGATGATAAAATTTAAATGAAACGAAAAATAAGAAAATACAAGTTATTTGTCAAGTCTGTAAATGGGGAGAGCTTCAAGTCTAAAAGCACTGGAATAAGATTCAAAGGAAAAGGAAAATTGGACTATATAAATTGTTAAAACTTTTACATATGAAAAACATTAAAAAGCAAATAAGACACACGGATTTTTGTTCTATATCTTTAATATAGGGCTCTGCTGTCTGATATAGTAGCTGTAAGCCATATGTGGCTATTTAATTTCTGGTTTTTTTTGTTTTTTTTTTTTTCTTTGAGACAGAGTCTTGCTCTGTCGCCCAGGCTAGAGTGCAGTGGCGTGATCTTGGCTCACTGCAAGCTCCGCCTCCTGGGTTCACGCCATTCTCCTGCCTCAGCCTCCCAAGCAGCTGGGACTACAGGCGCCAGCCACTACGCCTGGCTAATTTTTTTGTATTTTTTTTAGTAAAAACAGGGTTTCACCGTGTTAGCCAGGATGGTCTCGATCTCCTGACCTTGTGATCTGCCTGCCTCGGCCTCCCAAAGTGCTGGAACTACAGGCGTAGGCCACCGTGCCCGGCCTAAATTAATTTTAAATTGATTTAAACATTAAAAATTAATTCTTCAATTGCTCTCTAGCCACATTTCAAGTGCTCAACAGCCACTGTGGCTAGTGGCAACTGAGCTGGACAGTACAGATACAGAACATTTCAATCACTGTAGAAAGTTCTACTGGAACTTCAATATTTAAAACAGAGTAATTTAATTCAGGGAATTTATTACATAAAGTGGTAGAAGAGCTGAGAGGCCAAACAGGGTTGTACAGCAATCCACAAATTCGCAACAGGAAGCCATTACCATCCCTAAGACTGAAGGACGAAGTACAAAGTCGAATACCAAAGGTCACCTGGCAAAGACCAGGAGCGCAGTATGTGTCTCGGGTAGAAGTAGGAAGACAAGGATGAGAAGTAGCTCCTGCTGAATATATACCATGATGTTAAAAAACAAAATAAAACAAAAAAGCAGAAAGAAATACCTAGACTTCTCTCTTCTTTCTGCCCTCCAATCTCCTGCCCAGTACCTCCATGGCTGAACCCATACAAAAGCCAGATGGTAAAGGAGCCTGGGAAATGCAGCCTATAGGGGTCAGACCCATGTTGAAAAGGGCAGAGCCAAGAAAGAGGAAGAAAGAAGTCTGGGGTCAAACAAGCTAAGACCTGGTACGGGTACTCCTCCTGCTGTGTCCTCACATGGCAAGAGGGACAGGGGAGCTCTCCAGAGTCTCTTTCATAAAGGTACTAATCCCCCTTTCATGACCTAAATCACCTTCCAAAGGTCTCACCTCCAAATACCATCACATTGGAGATTGGGCTTAAAATTCACATTAGCATATGAATTTTGAGGGGATAGAAACATTCAGTCTATAGAAGGTATAAATAGAAAATTTAGGAAAAAACAAACAAAAATGGCCAACATTTGAAAAAGATCCAACCTCACCAGTACTTAAATATAAATTAGAACAATTAATATGAAAACAAGATTAAATTAGCAATAATTAATCATTTGCATACTTAGTGCTGATCAAGGGCGTAGCCAAAACAGATACATTCCTAGGGAGAGAATTTTCAAAATATTTTCAAAGAAGGTGGGACAGTTTTGTAATTTGCAACAACAATTTTAAAAATAATTTGCACTTCTAGACCTACTAAGTGCATTTCCAGGGATAAATCCAAAGTCCAGAAAATCTAAAACATGAAAAATATTTTAGAAACAACAGATGTTCATTGCAGCTTTATATGTTAATATTGAAAAAAAATGGAAGCAACTTCAACGTCCACCAGTAGGTCAATAGGTAAGTAAACTAAGGTATGTCTATCTCCTTATTCAAAAATAACCCTTGCTGAGTACTTCTTTGCAAGCCACGACAATAGGTGCTGGAAATATGAAAAACAATAAGCAGTAGTAATAGAGACTAATTTGTAACCATTTAAATAATGCTTATGAAAGATTGCAATAAAATAAGGACATATTTTTGATAAGCCCAGTGAACAAAGGTGAATCTAAAAATGAATAAACTGGCTGAGTGCGGTGGCTCATGCCTATAATTCCAGCACTTTGGGAGGCTAAGGCAGGTGGATCACTTGAAGTCAGGAGTTCAGGACCAGCCTGGCCAACATGAACAGTGAAACCCCATCTCTACCAAAAAAAAAAAAAATACAAAAATTAGCCAGGCATGGTGGTGTGCACCTGTCCACCTGGTGTCCCAACAGAGACTGAGGTGGGAGAATCACTTTAATTCAGGAGGCAGAGGTTGCAGTGAGCCGAGATCATGCCACTGAACTCCAGCCTGGGTGACAGAGTGAGACCACATCCCAAAAAAAATAAAAATGAATAAATTTATGTAAGACAAAATACGCTAACAGATTAATAACAGTGGTTGCCTCTGAATGGTAAGTTTATAAGTTTAATTTTTCTTCCTTCTTTATATTTTGCTGAACTTCCAAAATTTTCTAAATAAATAAGATTTGCATTGTCCTTCAGAGCTATTAATCTAAATGTTTAAGAATTGTAAACCTGCCACAATAGTGCTAGTTTACCTGTTGCAATAGTAAACCGCATTATTGGAATCCAGTTCTATTGCCTGTGTGTAACAATCCACTGCAGCAGCATAATTTTCTTCTTTCATGTGGTTATTGCCTAAAATAAAGTAACCAGTACGTACAGTAAGTATAATATACATTAAAAACATAAACTCTGATAGATAAATTTTAATCATGGAAACTGTAATTATATGAAAGTCTGCCTCATGATTTTTCATTCACACTGGAGGTAAGTTTTATATTGTACTACAGAGTTGATATTATTTAGCCTTCATTGTGTTTGAATCATTTTAACAATGCAAAGTCTTTCAAAAAATTAATGTTTATATACCTTAAAAATCCAGACTTAAAAGAGTAAATGCAACAATTATGACTATCTCATGGCAAAAGTGAATCTCTTCTCACCTTCCTTATCTTCATCTCTCTCCTCCCTTTTAGAGCTGCCCCAGCCCGTTCCAGATGCAACACCCTCCCTAATCACCATCTCAATCTGGACCTGGTCTTCCACTCTTTCCCTGTTAAAACACACATCTGCTGATAATCAAGTTCTCAGAACCCTGCTGAGGATAAGCTGATACAACTAATCATGCTATCATGATAGTGGCCGATAATATTTTTATGTGCTATCCCCTCCAGAGTTAGATTATTTTTAAAAGGGGATTTGAGGAGATTAATTTCTAGAAAGAGAATTTCAGATACCATGGCTAGCCTGCAAAGTACTGATTTTCAGGAAGGGCATCTACAGATACATCTGGCAGTAATTTAGCTAAGTTAATAACTGGTCAGCAAAATAAGAGATTTCCCATGGCTATTTTTTGTATGCCATTAAATGAAAAAGTAGTGTCCACTGCACTTAAAAGAATCAATGTTCAAAATATGTCTGGGTGTGGTGGCTCATGCCTGTAATCCCAACACTTTGGGAAGTGAAGGTGGGAGGATAACTTGAGGCCAGGAGTTCGAGACCAGCCTGGGCAATATAGTGGGACCCCCCCATCTTAACAAAAAGAATGATTAAAAAAATTAGCCAGGCGCAGTGGTGCACGCCTGTAGTCCCAGCTTCTTGGAGGCTGAGGCAGGAATATCACATGAATTTAGGAGGCTGAAGCTGCAGTGAGCCGTGATTGCGCCACTGCATTCCAGTCTAGGTGACAGAATGAAACCTTGTCTTAAAAAAAAGAAAAAGAGGCCGGGTGCGGTGGCTCAAGCCTGTAATCCCAGTACTTTGGGAGGCCAAGACGGGTGGATCATGAGGTCAGGAGATAGAGACCATCCTGGCTAACACAGTGAAACCCTGTCTCTACTAAAAAATACAAAAAAACTAGCCGGGTGCGGTGGCGGGCACCTGTAGTCCCAGCTACTCGGGAGGCTGAGGCAGGAGAATGGCATAAACCCAGGAGGCGGAGCTTGCAGTGAGCTGAGATCGGGCCACTGCACTCCAGCCTGGGCGACAGAGTGAAACTCCGTCTCAAAAAACAAAAAGAAAGAAAAAGAAAATATTACAAACAATGGAGATTAGGAGGAAGGATTTACATCTCAAAGGCATCTGTGATTCTTTCCAGTTTTCTTAAACCAGAAACTCTCACATTAGCCTTGTTCTTAATAGATCATTAGCTGCTTAACAGGAAGAGTGGGGCATAAATTTGCAAGGAGCACAAACAGAATACTCAAGTTACAGTAAATTAGGAGTCAAAAATGAATATAAAGGGTGACTGCTAATGAGCACATGGTTTTTGTTTGGGGGGTTATAAAAATGTTCTGTAGGCCGGGTATGATGGCTCATCCTTGTAATCGCAGCACTTTGGGAGGGCAAGGCGGGCGTATGGCTTGAGCCCAGGAATTAGAAACTAGCCTGGGCAACATGGTGAAACCCCATCTCTACAAAAAAAAAAAAAAAAAACTAGCCAGGGTGGTGGTGTGTGCCTGTAGTCCCAGCTACTCGGG
>NW_012118999.1:920349-923515 GCF_000951035.1 Colobus angolensis palliatus | reverse complement strand
AAAAACTAGCCAGGGTGGTGGTGTGTGCCTGTAGTCCCAGCTACTCGGGAGGCTTAAGTGGGAGGACTGCTTGAGCCCACGAGGTTGAGGCTGCAGTGGTCTATAGTCATACCACTGCACTCCATCCACCCTGGTCGAAAGAGGGAGACCCTGTCTCAAGAAAAAAAAAATTTCTATAATTGATTATGGTAATGGCTGCACAACTCCGAGAATATACTAGAAACTAATACATTGTACCCTTTAAAGAAATAAACTGTATGATATATGAATTATATCGCAACAAATATCTTTTAGAGTTAAAAAAATTAATTTGGATCTTCCCCAAAACAGAAATCAATAGAAAGCCTCTAAGGAAACTGAGAGGATAACATCATTTTTTATGAAGAAACAAAAAGTTTACATTAGCAAAGACAGTTTGATTTCCATGTCAAACGTTTTAATTTTCTGGGTTATTGAGACTTTGATGTTGCTGTTGAGCTGTTTGTCTTGATGGCATTTTATGATTACATTATTAAAGCTGTATTGCATGTCTTTTCCTGTGTCACCTCAAAGGTGTGGATACCATAATGTATATATACATACCACAAATATTATGCACATGTATACTATAAGTTAATGATAAAAGGCTTAACACATTTAACATATAAAATATTTAACATATAAAATATTTAACATATAAAAATTCAGGGTTGGGTGCAGTGGCTCACATCTGTAATCCCAGCACTTTGGGAGGCCAAGGTGGGTGGATCACCTGAGGTCAGGAGTTTGAGACCAGCCTGGCCAACATAGTGAAACACCATCTCTACTAAAAATACAAAAAAATTCACCAGGGGTGGTGGCACATGCCTGTAATACCAGCTACTCAGGAGGCTGAGGCAGGAGAATTGCATGAACCCAGGAGGCAGAGGGTGCAGTGAGCCCAGATCCTGCCACTGCACTCCAGCCTAGGCGGCAGAGAGAGACTCCGTCTCAAAAAAAAAAAAACAAAAACCAAAACCACAGTGATACAGGTATATATTTACAGACCTAGAGAAATGACCATGCCCAAGGAATAAGAACAGTATAATTGTTTCATATCCACCTTTTTAGATACCAGGTGATTGTATGTGTATGTGTGTGTGTGTGTGTATATATATATATATAAATATATATACACTTTTTTTTTTTTTGAGACAGAGTCTCTCTGTTGCCAGGCTGGAGTACAGTGGCATGATCTCGGCTCACTACAACCTCCTCCCGCTGGGTTCAAGCAATACTCCCACCTCATCCTCCCCGAGTAGCTGGGATTACAGGCACGCACCACCACGCCCAGCTAATTTTTGTATTTTTAGTAGAGATGGGGTTTCACCGTGTTGGCCAGATGGTCTTGATCTCCTGACATCATGATCCACCTGCCTCAGCCTCCCAAAGTGCTGGGATTACTGTGAGCCACCATGTCCGGCCATGATATATATTTTTTTAACTCAACTGCCTTCTTCAAGCTATGAAATAAAGAAAAGGCTAGAAAATGTTTCTGAACATAGCATATTCCCTAATAACTCCCTGTCTATATATAGAACAGAGAATTTATTGGCTGTCACTCACTGCTAAAGATAAGGACTGTACTCTACAGCTTTGTAATATAAATCTTGCAGGCCTGACCCAACTCTCGTCTATAGCTTAACATAGTTGATATAATGGAAAAATTGAACACAAATCCTCAACAGTGACTTATTTATCAAAACCAAGAATGCTTCAATAGCCAACTAGTATAAAATTTCATCATGTAGTAATCAAAAGTGCTAGCTAATAAACAAGTACCGTGTGCCTACCTTAACAAATTTCAAAGAACTCAAAAACACTAAACATACGAAAGTTAAAATAATGCTGAAAACTATTTTCCTCTTTTTAAGTATAAAGAATTTGAGATCTTACAGTAAAAGTAGCAAAAACAGTCAGAAGCAATTCACCCTTAAGTTATTTGTTCTGCAACTTTTACTCACAACAGATCTGCTTCTCTTGAAGCAAGCTATAACTGTACTGTCCACAAGCCATTCTGTACTTCCAGGCTTCTCACCCATCACATTCACTTCTGTTTTGTAAATGCCATGTGCACTCATGACAATCTAGTCTTGGTGGTGTAAATCAGAACTATATCAATTGACAGTAATTTCCTCCACAGGTTCAGAAAGCTTTACTAAGTCATTTTTGTATGAAATATTCACCTTCATCTTTTAATTGGTCAGCTTTTCCCACATCTTCAGGCACTGAGTTTGAAAGGGGCAGAACGTCATTCTGAAATTAAATAAAAATCAATGCACTTCCCTTTAGCTACATAAAGAATCATCCTAGCGTACTATAAAATAATAATAAATTACCCACATTTTAAATCATCTGTAACTCCACATCATGAAATCAAATTCCTAAATAATAGTATTAACAAAAAATAGGGGAAAAGTCCTCTCATATATCTTTTATTAGAAATATGAATATGTGTGACTGGGCCCGGTGGCTCATGCCTTAATCCCAGCACTTTGGGAGGTCAAGGTGGACGGACAGCTGGAGCTCAGGAGTTCGAGACCAGCCTGGGCAATATGGTGAAACCTCATCTCTACAGAAAACACAAAAATTAACCAGGTGTGGTGGCATGTGCCTGTAGTCCCAGCTACTTGGGAGGCTAAGGTAGGAGGATGGCTTGAGCCCAGGAGGCAGAGGTTGCAGTGAGCTGAGATCATGACACTGTACTCCAGCCTGGGCAACAGAGCCAGATCCTGTCTCAGAAAAAAAAAAAGAAAAAGAATATGAAGAATGTGTGAATCAAACTTTTAAAAAATGTGCATTTCCCATACCTGGCAATCCTACTTCATAAACAAAACAATGGCATTAGTATGTAAAGAACAGGAATAGAAATATGATCAAGGGATTGTTTATATTAGTGAAAATTTTGGAACAAAATGTCTAATATCCTATCTAAGATATACCCTACAAAGTCAAAATCAGTCTACAAAAAAATCATTTATAAGATATTATATAAATATGTTCACACACACATTAAAAACAGCCTGGAAAGATGTGTATCAGAATTAAAACTTTAACTTCCATCTTTCCATATTGTCCAATATTTTTTTCTTTTCTTTTTGAGATGGAGTCTTGCTGTTGCCAGGCTGGAGTGCAGTGGCATGATCTC
>NW_012118999.1:917965-919899 GCF_000951035.1 Colobus angolensis palliatus | reverse complement strand
GATCATGAGGTCAGGAGATTGAGACCATCCTGGCTAACACGGTGAAACCCTGTCTCTACTAAAAACACACACACACAAAAATTAGCCAGGTAAGGTGGCAGGCACCTGTAGTCCCAGCTACTCGGGAGGCTGAGGCAGGAGAATGATGTGAACCCGGGAGGTGGAGTTTGCAGTGAGACAAGATGGCACCACTGCACTCCAGCCTGGGCAACAGAGCAAGACTCCTTCTCAAAAAAAAGAAAAGAAAACACTATAAAATCCCTGCCTTTAGTACCTACTATCATTCCAACACCAATTTTCCATTAATAAGGTTCAAACTACAGGTGTTTATGAAAACCAAATGTTAAGATTTAGAAAAATCTTGAGTGGCATGGGGAACACAGTATGTTTTTTCATTTTTGAAAGATCTTTTTAAAATTGTATTGCTTTTAAACTTGACTCTGAAGTTCATAAATCAGTCTATCATTTTTTTAAAGAAGCATAATTTGTAGCCATTGACCTATGTAATATACATACATACATACAGTTGTTGTTGTTTGTTTGTTTTTGCGACAGGGTCTCACTCTGTCACCCAGGCTGGAGTATGGTGGTGTGACCATGGCTAACTGCAACCTCAACTTCCAGGGCTCAAGTGATCCTCCCACCGCGGCCTCCAGAGTAGCTAGGACTACAGGTGTGTGCCACTACACTTGAGTAATTTTTAAATTTTTTATAGAGATAGGGTCTCCCTATGTTGCTCAGGCTGGTCTCAAACTCCTAGCTTAAGCAATTCTCCCATGTTGGCCTCCCAAAGTGTTGGGATTATAGGCATGAGCCACCATGCCCAGCCCCATGTACTGTAGTCTATATTCATCATTACCTTTGTCTTGATTAGAGTTTCCACAAAATTGATAGCTCTAACATCAGAAATATATTTTGCAAATTAGACATAAATATTCACAAGTAAAAAATCACTGACAAATATATGGGTCTTGTCCTTATTTTTTTTAAAATCATTATCTACTAATCAGTTTTCCTAAGCATAAAATACTTGAATAAAAATACAGAAACAAAATGAGAACCTTCCTAAGTAGAGGTCACTACTTAAAACTGACTGTAGTTACTCAGGATCTAAACATAATTCAAAGACACATTACCATCCTACAGTACTTGGCTTTAGGGTCTCTTGTATTTTAAATTTTCCAATAAGCCTAGGCACTTTATATACGGGAAAAAGCGATTTGGGGGTCAGAAAAATAGCATATTAAAAAATAGATTATAATCTCTTCTGTCTTCCCAATCCTTCTAAATTATTTGCCAAAATTGCCACTGTTTTATAGTTTGAAAACTAATTATCATATTCATTGCGTAAATTTGAGCAGTTCACCATGGGGGGGCAAGAGCTACCTACTTTAAATAAAGGGAATGAATCCACTTGGTATATAAACATAATTGGGGGAAAAAAATAGAAAAGCAGTATCCTAAAGATAAAATGACCAATATAACAATCAAGTACACTTGGTGAGACAAATAATTTCTTTAATTACAACAATCTTGATGCTATTTCAAGTAAATTTTACACTTTCTCTGCCATACTCTGTCAACAAACATATATGGAATGAAGCCATAGCTGTAAAATAAGACTACTAAAGAATTATGAGACCATGCGCGGTGGCTCATGCCTGTAATCCCAGCACTTTGGGAGGCCAAGACAGGCGGATCATGGGGTCAGGAGTTCGACAACAGCCTGGCCAAGATGGTGAAACTCCGTCTCTACTAAAAATACAAAAATTAGCCAGGGCCTGGCACGGTGGCGGGTGCCTGTAATCCCAGCTACTCGGGAGGCTGAGGCAGGAGAATCACTTGAACCCAGCAGGCGGAGGTTGCAGTCAGCTGAGATTGTGCCACTGCATTCTAGCCTGGGCAACAGGGCAAGTCTCCGTCTCAAAAAAAAA
>NW_012118999.1:904880-917505 GCF_000951035.1 Colobus angolensis palliatus | reverse complement strand
GATGGTCTCGATCTCCTGACCTCGTGATCCGCCCGTCTCGGCCTCCCAAAGTGCTGGGATTACAGGCTTGAGCCACCGCGCCCGGCCCCCAAACTTCTTATAATTAAATGCAATCAGGGAGATACAGCAAAATAAAATTAAAGCTTTATTCAAACAGAGGGTAAAAGTCAATTAGAGGTTCCTGAGAAGAAAAAAAAAAAAAGAAGTTCTAATATCTTCAGTATTAAGTCAATGGTGACAGTAGCTAAAGAGTGAGCAGATCTAAAACTGTCTCAAGCACAGGCCTCATATATCTGACAGTAAAGAAGGTCTGCTTTAGCCATAACCATATCTAGCCACTGAAACAGGGTTCCCTGAGGGGGCCACAGGCCCAGTCAATGAAAGAACCACAGCCCACCATCACCAAAGAGAAGAAAAAGGGCGTTCCTTGATGAGGAACAGAGATAAATGTTACTATCTCCTTATATCTTGTCACACAATAAGAATTCATCTGTTTGATGAATTAATGTATAAGTGCATTATTTTTCTCCCAAGTGTAATAAAAGGGAATGATTTACTGCCAAGTTGCCATCTTCATTGCAACTCTAACAACCTCTTCCCAAGAAGTTCTAGAAACAGAGCCTGGAGGATCCAGTCAAGTATGGTATTGTCAGCAATGTCCACTCCAGACTGAAGTGTGCAAGATATGTTTCAGCTTCACTCCAGAATTCTTCATTATATACTAAAGCTCAAGTATGGAGTTAGAAAAACAAAAGGAGCCCATGAGGCACCAAAATGTCATAAAGAAACATGTGGGGCCAGGTGTGGTGGCTCACGGCTATAATCTGAGCACTTTTTGGAGGCCAAGGCAGGATAATGGCTTGAGCTCAGGAGTTCAGGACCAGCCCAGGCAACAAAACAAACAAAGCAAGATCCCGTCGCTACTAAAAAACAAAAACAAACAAAAATGAACTGGGTGTAGTGGTGTGTGCTTGTAGTCCCAGCTGCTTGTGAGTCTAAGGTGGGAGAATTGAGGACTGCTTGAGCCCAGGTGGTTGAGGCTGCAATGAGCCATGATCACACCGCTAGACTCCAGGCTGGGTGACAGAGAGAGACCTGCCTCAGAAAAAAACAAAACAAAGAAACAAGTGGGAGTTCAACCCACACGTGGGAGCCCTAAACTCACTAACCTTAGCATTTTTCAGTCTTATGGTCTGTTTCCTGAAAAGGCCAGAAACCCAAGACCATGTATAAATAGTCCTCAGGAACAGGGATCAGCAAACTTGGATTTCAGTCTTAGTTTTGCCCAGTGACCCTTAACCTTTCCCTGTTTTAAAGAGCCCCATCAATGGGCAAATTTGATGACTTCTGCTTCAGAAACGATGATTCAATTCCAGATGAATCTATTTCCACATGGCTGCTTCCTAGACATTAAAACTTTTTAAAGCTATATTCCACGTTTTAGGGAAACATCAATTCAGATGTTGGAAATCAAAAAATACTCAGATTCATTGAAATGACATTCAAGAAAAAAAAATACTCAGATACTGTAAAGAACTTAAAAGTCCACTAATACATATCATTAAATATAAAAAGTGAGAAGATGAAAATAGTTATCAAGATGAAAATCTAAAGCACATTAAATGAGTTACATTTTAGACATCCAATTATATCCATATAGACAATTTACCTTATATACAGGATGAAGTTAATATACCTGGCCCCTCAACTATTAACAACCTATTAACATAAAATTGTAGTCATATTTATATCAGTTAATAATGAGAAAAATAATGACAACATACCTTACAGAAGGAATTGGTAAACATTTCCGTCAAAGGCTGTGAAACTGCTAGGTGTGTATCTTCTGGGCTGATCTTAAAAACTGTCTCCAAGCACTGAATTGCAACTTAAAATAAATTTTAATAGTAAAAAACAATTAGCAATTTAAAAAAAAACAAGTTTTTTTTTTTTTCTGATAGAACTGCAATGTATGGAAATTCAGTATTTTGATCACAGAACATAAGGAAAACATTGGTTCAGCTGCAAAGAAATTTGTTTATAGACTAGCTATCGAAGGAAAACACACTGATTTTCCTTCTTCCTTCCTCCCCCTCGCACTCTCCCTTCCCCTTCCCTTCCTTTCTTTCTTTCTTCCTAATTTTTTTGAGAGGCAAGGTTTCGCTTTGTGGCCAGGCTGGAATGCAGTGGCACAATTATAGCTCACTGTTACCTTGACTTCCTGGGTTCAAGGGATCCCCCCGCCTCAGCTCCCTTAGTAATTGAGACTATAGGCATGAGCCACATGCTAACTGTTTAAATTTTTTTGCAGAGGCGGGGTCTTGCCACATTGCCAGGGCTGGTCTCAAACTCCTGGGCTCAAGTGATCATCCTACCTCAGCCTCCCAAAGTGTTGGGATTATAGGCATGAGCCACCACACCTGGCAACAACTTGATTTCTTATTCCTCACTTAAGGAAAAATGTTGTCTAGAATATAATTTCTCAATATATGTATTACATCATATTCTTGTTGAAGGCTACCAGAAAGAAAGAGCAAGTCATTAATAACAACAACTTAGCCAAGTGTGGTGGGTTACGCCTGTAATCCCAGCACTTTGGGAGGCCAGTGAGAGTGGATTGCCCGAACTCAGGAATTCAAGGCCAGCCTGGGCAACATGGAGAAATCCCATCTTTACCAAAAATACAAAACATTGGCCAGGCATGGTGGCGCACACCTATGGTCCCAGCTACTCGGGAGGCTGAGGTAGGAGGATTGCTTGAGCCTGGGAAGAGGAGGTTACAGTGAGCCAAGATCTCACTACTACACTCCAGCCTGGGTTGAGATCCCATCTCAAAAAAACAAAAACAAAAACAAAACAAAAAAAGTACTCTCACTACAACCCTAAAATATTCTCTTTTTTAAAAAAAAATGTGAGAAACCGAATTCTCCATTAATTAAAAACACTAATAGTAACAGAACATAGCCCCCAGCACATAGGAAGAAGCACTTAATATTAATCCTGGTGTACTCATGTGAAGATAGATTTTAAAAATTCATTCATCCATGCAAATTTGCCAAGTGCCTACTATGTGTAAGGCACTGGTCTAAGGTGGTAGAGAAACAGTAATAAACCTAACAAAAAAATCACTGTCTATATGATAAAGCTTATATTTTAATAAAGGAAGACAACATATATAAGCAAAATATAAAGCATGTTAAATGGTGATAGGGGCCTTGTCTATTTTTATTGTATACAAAATAAATGGTTGGTATGGCTAGGGTATACAGTGGATGGAAAGACATGGTGAGGGATTATGTTTGAAGTCTGTCATTAGAGGCCAGGTTCGGTGGCTCACATCTGTAATCCCAGCACTTTGGGAGGCTGAGGAAGGCAGATCACCTGAGGTCAGGAATTCATGACCAGCCTGGCCACCATGGTGAAACCCCATCTCCACTAAAAACATAAAAATTAGTCGGACGTGGTTGCATGCCCCTGTAATCCCAACTACTCAGGAGGCTGAGGCATGGGAATTGCTTGAACCCAGGAGGCAGTGGTTGCAGTGAGCCGAGATCACCCCACTGCACTCTAGCCTGGGTGACAGAGTGAGACTCTGTCTTCAAAAAACAAAAGAAGTCTGTGTAGATGACAAGCCACCTGAAATGGCATTTTTAAAAAGATTTAGACTTCAAGAAATGAGCAAATGGAGAGCCATTAAATAAATTAGTAAAGGAAAGTAACATAACTAAATTATGTTTAGAACTAAAAGTCTGGCAGGAACATTGAGAATGAATTAGAGAGAAAACTTGGGATTCGAGAAAATGGGAGCAGGTAGTTAATAGTTCCTCTCTACAATTACCCTTTGAGGGGAAGGGAAGCAGATTCTCATCCTGACAGTGCTCACCTTTGGAAAGGAATTCACTCCTGGCTCAATGAGATGAGAATGTACCCAAAATGCCCAGTGTATTTCCAGACAGTGTGGAGTAGATTCCCTTATACTTGTATGTGACTTTTAAAAGATACATTATGTATGAATTGCAGTCCTGGGGAAATTACCTCTGTCATAAAAGAAACACTATTACTTTCAGTAATCACAGAACAATTCTCCTTAGAGAAGGATTTAATAAGAAACTAAATTACCAATGATAAAAAGTCAAAGGGTCTTTTAGATACAAAATAATCTACTGTTTACCCATCCCTATTCTCTCCCTTTCTATTCCTACCAAGCCCTACTACTGTTGACCCATCCCTATTCTCTCCCTTTCTATTCCTACCAAGCAGTTGTACTTGCACTTAAAACACTGGGCCACAAGAAAATAGGCTCTCATTGCCACGAAGACTGCTATTTAAAATAATAACAGTAGTAATAATAAAAATAATGTATGTGGCCAGGCACAGTGACTCATGTCTCTAATCCCAGCACTTTGGGAGGCCAAGGAGGGTGGATTACCTGAGGTCAGGAGCTCAAGACCAGACTGACCAACATGGTGAAACCCTGTCTCTACTAAAAATACAAAAAAAAATTAGCCAGGCATGGCGGCGGGCGCCTGTAATCCCAGCTACTCGGGAGGCTGAGGCAGGAGAATCACTTGAACCTGGGAGGCGGAGGCTGTGGTGAGCTGAGATCGTGCCGTTGCACTCCAGCCTGGGCAACAGAGCAAGACGCCGTCTCAAAAAAAAAAAAAGTATGTATATGTATATATTTATTCTTGATAAACATCCTGTCTTCTTGATCAGATTGGTCATTTCCTATACTTTGCCATGTGGCTTGTACATGTTTCCATTATTGTACTTATCACACTGTATTATTGCACTTAAATGTTTGTCTTCCCATATTAAACAGTCTATATCTTGTTTTCCTTAAAGTCTTTTATCCCTAGCAGGGCCTACATCTTATTTGTCTTTATTTGCCAGCCAGACCCCTTTAACAGGGTCTGGCAAAGGTAGACGCTCAATCAACTTAATCTACTGCCTTCTTTGCAGTGAAAGTCACATTTGAATTTGGAGGAAATAAAAACAATGAAATCTGTGGAAGAGAGTGTTTATCTGCCTCCCCACCAAAAAAAATTAATTTACAGCCTTGTAAAAGATGGACAGTACCCAACCAAGCCCCTAGCAAAACACTAAATTATGGAACTTCAGAGCTAAACACTGACAGGTGAAAAGTCCATGTGATAACTCTGAGGTATTTTATGCCCTATGTTCTTAAGGCAGTCCAGTACACCTTCTTTATCTCTGCTGCCACTAACCTCACATCACAGATCTAGCACATACTAGATACAATTAAGTATCCCTAAAGGAAGTGGCTTTTTTTTCTTTTTTCCTAAACGCAATTCTATTTTGATAAGTAAACCTAGTTGCCAAAATGTATAGTGTTCAACAATAACACATATTTAGAAAGGCATATGATTTAGTGAACAAAGCTAACCACAGCCTTGGAACTCAAGACTGTCTCATTATCCTTATTGATCCAGGCCGAAAAAATTAAATAACCTGGGTACAACAATTTAACTTACATTTACCTCAAGATTCTCATTTATCAAAGAGATTATGACATTTGATCTTCCTTTTAGAAGAACCTATTCCTATTTATTCCTATTTAAAATAATAGACATTCAGGAATAAGTCACAAAATCTAAAGAAATATTATATATACTTATTGTTCCACTGTAACACCAAACAAAAATAGTCTGGTACTGATAGAAAAAGGTGAGTGAAGAATTCTATTCAGTAATACCACATCCCATCTGTATAACACTCAATTCAAAAGTTTTCACATGCTATGTAGCTGCCATTCACTGATTCAGATTCTCTTCACAAATATATTGGCTGCAAGGAGGCAAGTATGTCTACCAAATAGACTTAGAAACTAAGATCCAAACCAACTAAGGCAAATGCCCAAGACCATTGGATTCAGTTCAACAAATATTTATTAAGCACCTATCATGTGTCAAGAATTTTTCTAGACACTTTCAACATATCAGTGAATAAAACAGAAAAGATCCCTAACCTCTTGGGTTTACTTCCTAGTAGGGGATGGAGAGGTGTACCATAAACAATAAACAGGTAGTAAAGGGTAAGGAGGATGGAGAGTGTGGGCAGTTATGCAAAAAGCAGTTGCAGGGTGTTGTTGTTGTTGTTGTTTTGAGACAGAGTCTCACTCTGTTGCCCAGTGGAGTGCAGTGGCGCAATCTTGCCTCACTGTAACTTGCGCCTCCCAGGTTCAAGCGATTCTCCTGCCTCAGCCTCCTGCGTAGCTGGGATTACAGACGTGCGCCACCACGCCTGGCTAGTTTTTCTATTTTTAGTAGAAATGGAGTTTCACCATGTTAGCCAGGCTGGTCTCAAACTCCCGACCTCAGGTGATCTGCCCACCTTGGCCTCTCAAAGTGCTGGGATTACAGGTGTGAGCCACCACATCTGGCCCACAGCTGAAGGCTTAACAGAGAGTTCAAAGTAGGCATTACTGAGAAAAGAGATTTGAAAAAGACTTGAAGGAGATGGGAGTGTTATTATTATTAATTGTTATTAAACTATTATCTGTGAAGACCATTCCAGGCAGAGGAACCAGCCAGATCAAAAGCCCATAGGCAAGAGGATATGGTACATTTATAAAGAGAAAGCTAATATGGCTGAAGCCAAATGAGAAAGGGGAGGAGGAGGTGAAAAATATGTCACAGAAGTCAAATTATATAGATCCTTTAAACAATGACTAAGTAACATGAGGAGTCATGTTACTTAAGTCACGTTTTGAGTAGATAAATGATAGAAACTGACATACTCTGTTCGTAAAGATCCCTGATGCCTGTGTTTGCAACAGCCAACGGAGGGGCAAGAAGAGAAGCAGAGAGACCAGTTAGAGGCTGCCACACTAAAACAGCCAAGAAATAGTTAGTTCTATCCAGAGGTGATATCAGTGGAGATGATAAGAGATGTCAAACTCTAGACATATTTTGAAAGTGTAGCTGACAGGATTTATTGAATGATTAGTTACAGTGTTTGAGAAAGAGAAGAGTCCAGAATGATACCCAAGTTTCTGGCCTGAGCAACAGAAAAGATGAAGCTGCCATAAACAGAGATAGGGAAATTGCACATAGAACAGATTTTGGGTGGGGGAATCAGAAGTTCGGTTTTGGCAATGTTAAATTTGGGATGCCTATTAGACATGCAAGTGGAGATATCTACTTGGTACTTGGATATATAAGAAGACCTTCAGGAGAAAGGTCTGAGCTGAGGGCACAAATTTGGGAAACAGCATATAGATACGGGGTATTTAAGGCTAAGAAGCTGAATGATATCACCAAAGAAATGGGTATAGATAATGAAGACAAGAGGATCAAGCAGCGGATCCTGGGTACGCCAGGTCAGGGAAAAGAAGAGGAACCAGCAAAGGGGACAGAAAAGAAGCAAACAATGAGATAAGAAAGCCAAGAAAATATGAGGTATCCTGGAAACTAAATAAAATACACTGGGGGTGGGGTTGGGGGCAGTGAGGAAATGACCATCAACATTATTGGCCGGGCGCGGTGGCTCAAGCCTGTAATCCCAGCACTTTGGGAGGCCAAGACAGGTGGATCACGAGGTCAGGAGATCGAGACCATCCTGGCTTACACGGTGAAACCCCATCTCTACTAAAAAATACTAAAAAAAAAAAACTAGCCGGGCGAGGTGGTGGGCGCCTGTGGTCCCAGCTACTCCGGAGGCTGAGGCAGGAGAATGGCGTAAACCCGGGAGGCGGAGCTTGCAGTGAGCTGAGATCCGGCCACTGCACTCCAGGCCGGGCGACAGAGCGAGACTCTGTCTCAAAAAAAAAAAAACAAAAAAAATTATCAATGACAGCTAATAACTCAGATGAAAGCTAAGAACTGATCATTAAATTAAACAACACAGAAATCACTAATGACCTTGATGAGAGTGGTATAGATTGAGAGAGAGAGGCAAAGGCTTAATCAGAATGGGTTTAAGAAGAATAGAAGGAGAGGGTTTGGAGAAAGCAAGCATAGACAATTCTTTCAAATGGTTTTGCTGCAAAGGGAGACATACAATTAAGCAGTAATGGGTTGGGGGTAGTATGGTAAAATAATTATTTGCTATTTATTTTTGCTTTTTTGAAGAAGGGAGAATAATGGTAAGTTTATATTATGATGGAAATGATCCAGTAGAGTATGTAAATTTTATAAGATAAAAAAAAAAATAACTAGAGTGATATCCTGGAGTAGGTGAGACAGGATGGGATCTAGTATACCAGTAGAGGGGTTCCATTTAGAAAGGAACGTGAATAGTCCGCCTATGGTAATAGCTAGGCAAACAGGCAGGCAGGCCGAGTATGTGAGTGCTGTCATACCCAGCTATTTTCTTATTATTTCAGTTTTCTTGGCGGAGTAGAAAGCAAGGTAACCAACTAAAAGTGAGGACAGTGAAAGAGGTTTGAGGGTTTGAGAAGATATGAGAAAGTGTTAAAATGGTCATCTAGGAAAATAAATGTACGAATGAACTTGGAACAGAGAGTGTGATTGCCTGACAGCATTAAAGGGCTGCTTGAAGTTCAGAGCCATGAATTTCAAGTGGGACTAGTCAGCAAAGTTGTGTGTTTTGCTCCATCTATATACATGAGTGGGTGTGAGTAGGTGGGCACAGAGTAGGTAGAGAGCTGGATTTAAACAAAGTTGGGCTTTGCAAGAAAGGGAAAGAGTTACGAGGGAATAACTGTAATTATCAACCATGGAATTTAAGATGAGTAACAAGAGGTGTGGGAAAAGGTGAGGGATGAACAGACTGGAGGTATTGGTTGGGTCAAAGAATAGCTGGAGTAGGGATTCTAGAGGGAGTGAGCTTGGAAGGATAGGCAATAGTAGTCAGGAAGTGAAATGTTTTGGACAGAGATTAGGGGAGGAATGCAACTCTGGTAATGATTAAGTCTAGGGAAGGCTTTCTCAATCTCTACATACTGACCTTTTGGATCAGGTAATTTCTTCTTGTGAAGGGCTGTCCTGTGCATTAGCAGCATCCATGGCCTCTACCTACTCACTAGATGCCAGTAATACTAGCCACCCCCCTCACCCAGTTGTGACAATCAGAATGTATCCAGATACTGCAAAATCATCCCCGAGTTGAGAACCACTGATCTAGAATATGATCAAGTGTTTGAGATCACTGGACGAGGTCAAGAACTGAGAGCCAGGGAACTAAAATAATCATCTATCAGTATATTGCAATTGCCAAGAACTAAATAGGAGTAGTGCTAGAGAGAGTGACAGTGAGCAGGAACCACAATTAGTCAAGGAATGAAGCAAATGTCAGTAGATGACAATTGAGGAGTAGGTGACATAATCTGATGGCAAGACAAAGCTGATGATACATCAGCTTCACAGTAGTGGTAAAGCTGGTATAAGAACTGAGGCTTCTTTCCCAGGGCTTTTAAAAATGTCTAGAAGGTGGGCAGACACCTCCACATGATTTCATGTTCGATTAAATTAGACTCACAGAGTCAAAAATAGGGGTCAGTCAAAAACAATTGGCACCCTTTCTGACTGCCATATATAACAAACAGCTGAAGGCACATATTTTTGGCTGAATACCATCCTAAAAATAGGACATAACATCTTGGTTTTTTTAAAAAAAAAAAAAAAAACCCTCAATTTTCTTTCTGGCCCTTAAAACTTTTATGCTGCCTTTGATTAGAAAAGAAACATTTTTTCTTAAATGACTGCATTTATCTGTTTGCTACAGAGCAATCATAACTAACATTCTCCTTAGATAACCAATCAACTGTATCTTCACATAGTCTAATCATCAAGGAGAACAAAAAGACCTTAACATTAAATGGACTGATGGTAATGTTCTCCAACTGTGCATCACCTGCTCCTCTCACTGCCACCTGGAAAGACATCATCTAACCAGACTGCAAGCAGATTTAGAGCAAATGCCCAATTTTCATCTCCACCTCCTAAAAGCATATTCACAGGGAAGTGCTTGTTGAAATTATAGAAGCAGTTTCAAGATGGGAAATTTAAACTATACTGTTATTTATTAAGTTCTTCCAAATGCACTCTTACTGCAATAATTAAGACTTGAGGGCTGGGAGGGCTGGCTCATGCCTGTAATTCCAGTACTTTGGGAGGCCAAGGTGAGTGGATCACTTGAGCCCAGGAGTTTGAGACCAGCTTGGGCAACATGGCTAAACTCTGTCTCTACAAAAAAAAAATAAAAAACTTAGCCAGGTGTGGTAGTGTACTCCTGAAGTCCCAGCTACTTGGGAGGCTGAGGTGGGAGGATCACTTGAGCCCAGGAGGTGGAGGTTGGAGTGAGCCGAGATCGTGCCACTACACTCCGGCCTGGGTGACAGAGCCAGACAGACTCTGTCTCAAAAAATAAATAAATAAATAAAAGACTTTAGGCCACAGGGACACCAGATTCACTGAACATCCACAAACCCATCTTCCGAATTCTACCTTGTTATGGTTGTATTGAATTTAAATTTTGTAACACATAAACATGAAGAACAAAGATGGTGTCGAGGAAACACACGATGCCATCACCTACGTCCTGTTCAACTTTACAGATTACTGAAGCCAATATTAAAGTTAATGTAAAACACAGGTGAAATGCTCTCATTTCAAGTTCCAAATTAGGCACTGGTCAGATCTTACTAGTGGTATAATTATTAGACTTTTACATAGTGCTATTAAAATGACTTAGGTATTTTTATATATTATTTCTAAACTGGATGCTTTCCTATTAGGAAATGCAGACAACAAGATCTTCAGAGTATTAACCAGGCTTTAAATCTCAGCTTTATCACATATCAGCTGTGTTATCTGGTTATGCTATTTGGTTTCATTTTCTTTTTCTTTTTCTTTTTGAGACAGGATCTCCCTCATGGCCCAGGCTGGAGTGCAGTGATGTAATCTCAGCTTACCGCAGCCTCTGCCTTCTGGGTTCAAGCCATCCTCCTGTCTCAGCCTTCCGAGTAGCTGGGACTACAGGCAAGTGCCACCACACCTGGCTACTTTTTGTATTTTTAGTAGAGACAGGGTTTTGCCATGTTGCCCAGCCTGGTCTCGAACTCCTGACCTCAAATGACCCACCAGCCTCGGCCTCCCAAAGTGCTGGGATTACAGGCATGAGCTACCAAGTCTGGTCCTAGTTTCATTTTCTCACTTGTTAAATGGGAATAATACTAACATAACAGTTGCTGTGAAGAAAACATTGCCTATAATGTGAACAGCATACTTCCGACGTTTAGTATTTGTTCAATAAATGAACAATAGTCCTCTTAATTTGTTGTTAAATAAAACAAGCTTCAGAAAATGGAAATACGATAACCTTATAGTCAGGTCTCTCCTTGAAAGATCAAAGAAAATTCTGATTTTTGTTACAATAGATCATCAAGTTGGGCTTACAGCTATTTTAGTCCTCGTTTATAATTATAATATAAATGAACACAAAGAGCAGATGCATACCTTCCAAACTTTCTTGTTCATCCGAGGTGTAAGTGTCCATCTGACTTTGTTCCCGTAAGAAACGAATAACTGCATAAACCAGGTGCTTGATAGATGACATTTTAGAAGCTTAAACACTTTTCCTTGATAAGAAAAATGAAAACCCTGAACTAAGTTATTCTGAAGAATCAATCAGAAAAGTCATAAATTACAAAGATGATACGGATTATAAACTGTATTAAAGGTAAAAACAAAACACAAAACTGTATGACCTTTCATCTTTTTTTTTTTTTTTAAGACTCAGGAGAGCACAAAGTATTGTGAAGGTAATTTATTACATATTTTCATTAATACCCAGTGGTATAAGAGTATGTTAAATCTTGGAATAAGTAAAAATGTCTTCAAAACAAGTACAGCATAAGCTTAGACTGTCACTGAGTATCTAACCATACAGAAATCCCCTAAAGGCCTCAGTGCTAAGTTGAGAGGCTTTCATACTGCTGACTAAAAGCTGATCTATAACCAAGCATCTTCCTCTATTTCATGGGACCTAAAAAAAGTATTAATAATGTACACTACCTACTTTCTGTAGGTTGAGAGTTATTTGACGAGGAAACACATTCGCGAAAGGTTGTTCAACTGGTGTCGTTCTTAATAAAAATGGCATTTCTATTTAATCAGCAGACATGTCAGGACATCGCTGCCCAAGTCGATGAGATACTACAAGTCGACCGGCGCTCCCTGCAGAGGCTATGCTCTCGTGGACAAGCTGGAAGCTCCCGGTCATGTTCATTCACATGGAATACTATCGCATCCAAACAGTGGCGCAGGGCCAGCCGGCATTCATGGCTGATTTCCACTAAATCGCATCATCCATCTGTTCCCTAGGTTCCCTAATTCAAAGCCAGGGTGTGGTACCCGCCGCTATAATGTTTATTATTTGTGTAGTTATTTTAAAGGCGATGTCAGCCTCTAGGCCACGGGGTCACAAGCAATAAATAAGGCCCCAGGGCAGAAGGTAAAAACAGAAAGGGTTGGGAAAAGGGGGTGCGAAGAGGGAAAGAGATGCCCAGCCTCGTCCAGGCTTCTCCCCCTTCCTCTCCCCAGAGCGCATCGAGCTACCCCTCCCTCCCGTCCTCCCTCGGGCACCCCGCCTCGCCTCGGCCCTGCCCGGTGTGCAGCGAGTGCCAGTGCGGGCCTCGGTC
>NW_012118999.1:826601-904430 GCF_000951035.1 Colobus angolensis palliatus | reverse complement strand
TAGGCCCGCTCGCGACTCCCGGGCGCCCAGGCGCTGTGGAGCGCCTCGTCGCGCCACGCTGAAGGACCACGCGCCCACCGCCGCCAGCCTCTCAACGCTCCCATGATCGCCCGGTGCCTTTTGGCTGTGCGAAGCCTCCGCAGGTACCTCCAGCGCGCGGGTTAACCTTGGCCGTGGGCAGGGCGGGGTCTTTCGCCTTGTGGTGCCTGGAGCCCGGACCCAACCCTTCCCGACAGCGCCTCTCCGACGCTCCTGGGACGCACCCTCCCCTCTGCTTGCAAGGTGGACCCCTGGGGCACACCTGGCGCGGCCACCTGGAGCCACCTTTCCCGCCTCCGCTCCCTCGGGAGGACGTCCATTCCCCTTTGTTTGGGACTGCCTCAGCCGCAGTCAGCGAGGCTGGTCACAGACGCGGCCCAAAATGAATGCAAATAGTTTGGATAAGAAAATCATTTCACTTTCAACCCCAATGCAGAACTGCACACCTGTCATTAAAAGTGCCGCAGTTGTGGACTCAGAACAATTTTGTTTGCTCCTTGCGCCCATTATTAGCATTCCAATCGTTTAACATCCACCCGAGATGAAACCTCTTTGGTGGTGTTGCTTATTTCCGTCCATGCTCTCTAACTTCCTTTTTTATTTTCCTCCTCCCCATAAAACAAACATTCTGCCTCTTGCCGGTGCAAATTGACCTGGCCCAAAATGGAGAAAATGATCGCTTGTACACGGCCTTGGGCAGCCTGAGCTGCTGTTTTGGATTGCTTCCTAGCCCTCTAACCACACCCCACTGCAACAGACCAGTAGCAAGATGGTGAGGGAATTAGATTCTTTGCACGAATGCGCTGGTTTTCGGAAACAATGCCGCCACCATCCCCGTTTCCAAATCTGCCCAGAACTGTAAATCCAAATGAAGATTCAACAGAAAAAAGAAAATGTGTGCTTCTTGCTAGCTGTCAACAAAACTACTTTGTAACATGTCAGCATTTAAGCTTTCTACAGTTCCCTTTTGCACATTGCCACTCCTCTGAATGGATGGAGCTTTGTGTTGCTCAGTCCGTAGAGTTAGGGAGCAGGCAGGTGACAGTGGTAATTACAAAGAGTTAATGTGATGATTTGTGATATTTCAGCCTGTCATTTTTTGCTAGTCTCCAGGCTGCAATCGATATAACTGTCAAATGAAGTTATACCAAGAAATGAAGATCTTCACATAATGCAGGTGTGAGAAGAAGAAATAAATCTTCATATAACAGCAATTCTCAAACTTTTTCTTCTCAGGGCCCCTTTACCTTTCAAAAATTACCGTGGACCTAAGAGCTTCTGTTTATATGGTATATATGTTTATATTAACCATACTAGACATTAAAGCTGGAAAAATTTTAAGTATTTGTTAATTTACAAAACAGTGATAAATAGGCTACGTGCATAAATAATGATTTTAATGAAAAATAACTATTTTCCAAACCAACCCCCCCCCCATCAGTGAGAAGAGTAACATTGTGGGATTTTCTTTTTAAAATTGTGGTAAGATATAACAAAATTTACCATTTTAATAATTTTTAAGTGTACAATTTAAAGGGTGCAATTGAGAGGTACAGCCAACACCACTGTCCTTCTCCAGAACTTTGTCATCATCCCAAACTGAAATCCTGTACCTATTACATAATAACTGCCCATTACTTCCTCCCCAAAGCCCTGGTTAACCATTATTTTTTCTTTATGAATTTGACTATTTCAGGTCCCTTATATAAGTGGAATTATACAATACTTGTCCTTTTGAGTCTGGTTTATTTAGTAAGTGTTTTTAAGGTTTATTCATATTGAAGCATGTGTCAGGATTTCCTTTTTAAAACTGAATAATATTTCATTGTATGTATATATCACATTTTGTTTATCCATTTGTCTGGACATTTGGGTTGCTTCCACCTTTTGGCTACTGTGAATACTACTACTATGATCGTTAATGTGCACATGTCTGTTTGAATCCCTGCTTTTAATTCTTTGGGATACCATATGTACCTAGAAGTGAAAATTGCTGAGTCATAGGATAGTACTATGTTTAGTTTTTGAAACCATACTGTTTTTCTTCAGTGGCTTTGCCATTTTTATATTCCCATTGGCAGTACACAAGGATTCCAATTTCTCCACATCATGATCAGCGCACATTTCCTGGTTTTAATAACAGTTATCCTAGGAGTGGCATTGTTTTGCATTTTTGCAAAACTAATGTGTGACATAATAGAAGGTAACTGGATTCTTATTTTATTTATTTATTTATTTATTTATTTATTTTTATTTTTTTTTTGAGACGGAGTCTCGCTCTGTCGCCCAGGCTGGAGTGCAGTGGCTGGATCTCAGCTCACTGCAAGCTCCGCCTCCCAGGTTCACGCCATTCTCGTGGCTCAGCCTCCCGAGTAGCTGGGACTACAGGCGCCCGCCACCTCGCTCGGCTAGTTTTTTGTATTTTTTAGTAGAGACGGGGTTTCACCGTGTAGCTCAGGATGGTCTCGATCTCCTGACCTCGTGATCCACCCGTCTCGGCCTCCCAAAGTGCTGGGATTACAGGCTTGAGCCACCGCGCCCGGCCTATTTATTTTTTTTTTTTTGAGACGGAGTCTCGCTCTGTCGCCCAGGCTGGAGTGCAGTGGCTGGATCTCAGCTCACTGCAAGCTCCGCCTCCCAGGTTCACGCCATTCTCGTGGCTCAGCCTCCCGAGTAGCTGGGACTACAGGCGCCCGCCATCTCGCCCGGCTAGTTTTTTGTATTTTTTTAGTAGAGACGGGGTTTCACCGTGTTAGCCAGGATGGTCTCGATCTCCTGACCTCGTGATCCACCCGTCTCAGCCTCCCAAAGTGCTGGGATTACAGGCTTGAGCCACCGCGCCCGGCCAGGTAACTGGATTCTTATGTCTGCCTCTGCATTTAAGCTGCTGCACTGTTTCATTTTGGTTTAAGATGAAGAAAATCCCACCTCACAGTCATATGAAGTTGGAAAGAAGAATATTTTAATAGCTTTTTAAAGATAATCATGGATATTCTTTGATATCACATCAAAGTTTGACAAATGGTAGCTTTTTAAAGGTTAGTTACAAAGTGGAATCTGAAATTATATCAATGTACTTTTTTTACACTGTTACATTAATATCCATTGGTGTACCTTACACTTTGAATGGATGTTGGATCGATGCCTGATATTTTAAACATTAAGCATAAGTCCTTCGGAAATTTTAGTGGTTCACTGTGTTATACAGTTCTTCCTAATGTTGACATATTTCATTATACAGTATCGAACAATCACTTTCCTTAATGTCTTCCCGTTTCATCAGAAAAGTCTTCAAGTATTGGGAAGCTGTCAAGCTCACAGTGGCAGATAGAATTTTCCAAAATGCTAGTTTTCACTTGAAAGCTAGAATTGTATCATTGGCAACACAAACTGTCAGTTGTTTTACTTGAAGTGACAGTCTCACTTTGTTACATTTTTGACAGAATTTCTGCTACATGCTTAAGTCTGAATAACCCTGGTTTGTCTGTCAGTAGTTTTTTTTCTGGTGAAAATGGTGTTCCATGAAAAAAAGCTATTGCAGCTCACAGTTCAACCAATTGCAAAAGTGCTTTTGATTTGGGCAACCAAATCCACAGGACAACCCTTATACTCAGGTACACAGCAGAAATGGTTTGTGCATACTTGGTCACATGTAACTCAAGGGTAGAGATTTAATAAAAATTCATGCTTTTTACCATTTCATTAAGGATATTCTAAAATGAAATTGACATTATTTTTAGCCTGAGTGCATAGCAATGAAAAATACAGCTACTAGTACAGTTTGGTGCTGTTGACTCAGTTTGTCCTGAAGTACCAACAGTGTTATCCACCATTGCTTTTCACCATCAGTGCAAATGTTCACAAAGTAAAAGGGAGAAATAATGTCTTAGTATTGTTACAAAAGATTTTTAACCTCACAGACTCCTTGAAAGGGTGTCAGGAACCCCTCCCCACACCTCTACCTTTAAGGTTTGTGGACTACATTTTGAGAGCTGTTGCCATGTCGTATTAGATTCTTTGTTTATGCATGGAAGAAAACAAATAAACTAATAGCCAAAAAATTATTACCTTGTTAGAAGCTACCATAAATACATTAACTATTTTGTTATATAAGGGCATATCTCACAGTTAATCATCATATACAGTAGTCCTTAACCCAGGGCTTCTGTACTTTATCACAGAATCGACTCTGTTTCAAAATCAGTATCTTCCAAAAGAGTTCATATTAGACAACACGGAGGATCCCTGTGTTTTCCTGTTTTTCCTGTTTCCTCTGACACTTGAGAGTTCATTTTAGTGTTATGGAGTGACTAGGCTTTTGCCTAACTGACTTATAGTTTCCTTTGGGTTTTCTTGTCAGAGCTGCTATACCTGCTTCCCAAGGCCAGCTGGGCAGCCAGGATCATTAATGGGGGTGTTCAGCCAATTTCTTGGGAGTAAGTGGACTGAGAATCTGGAGTTTGGATTATAGTTCCTGTTCAATTCACTTTGTGACCTTAAAAAAATCACTCATTCCCTTGGACCTCTTTCAAGTTACATATGTATGTGTGTATGTATGTATGTATGTTACATAGTATGTATTTTAGAGACAAGGTCTCACTGTCATCCAGGCTGAAGTGCAGTAAGGCATGATCATGGCTCACTGCAGTCTCAAACTCTAGTTTCAAACAATCCTCCCTGCCTCAGCCTCCTGAGTAGCTGGGACTACAGGTGCTCACCACTATACCCAGCTAATTTTTAAAAATTGTAGAGATAGGATCTTACTATGTTGCCAAAGCTGGTCTAGAATTCTGGGCCACAAATGATCCTCCCATCTCAACCTCTAAAAGTGCTGGGATTACAGGTGTGTGCCATCATGCCCGGCCCAGGTTCCTTATATTGTAAAATGAAGAGGGCTTGACTAAATAATATCTAAGGCTTAAAAAAAAAAAAAAAACTCTATATTGCCATAGCAAACAAGGAGAATTCCTCCTCCTACCTCAGTGAGATTGCACAGCATGTGACCCAAGCAAAACCTAATGTATATTATAGAATATGAGGGATGAGTGACATGGTCAAAGAAACAAACAAGAAGGTTGACTCAACAATATTTAGCCGAAACAGCTATAATAGCCTAGCTTCCTCTTTCAATTAGAAAAGACAGCTTGATTTGTCTTTTGGTTTTTGTTTTTTTGAGACAGAGTCTCGCTCTATTGCCCAGGCTGGAATACAGTGGCACGATCTCACCTCACTGCAGCCTCTGCCTACTGGGTTCAAGCGATTATCCTGCCTCAGGCTCCCAAATGGCTGGGATTACAGGTGTCCACAACCACACCTGGCTAATTTTTTGTATGTTTAGTAGAGGTGGGGTTTCACTGTGTTGGCCTGGCTGGTCTTGAACTCCTGACCTCAAGTGATCCCACCTCGGCCTCCTAAAGTGCTGGGATTATAGGTGTGAGCCACTGCACCTGGCCTAAAAAACACAGCTTGGTTTTTTAAAATGATGACAACGGGCCAGGCGCAGTGGCTCACGCCTGTAATCCCAGCACTTTGGGAGGCCGAAGCAGGTGAATCACCTGAGGTCGGGAGTTCGAGACCAGCCTGACCAACATGGAGAAACCCCGTCTCTACTAAAAATACAAAATTAGCCGGGCGTGGTGGTGCATGCCTGTAATCTCAGCTACTTGAGAGGCTGAGGCACAAGAATCTCTTGAACCCAGGGGGCGGAGGTTGCAGTGAGCAGAGATCGTGCCATTGCACTCCAGCCTGGGCAACAACAGTGAAACTCTGTCTCAAAAACAAATAAATGATGACAGCAATGCATGTTCATTATTGAAAACTTAGCAAGTAATGACAAGCAAAAGAAAATATTAAATACGTACATAATCCACCCATCTAGAACAGCCAATTCTTAACAGCCTTCAACATTTCTTCTATGAACACTTTCTTTTTACAAATAGGATGTTGTTATTCTTTTATAATTTTTAATATTATACAAACATCCTCTAAAATATAAATAGCTATAATATATTCTCTTTGGGGATATATGCAATTTGATTAATACATACCTTTAGACATGTCAACTATTCCCAACTTCTTGCAATGAGTAATAGTGCTTGGATAAGCATTCCTACTGTCCTTTTCCAAATCCTTAATTATTTTCTTAGTATAAATTCTTACGAATTGAATTTGTACATCAAAGGGCATGCATACCTTTCAGGTCTACTTATCATCTTACTCTGTTTTAAAAACTTTCTCCCAAACTATAATCTTACCAAGTGAGTAAGTAAATGCTAATTTCCTATACTGTTACCAACACTGAGCATTTTAATGTTTTTTTACCCTTACCAGTTTGATAAGTGGAAATTTCTCTTACTATAATTTGTATTTTCATACATTTTTAGAAGGTTTATTCAGTGATTCCTAAACAAAAATTCAGGACTTGTGATCTGGAAACCAAAACGTTATTTGTTTTCTGATGTGAAAATTTATTTATATGGAAAATCTTAGAAAGTCAGACAAATTCAATTACAGTTTTCTTGGTGTTTTTGTTTGTTTGAGACAGGGTCTCACTTGGTTGCCCAGGCTGGAGTGCAGTCGCGTGATCACGGGTCACTGCGGCCTCAACCTCCCGGGCTCAAGCAGTCCTCCCACTTCAGCCTCCCAAGTAGCTGGGACTACAAGTGTGTGCCACCACACCCGGCTAATTTTTGTATTTCTTGTAGAGACAGGGCTTCACTATGTTGCCCAAGTTGGTCTCTAATTCCTGGACTCAAGTGATCTACCTGCCTCAACCTTCCAGAGTGCTGGGATTATAGGCATGAGCTACTGGGCCTGGCCTAAATTACAGTTATTAATAAACTTAACAATATTTACATGTCTGAGCGTAATTAAATAAAATTGAGATTATTCCTCTAAAACCAGTAGGCATAATCTCCAAAATGTTAAGAGAACAGTACTGAGAAAAAAAATCTGATAAATAAAAGGGTTTTAAGTTAAAGTATCAAGATATAGATTGAGATTATTTATACAAATGGATTTGGTTATAAAAGAGGATTTCTTTTTTCTTTTTCTTTTTTGAGACGGAGTCTCACACTGTCGCCCTGGCTGGAGTGCAGTGTCATGATCTCGGGTCACTGCAACCTCGGCCTCCCAGGTTCAAGCAATTCTTCTGCCTCAGCCTCCCAAGTAGCTGGGATTACAGGCGCCTGCCACCACGCCCAGCTAATTTATTGTATTTTTAGTAGAGACGGGGTTTTACCATGTTGGCCAGGCTGGTCTCGAACTCCTGATCTCATGATTCGCCCGCCTCAGCCTCCCAAAGTGCTGGGATTAAAGGCATGAGCCACTGCGCTCGGCCGAGGATTGACTTCTTTCATTTTTGGTTGTCCTTTAACTGTGGTTTTTTGGTCAGAAACAACCTGGTTCTTTCTCAGAGTTGGACATTATCACCTCTTTGGTTAAGACAAAGCACAGGACTTCCTTGGGGAGAACCACCTAAATTAAAGATATAAAGAACCAAGGAAATTGATGTGTATTGAGTACGTATGTAAATGCCAAGCTGCGCATTACGAAGTGCATGTAGCATCATAGAGTCGACTGTATAAATGTAGAAACAGCTTGCCAGAGTTTGAATGCTGGTTCTGCCACCGACTAGCACTGTGATCTTAGGCAAGAATACTTAAGTTCTCCTTATCTGTTTCCTCCTCAGTAAATTGGGAATTGATTGGATGATTTCTTCATTCACCAAATATTTATTGTCTATTATATGCAAAACAGTATTCTAGGTCTGGGGATACAGCAATGAACAAAGCAGACAAAAATCTTTGCATTAATGGAGCTTACATTCCAGTGGGAGATACAACTAAGGAAAATATATAGTAAGTTAGATGGGAAAATGTGTTTCAGAGCAAAAGTAAAACGAGAAAGGGGAATGCTCAATACCGATAGGAAGGAAATTGTAGAGTCAACAGGAAAGGCTAAGAAAGTGATATTAATACTTGAGTAATGATCTAAGAGAAGTGAGCAGTTGTGCTATGTGAATACCTGAGGCAGGTCATTCTAAGCAGGAGAAACAGCACATACTAAGGCTCTGAAAGCAGGGCTATGCCTGGTGTTTTTGAGAAAGTAAAGAGACCATTGTGACTAGCATGAAATAAATGTCAGGCAAGTAAGTAGGAGATGAGATGAGAGAGGGAAAAATGGTACTCACCCTTTTTTTCTTTTCTTTTCTTTTTTTTTTGTTTTTTTGTTTTTTTGTTTTTAGACAGAGTCTCGCTCTGTTGCTTGGGCTAGAGTGCAATGGCGCAATCTCAGCAACCTCCTCCTCCTGGGTTCAAGCGATTCTCTCACCTCAGCCTCCCAATTAGCTGGGATTACAGGCACCCACCATCATGCCCAGCTAATTTTTGTATTTTTGTAGAAACGGGTTCACCATGTTGGCCAGGCTGGACTTGAACTCTTGACCTTAAGTGACCCACCTGCCTCCACCTCCCAAAGTGCTGGGATTACAGGTGTGAGCCTGTACAGAACCGTGCCTGGCCTGTACTCACCTTTTAAGATTGAAACATAAATATAGAACACTTTGAACATTGCCTGGTTATATCCGTTCTTATTACTACAAAAATGCTGTATAACAAACTGAATTTCAGTGGAGTACAGTGATCAATGTTTATTTTTGCTGGCAAATCTAGATTTTGGCTGGGCATTTTTTCTGTTCTTAACTCATTCATGCTCCTTCAGTCAGCCATGGGTTGTGTAGGCAGCTCTTTGCTGTCCTCTGCCACATGTTTGGTGATGTAGGATGACCACAGCTGGGGCTATTTGGCCCTCTTTCCTGTGACCTCTCGTCCTCCAGGAAGCTACCTCTGGCTTGTTCTCATGGCAGTGGCAGGGTTCCATGAAAGAGTGGAAGGCAGTTGGAACTGGAACCTCATCAGCTCTGCCACATTCTGCTGGTCAAAGCAAGTCACAAGGCTAGCCCAGATTCGAGAAGTGGGGAAACAGACTCTATCTCTTAATGGGTAGAACAGCAAACTCACATTGTTAAGAGACATAGACACATAGCAGGTGGAAAATTGAGGCCATTTTAGTCTCAGTCTACCATATTGGCACTTAATAAAACCTCGAGAAATACTAGTTACTGTTTTTACTTGTGTGAATTGCCTAGCTTTATTTTGGGAGTTTTAAAATTAGAATTATTAATTTGTAAGAGCCCCTCATAGATGTTTCATTTATTTTTGGTCTTTGAACTTTTGGGGTGGATTATTGTTGCTTTTTGCTTTTTTGCTTTTTCTCTACAAAATTTTAAATTTTTATATAATCAGAAATATCAGTCTTTCCCTTATGACCTCTGCCTTTGGTCTCATTCCTAGAAAGTCCTCTACCCCAAGATTATACATTTTAAACATCACCTACATTTTCTTTTTTTTTTTTTTAAGACAGAGTCTAGCTCTGTCACCCAGGCTGGAGTACAGTGGAACAATCTCATCTCTGTAACCTCTGCCTCCCAGTCTCAAGCAGTCCTCCCACCTCAGCCTTCCAAGTAGCTGGGACTACGGGTGTGAGTCACACCTGGCTAATTTTTGTATTTTTTGTAGAGAAAGGGTTTCGTTGTGTTGCCCAGGCTGGTCTCAAACTCCTGGGCTCAAGCAATCCTTCCACCTCAGCCTCCCAAAGTGCTGGGATTACAGGCATGAGCCACCACACCCAGCATCTACATTTTCTTCTAGTACTTTTATGTTCCATTTTCCACACTTAAACCCTTTATCTATCATGAGGGCTGACTTTTTAAAAAAGATTTCTTCAAATTATTGAGTGAAACAAAAAGGAAATCAACACCGAAACTGCAAGAAATATAAAAGGAAGTTCAGCTTATGAAATTTGGATTTCCCATTCACCATAGCTTACATTAGAAAGACTGCCCCATTATACCCACTCTGAGATTGTCTGTGCTTCCTGTTTGGCATTCAGGAGGAAGTCCTCATATTTCCCAGCCATACTTTGCTGGTATCTTTAATATTAATCCCATTTGTGGTCAACACCGAAAGGAAAATTCTATTTCTGCCTCACATCTCAGGTGGAGTTGTAGTGGCTGAAATAATCACAGCTTGATGAAGCCTGATTGCTACAATGTATAATGTCCATACTCTCAGGGCTACATTGATCTAGCCAATCTGACATTGAGATTTATACATCTGTATGTTATTTTTATTCTCATAGAAATTCTTTTTAAGGTTTCATAGCTTCTCTGCCAAGATACAAAATAGGGAACCACAAATTGTATATTTAAAAAAGAAGTAGATGAATGATATTAGATTCCAACTACCAATTGGACAGCTCCTGAGGTCTCACAGTCAGCCACTTTTTTATCTTATAAGTGATAGGGTTTGGCTGTGTCCCCACCAAAATCCTACCTTGAATTATAGTTCCCATATTCCCCGCATGTCGTGGGAGGGACCTCGTGAGAGGTAATTGAATCATGGAGTAGTTATCCCCATGCTGTTCTCATGATGCAGTGAGTTCTCACAAGATCTGATGGTTTTATAAGGGGCTTTTTCCTCTTTGCTCAGCACTTCTCCTTCCTGCTGCCATGTGAATAAATGTGATTAAAAGGATGAAAAATGTGTCCATATATAAAATGTTTCTAGTATAAAAAATGTATCTATATATAAAATGACATTTCTAGTACCTTTGAAGTTCCTCGAGTGCCACTCTCCACCATATCCCTTTCCTCATACCAGAGATAACCACAATCTTGAATTTGGTAATCACTGTCCTCTTGCTTTTCTTTATAGACATTACCACAAATGTGTATTTCCCTAAACAACATATGATTTAGTTTTGCATAATGAAACTAGTTTCACATGGATGTGGTTCATTTTTACTCTTGTAAGATATTTCCTTGTGTGACTATTCCAAAAATATACTATTTATTTTGTCAGTGAATATTTGGGCTTCCATTTTCTTGATATTATAAACAATATTGCTATGAATATTCTTATAATGTCTCCTGATACATATGTGTGACTATGAATTTAAGAGAAAAATTACTAGGTTGTAGGATGTACATTCTCAATTTTACCAAATAATGCCCAATTCTTTTTCCAAAGTAGTTATACTAGTTTACTTCCTTCTCTCCATATAGTATTCATGAGTAGCCATTGATCCACTGTCCTTAGCAGCTCTTGGTGTTGTCAGGCCTTTTGCCAACCCAATGACTGTAAAATGGCATTACTTGGCTTTTATACATATTGCTGTGTTACTAATGAGTTTGAACATGTTTTCATGTTTCTTTGCCATTTGTATTTTATGCCTGTTCATGTCTTTTGCCGATTTTCCTATTGAGTTATCTTTTTCACACTGAATTTACGTTCTACAATATTTATATATTTTAGATATTGTTCATTTGTTTTCCAATATTCAAAAAATATGACTAGTTATGGTGGCTCACACCTGTAATCTTAACACTTTGGGAGGCTGAGGCAAGAGCATTACTTGAGCCCAGAAGTTTGACACCAGCCTGGGCAATACAGGAACACCCTGTATCTATAAAACATTAAAAAAAAAAAAATTAGCTGGGCGTAGTGGCATTCACCTGTGGACCCAGCTACTCAGAAGGCTGAGGTGGGAGGATTGCTTGAGGCTGGGAGGTCAACGCTTCAGCAAGCCATAATCATGCTGCTGCACTCCAGCCTATGCGATGGAGGGAGACTCTGTCCAGCCTATGCGACAGAGGGAGACTGTCTGCAAAAAAAAAATGTATATTTAATCTGTGTTTAATCTGTACAAGCCACTGAACTAAACTCTGGAAACACAGCTATGGATAAGACAGAAACTACTCCCACCCTCATGGGTTTATCCCCTCACTCGAAGGGGGTTAAAAAGTAAACTAATAAATCTCTAAACTTATAAATCTCTAAATAGTAACATCATCTTAGCTTTGTACTTTCTGAGGGTGAAGTTACCAGACCCCTACTAAATTCTTTCCCTCTGAATCCTGTATTAATACTTCAATAGTATAAACGTTATTATTAATGGTGTTTGTCTTCACCACTCATTGACAAGTTTTCTGAAATCAGCAGCCTATTTTTTTGTTTTTCATTTCTGTACCTCCACTACTTAACATGGTCATTACATAAGGGATGCTAAATAAATATATTCATTGAATGGATGAATGAAAATATGTCATTAGTGATAATAACTGAAAATTAAGTGTTCACTATTGATACCTAGGGCGTATAGGCCTAGGTTTGGCATTTTGATACAATTACAGGTATAACTTTCAGTAGAAAGTAGATATTTCTTTTTTTTTTTTTTTTTTTTTTTTTTTTGAGATGGAGTCTCACTCTGTGGCCCAGGCTGGAGTGCAGTGGCTTGATCTTGGCTCACTGCAAGCTCTGCCTCCCGGGTTCACGCCATTGTCCTGCCTCAGCCTCTCTAGTAGCTGGGACTACGGGCGCCCGCCACCACGCCCGGCTAATTTTTTGTATTTTTAGTAGACACGGGGTTTCACCATATTGCCCAAGCTGGACTTGGGCTCCTGAGCTAAAGTGAACTGCCCGCCTCAGCCTCCCAAAGTGCTGGGATTACAGGCATGAGCCACCATGCCTGGCCAAAAGTAGATATTTCAAGCACTATATGAAGTAGCTGGTTGCAGATTTCTTCATGCAAAAACCCGGTTGCCTATGTCTATGTGTTAGGTAAGCCAGTTTAGATTTAGATGTTTTATACCAAAGTTATTTACAGAAAAAAGTAGACCTAGTTGTATTATCAAAAAATTACAGAGTTGGCTGGGCACAGTGGTTCACTCCTGTAATCCCAGCACTTTGGGAGGCTAAGGTGGGCGGATCACTTTAGCTCAGGAGCCTAAGTTCAGCTTGGGCAACATAGCAAAGCCCCATCTCTACAAAAATTACAAAAATTAGCAGGGCGTAGTAGCATGCGCCTGTAGTCCTAGCTACTTGTAAAGCTGAGGTGGGAAAATTGCTTGAGCCCGGGAGGTCAAGCCTGCACTGAGCCATGTTCATACCACTGCACTCCAGCCTGTTTGTCAGAGCAAGACCCTGTCTCAGAAAAACAAAAAACAAAAAAAAACAGAGTTACGGAGTTGTGTAATATGCGATACAAACTAACTGTCGGGGCTATACTTAACCAGCAAATACACAAGAATGTTAAGTATGTATTACGATATGAGACAGAGGAGAAGCCATATATTAAAAGGCATATATTAAAAGCCAAGCATGGTGGCTCGCACCTGTAATCCCAACACTTTGGGTGGCTGAGACAGGAGGATTCCTTGAGCCCAGGGGTTCAAGACCAGCCTGGGCAACAAAGTGAGACCCCCCCGTCTCTACCAAAAAACAAACAAAAAAATTCGCCAGGCATGCTGGCATGCACCTGTGGTCAGCCTGGGCAACACAGTGAGACCATGTCTTTTAAAAAGAAAAGAAAAAAAAAAAAGGCATGACTTTGATTCCTTGTCATGACTGGGAACATTCAGACAGTCACTTATTAGGTCTATAGATTAATCCCCTATTAATGAATACTCTGGGAGCAAAGCTCTTCTGAATATGTTGGCCTGGATATGAAAAAATTGAAGGAGGTGCTAATCTCCAAAACACTGGGTCAGAAGCAGCCAAGCTGGAAGAACAGAAGGCAAGCTTCCCATGGGTAGGCCTGGTATCAGCTCAGGCACAGAAGTCAGACTCTGGACATGGATGACTTGGGAGTTACTTGGGACTGGGGAGTACAGTGTCACTGGGATGGACATAATCCTTAGAGGAGTAGACATACTTGGTCAGACCAAGAAAGTAATGATAATGCAGCTTGCCCTACCTGTTGGATAAAGTACCCTGTAGAACCCAAAGAAGCCACAATGGTAAATTCATATCCTGGAATGCATCTCATACCTGCCACAGTAAATCTAGCACTCTGTGCCATAAGTTCTGTGCTTTCCTAACTGCACGGAAGTAGCTGAAGGGAAGTAAAACCATGAAAAACTTTCTCAGAATGGCAGAAGGGGCCCAAAGATAAGGTGTAAAACTGCTCGTCAAAAATGTTTTTAGTGAATTGAAAAATTGTAAAGTTATAGAAATGGTGTGTAGTGGAATATAGCTGATTTAAACCATGTAAGGAGCTTATATATAAGCTTCAAATCATCATTCACTCATGGCATAAATAATAACTGAATACTATATATAAGAAACGGTGCTAAATATTATGAGGATAGATATATAAAGAAAATTTAGATTCTATTTGCAAGACACTTAGGTTGGTATTATTTGCTCACATTTATACTCCCTTTTTTACCAAAATTAATTTGTGACTGCTTACATAAACAATATATATATGTGTGTGTATATGTGTGTGTGTGTGTGTACGTATATATGTATACACATATATATGAAATAATGTAAAGAGCAAAGAATGCCAGGCAAAAAATTCAAAGAAACCTTAGGATCAGTCTAGTTGCTTTAATTGTATCTGGAACTTCACTATGAGATTTTTGGCAGTAAGGGCAAAGGAAAAACATCATTAAGAATTGTCATGAAGAAAGATTTTCCTGGTACTGTTTGTGAGATGAATTTATCATGTGGATCCACTGCATAGGGGAAATTGAGTAATGCAATGAATCATAGCCTCAAGAACACTACTTATGTGGTAAATGCAGAAGTAGACTTCATAGAGCTATTTCTTACTTTGATTATTTGTTAAAAGGCCGGCATGGTGGCTCCCAGCACTTTGGGAGGCCGAGGTGGATAGATTGCTTGAGCTTACAAGTTCGAGCCCAGCCTGGGCAACATTGCGAATCCCCATCTCTACCAAAAATGCAAAAATTAGCTGGGCATGGTGGTGTGTGCCTGTAGTCCCAGCTACTCGACAGACTGAGGTAGGAGGATCGCTTGAACCTCGGGAGGCGGAGGTTGCAGTGAGCCAAGATTGCATCACGGCACTCCAGCCTGGGCGACAGAACTAGACCTTGTCGCACAAAAGAAAAAAAAAAAACAAGGCAATACAACGTAGTAAAAGTGATAAGGCACACACTAATAAATAATTAGAATACAAGGCAGAAGATGATAAGTACCACAGAGTGGAGAGATTGTTATGGAAGATCAGGGAAAAGAGATTATTTCCGGGATAAAAAGAGGGGGAAAGGCCAAGCGTGGTGGCTCATGCCATAATCCCAGCACTCTAGGAGGCTGATGCAGGAGGATTGCATGAGCCCAGGAGTTCAAGACCAAAGACCCTGTTTCTACAAAAAATGTAAAAAGCCAGATGTAGTGGCACACTTCAGTGGTCCAAACTACTCAGGAGGCTGAGGTGAGAGGATCGCTTGAGCCCAGGAGGCAAAGATTCCAATGAGCCATGATTGCACCACTGCACTTCAGCCTAGGTGACAGAGCAAGATCCTGTTTCGAAAAAATAAATAAATAAAATAAAACAAAGAAAAAAGAATACAATATATTGTTAACTATAACCATCATGTAGTACAATAGATCTTTTGAACTTGATTCCTAATTGAAATTTTGTATCCTTTGACCAGCATCTCTCCAACTCCCTCCTTTCACCTGCAATCACCCCAGCTGCTGGTAGCCACCATACTTCTTATTTTTAAGACAGAGACTTGCTCTGTTGCCCAGGTAGGAGTGCAGTGATGTGATCTCAGCTCACTGCAACCTCTGCCTCCCGGGTTCAAGTGATTCTCCTGCCTCAGCCTCCTGAGTAGCTGGGATCACAGGTACCTGCCACCACGCCTGGCTAATTCTTGTATTTTTAGTAGAGATGGGGTTTCACCTTGCTGGCCTGGTTGGTCTTGAACTCCTGACCTCAGATGATCTGCCCACCTCTGCCTCCCAAAGTGCTGGGATTACAGACATGAGCCACCATGCCTGACCAGTTCTACTTTCTGTAGTACTTCTATGAGATCAACTTTTTTACATTCCACATATGAGTGAGATCATGCAGTATGTGTCTTTCTGTTGCAGCTTATTTCAATTAGCACTGTCTACCAGGTTCATCCATATTGTCACAAATGACAGAATTTCCTGTTTTATGACTGAATAATATTTCATTGTGTACGTGTACCACATTTTCTATATCCGTTTGTCGCTGATGGACACTTAAGTTGATTCTATATCTTGTCTATTGTGAATAATATATAGCAAGCATGAGAGTGCAGATATCTCTTCCATACTGATTTCATTTTTTAAAGATATATTCCCAGTAGTGGGATTGTTGGATTATATAGTAGTTCTATGTTTAGTATTTTGAGAAACCTCCATACTGTTTTCCATAGTGGCTGTATGAATTCATATTTCTAACAACAGTGTGTGAAGGTTCCCTTTTCTCCACCAAAGACTTGCATCTTTGGTCTTTTCCATAATAGCTATTTTAACAGGTGTGAGATGATGTCTCATTGTGGTTTTTTTTACATTTCCCTAATGTTGATGTTGAGCATTTTTTTCCTATACCTGTTTGCCATTTATATATTGTCTTTTGAGAAATGTCTATTTGAGTCCTTTGCCCATTTTTTAATGGGGTTGTTTTCTTGCTATTGAGTTTATTGAGTTATTTATATTTTGGATTTTAACCCCTTATGAGATGTATAGTTTGCAAATATTTTCTCCCATTCTATAGGTTGTCTGTTCATTCTGTTTATTGTTTCCTTTGCTGTGCTTATTAGTTTGATGTAATCCCATTTGTCTACTTTTGCTTTTGTTGACTCTGCTTTTGGGGTCATATCCAAAAAATCATTGCCCACACTAATGTTATGGAGCTTTTCCCATATATTTTCTGTCTTAGTTCATTTTCTGTTGCTGTAATTAAATGCCTGAGGCTAGGTAATTTATAAAGAAAAGAAATTTATTATTTACAGTTCTGGAAGCTGGGAAGTGCAAGGTGGTGGGGCTGCATCTGGTGAGGGCCTTCTCAGTGTGTCATAGCATGGTGGAGGACATCACGTGGTGAGTGGGGCACACCGAGAACCAAACTGGCTCCATTGACAGATCCACTATTCTGATAACTAACCCACTCCTGTTAATCCCTGTTAATTCACCTGCTAATTCATAAATGGATTAATCCACTCATGAAGGCAAAGCCCTCACGACCCAGTCATCTCTTAACAGCTCCACCTCTTAATGCTGTTACACTGAGGATTCAGTTTCAACGTGAGTTTCAAAGGGGACAAGCATTCAAACCATAACAGTTTTCTGCTAGTAGTTTCACAGTTGAGGATCTTACATTTATGTCTTTAATCCATTTTCAGTTGATTTTTGTATATGGGATGACATGAAGGTTTAATTTCATTCGACTGCATGTGGATCTCCAGTTTTCCCAACACCATTCGGTGAAGAGACTGTCTTTTCTTCATTGTGTGTTCCTGGCATCTTCGTCGAAAATCGGTTGGCCATAAATGTGTGGATTTATTTCTGAGCTTTCTAGGCTGTTCCATCAGCTATGTGCCTGTTTTTATGCCAGTACCATGCTGTTTGGTTACTATAGCTTCTTTGTTATATATATATGTAATTCTTTTTTTTTTTTTTTTTTCTGAAAAGGAGTCTCGCTTTGTTGCCTAGGCTGGTGTGTAGTGGCGCAGTCTCAGCTCACTGCAACCTCTGCCTCCCTCGTTTAAGCGATTCTCCTGCTTCAGGCACCTGAGTAAGTAACTGGGATTACAGATGTGCACCAGCACACCCAGCTTATTTTGTGTTTTTAGTACAGGGTCTCACCAGTTGGCCAGGGTGGTCTCAAACTCCTGACCTCAAGTGATCCGCCCACCTTGGCCTTCCAAAGTGCTGGGATGGCAGGTGTGAGCCACCATGCCAGACCTTTGTAAGATATTTTGAAGTCAGGTACTATGATACCTCCAACTTTATTCTTTTTACTCAAAATTGCTTTGGTTATTTGGAGCCTTTTGTGGTTTCATACAAGTTTTGAGATTGTTTTTCTATTTCTGTGAAGAATGTCATTGGTATTTGGATAGGGATTGCATTCAGTCTGTAGATCACTTTGTGAAATTTTTTTCAAAAACGTAATCATGATACCATTGTCACACATAAAAATAATAAACACTTATTTTTGACTGAATCAGTCTTAAAAAGAAGCAAACCAACTATTAGCCAGGCCTTGGATGAGGATCTAGGCATCATCATTCACACCACAAAATTTGTATGTGTAAATGACACACACACACAAGCCTAAGTATTAAATAATGTACTGAAAGAGAAGAGTCTCTCTCCTGAGTAATTTACTGAGGACTTCAATTGTGGAAAGTATGCCCTAAACACCAATTAAGTGTGCCAAAAGCAATTTATTCATGTTTCTAGAGAAAAATAAAAGGGGAATATCTGAATTGTGGTTTTCCATGTATGTGGGTAGTCCCTTTAGTAATGAATCAAGGAACACTTTATTTCATTTGTGAAGCAGCGTTTGATTGTATATGCTCTGTGGTCTCAGGTGGCTTTTCGTAAGCCAGGGATAGGATTTAAGAAAAGAAATCTCTTCAAGTTCGTGTATAATCAATTTATTTAGAACCCGTAATCATTAAGCTAGCTGTGTCATATACAAAATTAGAAGAAAATTAATTATCTTTTGTTACTTATTTTTTAGAACCTTAGATTTTTGTTCAACTTTGTAATATGAACCTTTTCTAAAAGCTCTATTTGTCAGTGGCAGAAATATTACAAATATTTCTAGCATCGTACAGTTTTTCATATGCCCTTAAGTAGTTTCTAACATTTTAAAATTTTTATACATAACTCTTAAAAAAGAAAATTTTGAAGAGTTCCTTTTCATTTATTTACAATGAAATTTGTAAACAAGAACTTATTACATTACAAAATCTAGAATAAAATTACCTTTTTTAAAAAAATGGATCATGCACATTTTGTAAAAAGAGTTGAAAATAAATCATTGTTCATTCCTATGGGAGCCTTTGTGTAACCATTCTACTTTTAACTCTTACTGCTAGAGGAAGTTGTACACATTAAGGAGGTATGTGGCACTGTTTCCAAAATAAATAGTTTATTTATACTATGTAAGACCAAGATTAGACCACTGAAGTTGTAATGGTCATTTTAGTCCTCAAATTTAAATGCAGTTTTTGTCAATACAAAAAAGAGACTGTACAATGAAGGAAAACTCATAATGCTTTTGACTTTACCAGCTGCTAGAGGCTACTCAGAATAAAGGTCAGAATATCTCCGTATTTAGGGTAATTCTTCTCTATACTCAAAATACTTGTAGCTGAGTTCATGGTGTACATTTTTCGTGAATGGTTGTTTATAGGAAGTTTATATATTATCTTGGCAAGATAACTTTGAAAACCCACTGTTTTCCTAGCGTTTTTCTATTGCTGCTAAACAATTTCTGCCCAATCTAAAAAATTGCCTTCCTATACCAGCAGGTGGAGGCAAGAGCAGTCGAATCATAGCACTTTACTTTTCAAGTGTACTGGCATGTATTGTAGGTTATCTATCCATGACTCAAAGCCTCTTTATGACATGTCTCTCACATAATTACTTTTCTTCAACAACTCTGTTGTTGTTTGAGCATCTTCTTTTGATGGCTTTATCATTTGCTTTATTTACTTGGTATCTGGGACTGAACTTAGTGGTCATTTTAGGACAGACTAATTTAGATTTTCGTCACATTTCTATACTCATTGATTGAACAGTTAAAACGTACATGTTATGTGCTGAACGCATTCTTCCACATTTGCCAAGAAATATAAAAATGACTAAGACATGGACTACATTTCCAGAGAGCTTACATTCTAGTAGAATTACAAGGAAAAATGTCTTCAATTCCTCTCCTGACTTGGGGAAGCAGATCAGTCAGCCTTGCTGGTATAGCTATGGCTAGCATTGGGTAGTGATAAAGCTCCGTATTCACGTGGATTTTAATTCCATCAACAAATATTTACTAAGCACCAGGGACTACATAGGGGATTAATTTATAAACGTAGGCTTTTTGTCTTACAGATAAAAAAGGCCAAAACAATCTTCAAAAGAAGTATCATTTATTTTTAAACTTTTTAAATAACTAACCGACATATAGATCCTGATGCATTGAACTTAAGGAACTTTCAGTTAGAAGTAACTGTGCGTAACATTTTCTGGAATATACTTAGAAAACTTTCCACAAATCCTGGTTGAAATAAAATAAAAGTATGATACTCTAGATCAATTCCATTAGCTGTTGATTAATAGCCAATAATGGTAAAAAATATATATACAAACAGTATGAAAGAGGAGAACTGAATTCTAAGGTTATGTCTGTATGTGCAGAATGAGAGATGGAGAAGAAGCTCATAGTTATGGAAAACAGAAAAGAATGGCCCCAGAATTTCTTGCAAGACTTGACAGCCACCAATATTCAGAACTGTCTTTAAGCCCCAACCTGTCCGTCATCTTAATACATTGTGCATCAGAAATTTCCAACCCAATTAAAGCATTTCTGTTTCCTTCATTGGTTTATTTGTGAAAGTCACTAAAAAGATACACAGTCTGATCTAACCTATTTAGCCTTATCTCCCATCCCTCCACACCCCATTAAACCCGTGTACCCACCTTACCTCATAGAGCTATCTTGAAAGACTCAGACAGTTTAGAAGTTACATCCTTATTGAAGTCTTTCCTAGATGCCCCAAGGCAGAATCGTATGCACTGTCCTCTTCATTCTCCATTGCTTTATTTATATAGAATTTGTTACCTGATATTCTTTTATTTCATTATGATTTTTAGAGACAGGGTCTTACTTTGTTACCCAGGCTGGAGTGTAGTGGCACAACAGTGGCTCACTGTAGCCTTGACCTCCTGGGATCAAGTGAGCCTCCCAAGTAGCTGGGACTATAGATGAGATCTCAACATGTTGCCTGGGCTGGTCTTAAACTTCTGGGCTCAAGTGATTCTTTCTCTTTGGCTTCTCAAAGTGCTGGGATTATAGGCATGAGCCACCACACCCAGCCTGCTACCTAATATTCTAATATCTCTTTCTGTATTTCTTCCTCACAAGTCTGTAAGCTACTGAAAGGTAATAACTTTGTCTTCTTCATCTTCGTAACCTCAGTAAGTATTTGCTGAAGGAATCACTGAATCAACTATTTCTTGGGACATCCTTTTATAATAAGCCTCTCTCCCCCCCCCCACCTTTTTTTTGGTGATGTCTAAATTATATTCATAATTCCAGATGATAGATGATAGTAACAAGTCAGTAAATCCTATCAATAGGGAATAAAGAATCAGCATTTATTGCACAGAGTGTTTTCTTAGGATACCTCAGCTGAGGCTGGGCACAGTAGCTCATGCCTGTAATCCCAGCACTTTGGGAGGCCGAGGTGGGTGGATCACCTGAGGTCAGGAGTTCAAGACCAGCCTGGCCAACATGATGAAACCTTGTCTCTACTAAAAATACAAAAATTTTTATTCCAGCTACTCAGGGGGCAAGGCGAGAGAATCAGTTGAACCTGGGAGGCAGAGGTTACAGTGAGCCAAAATCATGCCATTGCACTCCTGTCTGGGTGAGAGAACAAGACTTCGTCTCAAAAAAAAAAAAAAAAAAGGAAAGAATGTCTCAGTTGAACCTTATCAATAAAAGATGTAGATTGTTTGAGTACTTTAAGGAAGAATTTGCCGTTTCCTGGGAGTACACTGTTTCCAAATGGTTTAATTGATTACCTATGAACAGTTCATTAAAGGGCTCTGGAAAAAAATGAGACCTGGGTGCAGAGGGCAGCCATCGAGGTCATCCAGGTTTGAGTGGTTTTACTCTTTGAGAACAAGTGACTGAAAAGCTGCCCAAGTCTGTGTGACCTGTTTTTCAGAGCTTGATAAAAGCTAAAGTGGGGCACTCCTCCACAGCCCCTGCAGCAGTCTCTCAGGGCGTGGTATAGATAACAAGTCAGACATGTGATATAAATATGTATGCTTTAATTCAGTTATTTTCTCCCCATTAAAAGCAAAGTACAAAATCAGAGAAGTGCAATTGGCGAAAAGTTTGATGATTTCCTTTTCTGGGATGGGAGTTGCAACATCAGTATAGGATAATAAAGAATAAGGGCCCTCAGATACTTTTCAGTTTATAAATAAAACAATAAAAGAGTATGGGCTCTGGAGTCAGGCTTGGGTTTGAATCCCAGCTGCACAAATGCTATGTGACCTTGAACAAGCTACTTTACTTCTCTGTACCCAGTGAATTGGGTTGATAATATCTTCCTCTGGGCTTATTGGGAGGATTAAATAAGAACATGCATGTATACTCTTGGTAAAGGCCTGAGGAGAGCTTAACAGTTAGAGGGAGATGCGAAAGTAGTTCATTATGTCTGGAGCATAGATACAAGAGCAAAAGGATGGCACTGACAAAGCCAACATGGTAGTTAGGGCAGATTCAGAAGTAGGTAGCTTGAACTTGATCCTGAAGTCACTGGGGAACCATGCCATTGAAAGGGAGTATCATGATCAGATTTACATTTTAGGATGATAACTCTGCAGGCAATCTGGAAAATAGATTAGAAGGCATCCAGGAAGAACCTCCTGGGTTTCTGATTTGGACAACTGAGTACATACTGGTGATCATCCTTGAGATAAGGAATAAAGGAGGAGGACAGATTTGGTTCTGGGGGCAAGGAAGATGAGCAATTTAATTTTAGACATACTGTATTTAAGGTGACCATTGACATCCAAGTGGAGCTACCCAGCAGGCAGTTGGTCATATGGGTCTAGAACTCAGGAGATTTGTGCTGGAGGTACAGATCTATAATTCTTTAGCTATAGGTGCATCTGTAACCATACAAATGGAACAGGCATGGTGTGCAAGATGTAAAGAAAAGAAAAGAGGCCATAGAACTGAATCCTGAAGAGCTCTAAGGAATCCTGAGAAGGGGCTAAAAAACAAAAACAAAACTTAAAAAAAAGACAGCTGATGATAAAAACCATGAGGGAACAGCCAGAGACATCAAATGAAAAGAGGAATCATTGTCACAAAAGCCCAAGAAGGGAAAAGTTCCCAAAAAAGAGGGAGTTAAAAACAGGAAAGAGTGGAAAACACTGTCATGTATCACAAAAAGTCGATACGTAAATAGTGAAGAATGTCTGTTGCATTTAGTAGAAATCACTGGGGACCTTGGTGAGAGCAGTGTCTTTTTTTTTTTTTTTTTTTGAGACCAGGACCCAGATTGAAGTAGGGTGAAGAGTGAGTGGGACATAAGAACAAAAAGATAACAGGGCTGGCTGGACCACTTTGAAAAATCTTGAGGATGAAGGGAAAGGAAGAAATAGTGGTGTCTAGTGGGGGACCCAGGATCAAGGAAGTTTTTGGTTTTTTTCACTTAAGGTGGAGAAATGTAAGCACTCCAGCACGTGTGTATGTGTGTGTATAAAGAGGCAGTACAAATGAGACATTTAAGATTTTGCTGAGAGATGATATCTCCAGAAGAGATTGGATAGGACCCAAGCCCAGAGCAAGAAACTGGCTTTAGGCAAGTCAGATTCATCTTATACTAGTTAGGAGTAAAGAGAAATGGATGATACAGATGCAGCTATGTTCGTAGGAGGGAAGTGGAGAGAATTTCTGTATGATAGCTTTAGTAATGTAGGCAGCAAAGCCAGCTACTGATGGTGAGAGAGGAGAAATTCAGGGAGGCTGGACACAGTTTGAATAATAGGTCATAGAAGGCAGATGTTCATGGATGGATTTTCCTGAAGCCTTGGGAGTCCAACTCAAATCAGAGGCCATGATATAATAGTATCAAAACTCATAGCTCTGTTCAGAACCTGCTATGAGAGTAGAGAAAGTAGCTGGTTAAAATGGTCCTGAGCAGAGGTTTTTAAGATTGATATAGCAGAAGGACTGGAAGTTGGGGTTTTGGTGAGAGATGGTTGACCTGATAGATGAAGCTCACTTCTAACAGCTGTGCAACCTGAGGTGAAACTACAGTTGGAAGCCCACCCCTAGCCCCCTCCTGTACCATGAGGGGCCTCACATGTGTATGGATGCCCCCACATGTATGACCAAACTCTGACCACACTCCCTGCTCTTAATGGCCACCCCTCAGTGCAAGATATATATAAACCAATGGTGCAGTTCACCCTCAGGAAAATAGACCCTGGGAAGGGGCCCACACAGATTCTGGGAGCCATTTGAGCAAGGAATTCTGGAGTCTTGGGCACTCAAAGCATAGTTGCAGGATGGTAGTGGCAAGCTTTGCATGAGCTCATCCCCTTACCTCATCCTGAGCTGAGTGCAGACACAGGAGGGGCCAGAGTGGAGCCTGCCAAAGTACGGCAGTCGGCCAGGTGCGGTGGCTCACGCCTGTAATCCTAGCACTTTGGGAGGCCAAGACAGGCAGATCACCTGAAGTCAGGAGTTCAAGACCAGCCTGGTCAACATAGTGAAACCCCGTCTCTACTAAAAATACAAAAATTAGCCAGGCGTGGTGGCACACGCCTGTAATCCTAGCTACTTGGAAGGCTGAGGCAGGAGAATTGCTTGAACCTAGGAGGTGGAGGTTGCAGTGAGCCAAGATCACGCCACTGCACTCCAGCCTGAGCAACAGAGCAAGACTCTGTCTCAAAAACAAAAACAAAGTACAGCAGTCATCCAGGTCTAAGGGTGGAGCTGTGGGAGAAGTCTGTTAGAGTGAGAAAATAGAGGGATTAAAGGACTGGAGTTCTAAGGGAGATGGAAAACTAAGAACCATGAGAGTAGATAAATGGAAGCTGAAAAGATAGAAGGTTGTGATTGCAGTGGAATAGCTGACTTTATGATTTCCAAGGAGCATCTTCAAATGGTGGTAAGAAGAATAAACACAAAGGTTCTTGGAGTGAAATAGGTTAAGGAAGTGATGTTGGCTGGGCACTGTGGTTCATGCCTGTAATCACAGCACTTTGGGAGGCCAAGGTGGGAGAATTGTTGAGCCCAGGATTTGAGATTAGCCTGGGCAACATAGCGAAACCCCATCTCTACAAAAATTAAATTAGCCAGGCATGATGGTGCATGCCTGTAGTCCCAGCTATTAGGGAAATGGGAAGATCAAGTGCTTAAGCCCAGGTAGTTGAGGCCACAGTGAGTTATAATCACACCACTGCACTCCAGCCTCAGCAACAGAATGAGACCCTGTCCCAAAAAGAAAAGAGAGAGAAAAAGAAAAGAAACTGAAGTTAAGGGAGTGGTAAGCCTTGTCCACTTACCCTTAGAGTCTCCCTGGGATGATTATGGAACTTTAGACAGGGACTGATAATGGTTTGACTGTGTCCCTACCCAAATCTCATCTTGAATTATAGCTCCCATAATCCTCATGTGTCATAGGAGGAACCCAAAGGGAGGTAATCAAATCTGGGGGTGGATTTTTCCTGTGCTGTTCTCGTGATAGTAAGTAAGTCTCATGAGATCTGATGGTTTCATAAAGGGCAGCTCCCTGCGCACACTCTCTTGCCTGCCGCCATGTAAGATGTGACTTTGCTCCTCCTTCGCCTTCTGCTATGATTGTGAGGCCTCCCCAGGCATGTGGAACTATGAGTCCATTATACCTCTTTTTCCTTATACATTATCCAGTCTTGGGTATTTCTTCATAGCAGTATGAAAATAGACTAATACAGGGACTGTAGAGCTAATTCTTTGGTGAATGTGAGAAAATGGCAAAGAGTTTAGTTAATGACAGCAACAAAGAGAGTTAATAAGGGATGTAGCAGGAAGACAGTAGCCTCAGAGGATTAGAATTGTAGTGCAGTAATGATTTGGACACCCCTTTGAGGATCAAGGAGAGGTTTACCCTGTGTCAAGGCCTCCTAGTGTGAGGAACTTGAGAGAATGTGAGTGCACTTCATGGGAGAGGCAGTGCATTCACCAGGAATCCAAGTTACAGTTAAGACAAAGCGGAAAATCCAGTGCCCTGTGACAAGGTTGAGGATGTAGGGCCGGGGTGAGTGTCAGAGAAAGAGACTGGCATGATGGGAGAGCTTCACCAACTGGTGATGCCGAACCTTTGGGACAGTGGCAGAATGTATGCTGTGAAAGGACACAGAGCAGAGAGAAAGCAGTAAGTTCACAAATATTTGCTGTGTTGAAGGTCTCGTACCAGAAACCTTTAGGTAAACTTTTATGACTTCTATCTTAGTAAGCTCAGTCAGTGAATAAGATTAATTCTCACTTGTAAAATAAGGACATGAAATTTAAACAGTCTTGTGGAAAAACCATTTTTATATTCTGATCATATTATCAATACCCTTGGCCCTGCTCCCTATGGAAAGAACTGAAAGTCTTTTCTGCCAGACTGTGCTCTTGAAAGTAGTGCTTACTCCTTATTTCTCTACGTTGTGAGAATTAGATGAGTGTTTTAACACTCCCTGCACACATGAGCTACTCGGTAAATGAGTTCTCCCTTCCTCTGTTTCTCTGTCCTTTCTTCCTTCCAGAGAAGACACCTAGGAACCTGGTTTGCGAGTGGAAAAGAGAAAGGGTACCCAAGGAAGGGCACAGGCAGGGCTGCTTGGCGTACATGTGCTGTCACGTGGAATCTCAGGAATGAGATCGTCCAGTCGGTGCTGTCCATTCGAACTTTCTGCAGTGGTGAAAACATTATCTGTGCTGTCCAGTGCCACTTACTACAAGTGGCTATTGGATATTTGAAATGTGCCTGGTACAACTGAGAAACTGAATTTTTTATTTTATTTACTCATAATTCATTTAAATAACTACATGTGCCTGCTGTGTTGGACTGCACAGGTCTAGTGGATAATGTGCTGCTTGGCTGAAGGCTTCAAGAAAGAAATGGACTAAGTACCTGAAGAAATAGATAAGTTGGCCAGGAGCGTTGGCTCATGCCTGTAATCTCAGCACTTTGGGAGCCAAAGCGGGTGGATTGCTTGAGCCCAGGAGTTGCTCACTATGGGCAACATAGCAAGACTCCATCTCTATTAAAAATTTAAAAATTAGCTGGATGTGGTGGCACACGCCTGTAGTACCAGCTACTTGGAAGGCTGAAGCAGGAGGATTGCTTGAGTCCAGGAGGTCTAGTTTACAGTGAGCTATGACTGCACAACTACTCTCCAGCCTGGGCAACAGAGTGAGACCTTGTCTTTTAAAAAAGTAAAGAGAAAGAGAGAGAGAGAAATACAGAAAAAAAGAGAAACAAGGAAAGAAGAAAGAAAAGAAGGAAGGAGAAAGAAAAAGAGAAACAGGTAAGCCTCAGTGAGGTATGTAGCTGGGCTTTGGCATTGCAGAAATCAGAAATAAAGGAGTCCTATATGCTCTGATGAAAGGACCCTAGACTTGAGCTATGGCCTGAGAAGTTGTGAGGAGAGGGGTGATTTACTCAAAACAGTGGCTAGAAAGACAACTTTGTGAATAGTAGAAATCAGGATTAGAGTGTTTCTGATGTAGTAACTACACAAGAGAAATAATTAAACTTATACAGGAATTCCAGTCTTGAGGGGGGATTGATTTAATGCAGACCTCAAGAGCAGTTTGTAGAGAAACATTAGTTGCAAAGCAAATACTGGGAATATTTGCCAAGTGTTTCAAAGAATCGGGACAAATTTCTGGAAATGTCCTGCCAACCATGTAGTACAACACAGTGACATGGTGACAGGGAAAGTGATGGAAAAAATGTAAATTGGTAGGAGGTAGAAGTTGTAAAATTTTACATAATATAGTTTCACCATAGCCCTGGCTCTAATAAAACGTGTTTCCCTGTGTGAATGTTTACTTGTGATGATGAGGGAAGATGGTGTTGCTTTAATGTTTTTGCCATATTTGTCCCATCTTGTTTCAAGTGTATAATGAACATCTGTCTGCTCATCAGTGTGCAGTGCATTGGGGTGGGAGTTTGTGATGGAAGAAATGTACAATGGTCATTGTGCTTGAGAAAGTCCTAGTTTCATTTAGAATATAAAACAAACTAATTGAATAGGTGATGACAGTAATTTAAATGTCTAAAATGAATGGCACAGATGAAAGGTGGTAGAAGCTCAGATCTGGGCGAACTGGAATGGTGAAAGCCTTGATGAGAGGAAGTAGAGGACTTCAAACTATGCTTCAAAAGAAAATGAACCCCATAAATCAACATTTCTGAAAGTACATTCCATAAAATATTTTACAAAAGTCTCAAGGCAATAATTAACACAGAATAAGTATGGCATACTCATTTGTCCAAATAAAATTCTGTAACCTGATGATCTCTGTCAAAATTTATCCAGCTTTCTTCCTTTGCCTAAACACTACTATTATTATTATTATATTATTTTGGACACAGGAGATTACAGTGCTAGCAAATGCACCTTCCTGTCAGTTCTAGTATGGTATTCTGTATTATTTCTTGGTTAGAAACTTCACAGGGTTGGCCTGTTGCAGTGACTCAATGCTTGTCATCCCAACACTTTGGGAAGCTGAGGTGGAAGGATCGCTTGAGCTTAGGAGTTCAAGACCAGCCTGGGCAACATGGCAAAACCACATCTCTACAAAAAGCACAAAAAATTAGCTAGGTGTCATGCACACCTATAGTCCCAGCTACTTGGAAGGCTCAGGGAAGAGGATCACCTGACCCTGGAAGGTTGAGGCTACAGTGAGCCATGATCATGCCACCTGGACTCTAGCCTGGGTGAGAGAGTAAGACCCTGTTTCAAAAAAAAAAAAAAATTCACAAAGGTCATGTTTTGAAAAGTGCTTTGAAAACAGAGATAATGAAGAAGGTATGATGATTGAGACAGAAATAATAAAGAGCCTGGAATTTTGTAGTAGGAAAAAAATATATAGTGTTTAATTAGACAACTGGAATCTCAGATTTGATCTACTTTTTCATTTTCAAATTACTAGACATAATAACTGCTGTAGGAAAAGACAGGCTCATGCCAGTTGTCTGCTTTTGACTTATATAGCTCTCAGCTGCAAAAAGTCAGAGAAAAATCTTCACCAGATTCTCAAGAATACAAGCACAGCTACTGGATGACTACAGGTGCACTGGTGTTCCCACCCGGGTGCAGTTCTTTCCAGGACTGTAGAGGCACGGAAGGGGAAGACGAGATCAATGTACCAGCATCCAAAGCATTGCGTGAGCTTGAAAATGTAACAAAGGGGAAGAAGAGGGATGCTCCGCAAAATGAAGATGGGAGAGGAAAAGCAGAGATAATGCAGAGAGAAAGTACTCAGTAGATCAAAATGTTCTAATTAGAAGTATAAGGCATTCCCCTGTCACCATTCCTTTTCTTTGGTAACAAGAATTATGAATCCTGAAAAGAATTAAGGTAAAATCCCAGAAGGTGAGAAAAAAAAGTATTAAGATACAAATTTTAATATATTTAGTTGACCCGTGACATCATGATTTCTAACTTTTGTTTCTGTCTTTTTAGCCCTTCCAGGTTCAGGGAATAGTATTACATTAAGGGAGAAATAGCTTTTCACTAGTTGCCTTGGAAACTATAAAACATATATGTCCAGCCAAGGTGGAGGTATTGACATCCTTATCAGTTTAACTTTCCCACTACAAATAAATGACAAGTGTTTGAGGTGATAGTTATGCTAATTAACCTGGTTTGATCATTACACAATGTACACATGTATTGAAACATCACACTCTACCCATAAAGATGTACAATTATTATGTGTCAATTAAAAACGAAATAGAACTTAACAATCAGATATGCTATGACCACTTAATCTTCCAGTAAATGTTAGGAAAGAGATGAAAACCAATGAAGGTCATCTTATCAGTGAAATGCTTGAAGTAATTTTCTTTTAAAACTGTGTAATAGGCCAGGCACGGTGCCTCATGCCTATAATCTCAACACATTGGAAGGCCAAGGAGGGTGGATCACTTCAGGTTAGGAGTTCAGGACCAGCCTGGCCAACATGGTGAAACCCTGTCTCTAATAAAAATACAAAAAACTAGTCAGGCATGGTAACACAAGCTTGTAATTCCAGCTACTCGGAAGGCTGAGGCACGAAAATCGCTTTAACCTGGGAGGTGGAGATTGCAATGAGCTGAGATTATGCCACTGTACTCCAGCCTGGGCAATAGAGTGAGACTCTGTCTCCAAAAAAAAAGAAACCTGAGTATTAATAGAAATTTATCTGTAGTCATTGGTTTATACTAAGAGGAGTGGTGAAAAGAACAAGGTATTAAGATGGATACGTCCTATGTTTTCGTCGTCGTTCTTCTCTTTAATATTCCTGTAACTCAGTCATCTCAGGGCCAGCCTTTTTACCTATGCTGGGACTTCCTTGACAGTACAGCCTGTCATGGCCATGACTGACTCTTTCTTAGTGGCCTCTGTTGGCAGAAATAATTATTTTGGAAATTTTCAGCCAACTGTATAAATCCTGAGCTTCACATCTTTATTATTTTGCACCAACACCAAGTATGTAAGACCCTCTACTCATCTGCCATTTCTTGTACTCTGACCTCCATACTGTTGGTTTCTCCCTATACTTATTCCTTTATCAGTAGAATCCTATATGAGGCAAATAATATAAAACCCCATTCTAACTGATTTCACCATAGAGGGGACTTACTAACTCATAACTGGAACGGTCAGGCTTTACAATTAGTTGATCTATGGGCTCTATGGTGTCTTTAAATATTTGGTTTCCTTCCTTTATTCTGCCATTCAAAGTGTCTGTTTTATCATAAATCAGATTCTGCTCATTCTCATAGGATGGCTGCCAGCTGCAATCAAGGACACAAATGTACTCACACTTAGTAGGAATGAGACCCCTTCTCTCACAGCATTCCAAGCAGGAGTACTGAGGGCAGGGACAGCTACCTTCAAAGAACATGAACTGTGTTGGGGGTGTGTGAGTGTTGACAGGAAGATGTGCATATAATTAGGTAGGGGAAGAGGTTAATGGCTAGGTAACCAATGTGTATCTAACCATCTACTGTACTGACTTCTCCATTGTTATTTCTGGAACCCTTGTCCTGTGGTAAATAAACTCCTCCACTTTTTCATACTCTTCCCTGGATCTTCCCTTCTCTTCCTGATCTTTTCTAAAATCCACTGAACCCTGACAAGAATATTTCCCATGCATCCCTCTTCCTCCCACACCCCATACCAGAAAGTAAGGAGGAAAGATCAGTATCTTTTCCCCCAGAGGCCCCCTGCAACCACTGTGATGCCCAGCACTTCTTCATTGTGTAAAAACACCTTTAAAGCTCATGATCTGGTTTTCCCATTTTATATCCTGCTCATGTTGTCTCCCCCAGTCAGCTGGGAGTTTCTTCTTCAGGTACTCGGGTTCCTGGTTCAGTCTTCCTTTCTCCTTCCAGGATCCACCGTCAACCTGCTGACTCCAGTGTTCACATAGGAATTTATCCAAACTAGACTTGTTTCTTTACACTCTTGCAGAGAAACTGCTTAATCCTTGAGGTCTTAAATTCAAATATCTCACATTTTTACTGTAACCTGACTACTCCCATTTTACTGTTTTAATGATTTTACTGAGAATATAGTTTTTCTGTCTAAAACATTGCTCATGTTTTATATTCCATTTCTTCCTATCTCTGTAGGGAGCTCAGTCTCTCTAAATACCTTAATAATGTAATTGAAAAAAAGGTGGTTCCAAGTAGTGTCATAACTATGATAAATTTCTTAAATATTTTGTGCAAATTTAAAACATATTTATTCCCAAATCTTTTGATCTAAAACCAAGGCCTTTTGTTAACTATAAATGATTTGATTGGCATTTCTCGCGGTCCTTGTATAAACTACACCTATAATGCATCATCTTTGATTTCCAGTTTCAGCTTCTCGAAAGTGGAACATGAGTATAAGAAACATGTAAGTAGTATGAATTCAGAAGCCTTCTGAATTGTCACAATTCCTTTCTCAATCTTTCAAAAGGACAAGTTTTTTGTGGGAGTTGATTTTTTTTGTAACTCTTTTTTTAAAGTATTTCTGAAACCTTTTACGTATCCCAGAAATAAGTTTTTAAATTTCGTATACGTTTAATCAGTCAAATATTTAAATTACATGAAAATAAGCATAACAGGCATAAACAGGTTTTAGAACAACAGGCTTAACCATTAGTTAGGATGTAACTCAACTGGTGGAAGAAGAAATGTGAAAATGTATTAGAAAATAGCCTGGCAGCCTCAAGTTGTAAGCATCAACTAGTATGTGGACATGAGTTCTTATGGAGAGTAAGTTGAGGAGATCAGTATTTAGGTCTCTCCTATGTGAAAAATGTATCTATTCTGTGTCTCAACCTCTTTTAGCTACACTGCATTAGCTCTTCTTCTTTCCATGGCCAAATCCACAGAGAATTGCCTAGGTGCACACTCTCTCCAGTTCTTCACCTCTTCCTTATTCCTCCATCATAGTGGTCAGACCTATACGCCTGCTGCTCCCGTGACACTGCTTTAGCCAGAGTCGTGAATGGCATTCTGCTGCTGTATTCAACAAAGACTTTTCAGTTTTTCTCAACATCTGTATGTTTGGTACTGTTTTCACTGCTTACTTGTCACAACTTCCTAGAACCCATCTTGGCCTAATGTTCCTTCTACCTCAGTGATCATATTAGAGTTAGGGCCCCAATGCTTTTCTCTTCTCTGCAAACTCCCTTGGGTACTCCTATAAATACAATTACCACTTAATATTAATGAATTCCTCTTACATGTTCTTTAGCCACTTCAAACTTGACATGTCCAAAATTGAGTTTCTCTTTTTTCCCCCAAAAAACCTCCTTTCCCTTGACTCTCTTGACTCTCTCACCTCCACCGCCTCCATCCATTCAGTACCAAGTCCTATTGAGCCCAACTCCTGAATATATTTTAAATCATTCTGATTCCCCCTATTTCCTAGTTTTGTATACTTTAATCATGAGCCCCAATTACAGCCCCAAGAACAACTTCTCTCTTGAATGATCTCTTTTACAAACCTTTCAACTCATTATAATTTGAGCAATTTCTCTAAAACACAAATCTGGTATCTCTCACCTGATTAAAACCCTTCTATGGCTCTCGAATTGCCTTCAGAATAAGATTGGATGTTTGGGGGAGTTTTTGGTTGTTGTCGTTGTTGTTTTAATGTTGTTTTAATGTTTTGTGTAGACAATGTTTCACTATTTTGCCCAGGCTGGTCTCAAACCCTGGACCTTAAGGAGTCTGCCTGCCTCAGCCTCTCAAAATGTTGGGATTATAAGCATGAGCCACGATGCCTGGCCAAGGTTAGAGGTTCTGATGATTCCCAAGGCTCTTCATTTGCTAAATGTCTCTACTTACCTTTTCAGCCTTCTCTCCCCTTATCGCATTACCTTTGGATAATTCCTACACATTGTTCAAATGTTGGTTTGCTAGTTGCTCTTTCTAGAAAATCTTTCTTGACACATTTGCCCTGCCCCAAGACCAGAATGGAGTTCCCTTCTTTTGGAGTTCTCTCTGCCTACCCTTGTCATAACACTGATCTCAGTGTAGTATAATTGCATGTTTATCCATTTGTCCTTTCTACTATGTTAGAATGTCAGGGTCTAAGACAATTTGCCATTTACCCCCATTGTCTGTCACGAACTGGATACAGTACATGCTCATAAGTATTAGCTGGATGAATGACTTTAAACAAGTTACTTAGTCTCTGGCTTCAGTTGCTTCATTAGAAGAGAATACAGTAATGCCCTACCTACCTTATAAGGTTGTTTTGGGGTCCTGTAAGATAATAGAAATGAAGCTTAGCATAGTGGTTAAGAATATGGGTTCTGGATCCATACTGCCTGGCTTTTAATCCTACCTGTGACCCTACAACTAGCTGCATGGCTTTAGGCAAGTTACTTAACTTCTCTGTGTTTTAGTTTTCTCTTCAGTAGAACAAGACTAACCACAGTATATAACTTAGAGGGTTGTTGAATGACTGAATGAGTTACTACATGGGAAGTATTTTGAACCATGCCTGAACAGACAATAAATGTTAGCTACTAAATATAACATTTTTATTTATAAGCCCTAAAATTATATATACTTATATTTATGTATATATGTGCATGTGTGTATGGACAGAGAGAGAAACATGGCATCAGTATTACTAGTTTGAATGTTTTAAGGGAGTAAAGACTGGTATCATTATTCCTAACAATTTCTTTTTTCATTTTTTCTTTTAGGATAATGCCATAGCTATCCCAGAGTTTATTTTCCAAGTCTTAAATTCAAATTGTCATTCTTAATTTACATGAAATTTTGGTTAAAAAAATTGATGTTCAGTATAGGAAGAGAAGTTTTTAAGTTTCCTTGCTAAACTTGCAAGGTTTTTTTGAGTCTATGTACATAGTAGGTGGAAGTTACTGGAAAAATATTAAAATAAAAAAGATACTGGCCAGGTGCAGTGGCCCACACCTGTAATCCCAGTACTTCGTGAGGCCAGGGCAGGAGAATTGCTTGAGCTCAGGAATTCAAAACCAGCCTGGCCAATGTGGGGAGACCTCATCTCTACAAATAATTTTTTAAAATTAGCTGGGTATGGTGGTATGTCCCTGTAGTTTCAGCTACTTGGGAGGTTTGTGTTGGAGGAACACTTGAGCCCACGAAGTCAAGGCTGCAGTGAGCTATGATTACGTCACTGCACTCCATCGTGGGCAACAGAATGAGGCCCTGTCTTAAAAAAAAGAGAGAGGGAAGATTACTGATTTAATTTATGAAGGAAAATTATTATATCTTCAACACCTGACTTTGTTTTTCTATATGATTTAATTACACAAACAATTCAGTGTTTGAATTATACAAATTTCATTAAAACTATGTAATTATGCAAGAAAAATAGAAAATACAAGGTTACTTAGTTTTGTGCATATGTGTTCACCTGAAAGTATTTGCTTTTTTTAAAAAAAAAGTTATTTTTATTTTAAAATTTAATTTTATAATGCACATTCATATGTTGATTTTGGACCAACAGAAATCCCTAATTTTTTTTTTTTAAATTATACTTTTAAGTTCTAGGGTACATGTGCATAACGTGCAGGTTTGTTACATATGTATACTTGTGCCATGTTGGTGTGCTGCACCCATCAACTCGTCAGCACCCATCAATTCATCATTTATATCAGGTATAACTCCCAGTGCAATCCCTCCCCTCTCCCTGCTCCCCATGATAGGCCCCGGTGTGTGATGTTCCCCTTCCCGAGTCCAAGTGATCTCATTGTTCAGTTCCCACCTATGAGAGAGAACATGTGGTGTTTGGTTTTCTGTTCTTGTGATAGTTTGCTAAGAATGATGGTTTCCAGCTGCATCCATGTCCCTACAAAGGACACAAACTCATCCTTTTTTATGGCTGCATAGTATTCCATGGTGTATATGTGCCACATTTTCTTAATCCAGTCTGTCACTGATGGACATTTGGGTTGATTCCAAGTCTTTGCTATTGTGAATAGTGCCACAATAAACATACGTGTGCATGTGTCTTTATAGCAGCATGATTTATAATCCTTTGGGTATATACCCAGTAGTGGGATGGCTGGGTCATATGGTACTTCTAGTTCTAGATCCTTGAGGAACTGCCATACTGTTTTCCATAATGGTTGAACTAGTTTACAATCCCACCAACAGTGTAAAAGTGTTCCTATTTCTCCACATCCTCTCCAACACCTGTTGTTTCCTGACTTTTTAGTGATTGCCATTCTAACCGGTGTGAGATGGTATCTCATTGTGGTTTTGATTTGCAAGAAATCCCTAATTCTTATTCTTTTTCTGATTCTTTTTAGAGTTGGTGGTTCCAGGAATTTACTCAGAATGACATTAGGAAGAGAAGTGATGTCTCCTCTTCAGGCAATGTCTTCCTGTACTGTGGCTGGCAGAAATGTTTTAAGATGGGATCTTTCACCAGAGCAAATTAAAACAAGAACTGAGGAGCTCATTGTGCAGACCAAACAGGTGTACGATGCTGTTGGAATGCTCGGTATTGAGGAAGTAACTTATGAGAACTGTCTGCAGGCACTGGCAGATATAGAAGTAAAGTATATAGGTAGGTCAGATGCAGAAGCATATCAGTGTTCCACTTTGTGGACATCTTAAATCATTTCATGCTTTCTCTCTTTCAGTTTTCCAGTTTTACAAGCATTGATTTTTACATAATTGCTTAAAATTTAATTACGTAAGATTTTTAAATTGTTTATGTTGGCAAAGGTGCTATAAAATGTACACTGATTACACTGCTTTCTGGAGAGCATTTTGATAACGTGTCAGAACTTTTAAGATATTCATACCCTTTCCCATTAATTCCACACCTAGACATTTATTCTAAGAAAATAATCATATATATGGAAAATTCATGTATCAATTTATGTATAAGTAGGTATTCTTGTCATATCATAGGCTTAGAAACAATTCCCAAGTGTCAACCAATAGATTAGATAAATAAATTATGAAACATCCATCCTCTGTAATGCTGTATAACCATTAAAATCATGGTTTACAGGCAGTGTTTAATGACACGGGGAAAAGGACACAGAAGAACTGGAAGAAAATAAACAAATTTTATCAATGGTTTTGTTAGGATTCTCCAGAGAAATTGAACCTATAGGGGGTGTGTGTGTGTATGTGTCTGTGTAAGTATATATATGTAAATATATGTATGTATGGGAAGAGAGAGATCGATTGAGAGATTGATTATAGGGAATTGGCTTACATGATTAAGGCGTCTGGAAAGTCCAGAATCTCCGTGTGGGCTAGTAGGCTTGAGACCCAAGAGAGCTGATGTTCCAGCTCTAGTCCAAAAGCCAATAGCCTTGAGGCCCAGAAGAGCCAGTAGTGCTGAAGTCTGGAGACTGCAGGAGGATTCTCACTTGTTCAGGGAGTCTTTTAGGCCCTAAACTGATTGGATATTGGCCACCACATTATAGAGGGCAGTCTACTTTACTTAGGCTCATCACTCTAATGTTAATCTCATCAAAAACACCCTCCAAGTTAACACATAAGATTAATCATCAGAATGTTTAATGTATCAGGTGATGGGTTTATAGCTAATTTTTACTTTCCTCTTTATGTATTTCTCTATTTTCTGCCCTGACATACATTATTTTTATAACATATTAGACCCTTCAAGTAATAAGGAATGAAGATTCCCTTTGGTTACCTCTAAGGGTTGGACATATTTTGTAGAATGATTATGACAGACAATCTTGGCAGTATATCCAGGTTTCATAAGAGAATATAAGATAGCTGCAGAACTGGATATCGTAAACATTCATGTGCATTTTGTAATTTGAAAGATTGTCAGAATCCAGCATAGCCCTAGTGACCTGGTCATCTCCTTGCCCCACTATCCCTTCATTCTCTATGTTTCACTGTAAAAAGGACCTGGCTGTTTTCTCTTATCTCAGCATTTGTTGACTACTTTCTCTTATCTCAGCATTTGTTTCAGTTTCTGCTCGTACCAGCAACTGCTTCACTTTCATTAACGGCTTCTCAATCTTATTAAACGTCTTGAATTTAAACTCCTGAATAAAAGGATCTGGTTGTCTTCATTAGTCAAAGTCAAAGGGATAGAGTTAGTCCCTATTCAGCAGAGCTTTTCCAGCTGGCGACTTCATGTGTGTGTACCATCATGGATGTGGTTTGTCCTTGGTTCAGGTGCTCACTTCTTCAGTCACTTGTGGCCAAGATGGTATAGCAACCCATAACTTAGGCATTTGAGACAAAGTCTCACTCTCACCCAGGCTGGAGTGCTATGGCACAATCCTAGCTCACTGCAGCCTCGAACTCTTGGGCTCAAGAGATCCTCCTGCCTCAGCTTCCTGGGTAGCTGACACTGCAGACCTGTTCCACCATGCCCAGCTAATTTTTACATTTTGTGTGGAGATGGGGTTTCACTATGTTGTCCAGACTGGTCTCATGTATGTTGCCCACTCCTTGTCTCAGGTGATCCTTCTGCCTTGGCTCCCAAAGCACTGGGCTTACAGATGTGAGCCACCATGACTGGCTCAAACAAAATCTTTTAAAAATAATTACTTTAAATTGTTTTTCTCTCAATAATAGATCTTTTCAGCATACTTTCAAGTTTATGATATTTGTTCTTGCTCCTCTATAAATTTATTTTTGTGGGTTAATTATCGAAAATTTTGAGTTTGGGAATAGATTTCTTAAAAACTAACTTTCTCTTATCCGGGCATATTCTCCGAGTCCTTTATGCCTCTCACAGTAGCTGTTGAAACCTTGTTTGTCTAGTGTCAGGCACTGGGCATCAGCATTGTCTATAGTTTGGCAGTGAGAGCATAAATCTGGTTCCAGGTCTTTGTGGCAAAGGAAGGAAATGGCTTTCAGCATCTTTATTTGTTTAAGAATATGTTTCTAATTGTAGGCTCCTGCATTTGATGTTGCTTATATAAGTTTTTGAGCAATTTTTATTCCTTCTTAATACATTTTATAGCTAATTTATTTTATTTTATTGTTATTATTATTATTAATTTTTTTTTTTTGACGGAGTTTCACTCCTGTTGCCCAGGCTGGAGTGCAGTTGCACAATCTTGGCTCACTGCAACTTCCGCCTTCCAGGTTCAATCAATTCTCCTGCCTCAGCCTCCCGAGTAGCTGGGATTACAGGCATGCACCACCACGCTCTGCTCAATTTGTACTTTTAGTAGAGACAGGGTTTCACCATGTTGGCCAGGCTGGTCTCAAACTTCTGACTCCAGGTGATCCACCTGCCTCAGCCTCCAAAAGTGCTGGGATTATAGGCATGAGCCACCGTTTTATAGCTAATTTTTAAAAGTAAACATATTGCAACCATATAGTTAACCATTATCACTTAAATAAGTGCAGTATTAAATTTCAGAATTTTCTATTCCATTCTTTCCTTAACTGACAGACATAAAATTATATATTAAATCCTAAAAGTATAATTTCATAATTTGATATTTCAAAAATATGCCTTATGGATTTATTCTGATATTTGTGGCAGGTATTTCTAATAGCTTTATTTGTAACAATGTTTTAAGAGGACTGATATGAGTGAGGCAGTTTGTTTAACTGTATAATTTCTTGTTGTATAAAGGATAGCTCTACTGTCTCCTAGAGATCATATGGAAATTTTACTGTTTATAATACCTTCACAATACTGAAGTTAATCAAATAAAAATTCACTTATTTTCACAGCATAGCACAACCATCACTATAAACCCATACTTATTTTTGTTGTATAGTATTGGTTATTTCACTGACATCAGAGATTTTTACCCAATTAAAGTCAAAATAGAAATTGATGAAAAACCCAAGAACCAACTTTAATATGTGAAGATTAAACCAAACTAAATTATCATTATTATTTAACAGGAATGTCTCCAATGTCTAGCTACTTACTCGATGTGTCCACTTAGATTTCTGGGAATCCTTTGAAATTATCTGGAATTTTGAATGTTTTTATGTATGTGTGCATTTGGGGTAGGGTCCATTGCTTTGATTAGATTTTCTATGGAGTCTTTATCTTTTTATGTGCCCTTTCCCCATCCCAGATCCTAAGATGCCTCAGTATGGGAACTGTGTCTTTCTCTTCCTACATTCCCAGTTGATAAATTACACCCTCAGGCCAGATGCAGTGGTTCAGGCCTATAATCCTAATACTTTAGGAGGCTAAGGTGGGAGGATCACTTTAGCCCAGGAGTTGGAGACCAGCCTGGGAAATATGGCAAAACCCCATCTCTACAAAAAATATAAAAATTAGCTGAGTGTGCTGGATCATGCCTGTGGTCCCAGACACTCAGTGGTGTTGGGGAAGGAGGGTGCTGAGGCGGGAGGGTAGTGCTTGAGCCTGGCAAGTGAGGCTGTAGTGAGCTGTGATTGCACCACTGCACTCCAGCCTGGGCGACAAAGCAAGACCCTGTCTCAAAAAAAAAAAAAAAAATTATACCCCAGTGTACTTCGATAAGTGCTCAGCTCACATCCTTACCGTTCATAATGATGCCAACTGGAACAGCCAAGTCCTGCATTAGATGCTTTTTCTTGGTCGCCTTAGAAGTAAACATATTGCAACCATATAGTTAACCATTATCACTTAAATAAGTGCTGTATTAAATTTCAAAATTTTCTATTCCATTCTTTCCTTAACCGACAGACATAAAATTATATATTAAATCCTAAAAGTATACATTTAAAATTATATATTTTAAAGTATACATTTAAAAGAATACATTTAAAATTATATATTAAATGTAAAAATATACTTTTACAGAAAGTATAAAATAAAATAAAATAAAACTTTTATTGGCATGAGAATTCACTGGGTATGAGGTATTTGGCTTAATACTGATTTGACAAGTCCTGTTGTGTGGTAATATTTTGGTCTCCATCCGCAGTGGAAAGGACCATGCTAGACTTTCCCCAGCATGTATCCTCTGACAAAGAAGTACGAGCAGCAAGTACAGAAGCAGACAAAAGACTTTCTCGTTTTGATATTGAGATGAGCATGAGAGGAGATATATTTGAGAGAATTGTTCGTTTGCAGGTAAGTGGTATTATAAATCCCTTTAAAGAGGGGAAAAGTACAGCAAAAAACAACCTTCAATCATCAATAAAACATACTGACTAGATTTTCTTAGATTTTGTTTCCAATGATTATAATACCATAATGGGCATTATATAGTATTACATAATGTTAATTGTATCATTGAGATTATGTTGAGCTGCTAATTCCATTCAATTAAAGACCAAATGTAGAAGAGTGAACATCTGTAAAGTTAAGGCTTTTTAACAACATTATGAACTTGATGGTTGCATGTAAGGGTTATCTTAGACCAAATCAATTAGAAGCAAATAGAATCAACTTGTTTATCTTAAATATCTTGTGGTTTGGGAACCATAATATTGATGACATACTGTTGATGCTGTATGCCAGTCATTCCTGTCTGTCATCCTTACATTTTTGAAGACTTGCGGAAATTATAGATAAATGTTCTAGGTGGGTCTGCCCAAGTGTTTTTGATCTTTTCACCAATGTTGATTTGCCTCCTAGCAGTTTCATCATGCCTTGCTTTCAATTTTTATTTTCATGACACTTCAGCAATTTGTTTGGAAAAAAAACAGTTTTAAAATTCCAGGCATTTTTTTTTGTTTGTTTAATTTTGCATGTTTCTTTCTGCAGAATCCCAATTTTTTTTTTCCTTTTTAGCAGACCATGACAAGAATTGAAATATTTTAAATTAAATGGCATTTTAATTTGTAACTCATTATACAATGTGTAATCAAGATTTAGATATGTAAGGTGTATATCCTGTTTATTTTCTCATATCAAACATACATTTTTCATTCTGTAATTGATAATCATATAATTCATAATAACTGATGAAAGTAACTTATGAAAATAACTTTATGATTATTCTTAATTAGCTAAATTGTTCTTCTTGCTCCATTTGACCACAGTTATTCTATGTGATTTGAATCATGGCCTTTTTAGTATCCCCATTTTATTTCATCCCCAAATTACTTTTCTTTCTTGTTCTATTTTTTTTTTATGTAATTTGGAATTTTTCCTAGAATTTCTAGTTTCCTTTGATTAATCCTATTTTCATCATGATTTCTAAGTTCTCATTTGGACTAATGTTTTTTATTTCACATTCTGTGATTCTTATGAATGTTACCAAGATATGAAAGGTTTGTCACTTTAGATTCTTTGTCATAGAGTACTTTTAAATTTCATGTATTTGAGACCAGCCTGGCCAACATGGTGAAACTTCGTCTCTACTAAAAACACAAAAATCAGCCGGGCGTGGTGGCAAGCACCTGTATTCCCAGCTACTCGGGAGGCTGAGGCAGTAGAATCACTTGAACCCAGGAGGCAGAGGTTGCAGTGAGCTGAGACCGTGTCATTGGGCTCCAGCCTGGGCAACAAGAGCAAAACTTCATCTAAAAAAAATACAAATTAATTAATTAATTAAAAATAGAAGAATTAGCTGGGCATGGTGGTGAGTGCCTGTAGTCCCAGCTACTCAGGAGGCTGAGGTGGGAGGATTGCTTGTGCCCAGGAGGTTGAGACTGCACTGAGCAGTGGTTGTGCCACTCTACTCCAACCTGAGTCACAGAGTGAGACCATGTCTCAGAAAGAAAAAAAAAAAAATCCACACATAAAGGCCTCATTAAGCTGGATAAATAGGATCTTAAATTTATGTGATGTCAGCAATTTCAGGCCTGCTCTACTATAATTAGGATGCTCTGAATAATATTCCCAAGATACCAATAATGTATATAATAATCAAATATATTATCCCAATTGGATATAAAATGTTATTTTAGCTCTATTTTCCACTTAAAATTAATACATAGCAAAGTGAAATTACTTTTCATAATTCTTCATGCAATAAGGGCTCCAGTTACCTATTCATGCATAACATATTACCTCAAAATTTAGTGACCTGAAATAGCAACAATCATTTTCTTTTCTCTCACAGTTTCTGTGGATCAAGAATTCAGAAATGAATTAGTTTGGTTTCAGGCAGTGTGGTTTCAGGCAGTGGTGACTAGGGTTGAAGCAGGTAGGAACTATTCAGGCATCTGTCGTTATTCATGTAGTCTCAGGGGTATCTGTATTTGTCCATTTTCACACGGCTATAAAGAGTACCTGAGACTGGGTAATTTATAAAGAAGGAGGCTTAATTGACTCACAGTTCCACGTGGCTGGGAGGCCTTAGGAACTTATAGTCATGGCAGAAGGCGAAGGGGAAGCAAGGCGTGTCTTACATGGTATCAGGAGAGAGAGCGCAGGGGAAGCACCAGACACTTATCAAGCAATCAGATCTCGTAAGAACTCACTCACCATCACGAGAACAGCGTAGGGGAAACCACCCCATGATCCATTCACTTCCCACCAGCTCCCTCCCTTGACATGTGGGAATTACAATTTGGATTACAATTTGAGATGAGATTTGGGTGGGGACACAGCCAAACTATCATTACACCCCTGTCCCCTCCCAAATCTCATGTTCTTTTCACATTTCAAAACCAATCATGCCTCCCCAACAGTCCCCGATAGTCTTAATTCATTCCAGCATTAACTCATGAAGGGGTGGCCTGCCCCTCCACACCTGTGGGCGTTTCTCGTTAGGTGGAATGAGAGACTTGAGAAAAGAAATGAGACACAGAGACAAAGTACAGAGAAAGAAAAAGTGGGCCCAGGGGACCGGAGCTCAGCATACAGAGGACCCACGCCAGCACTGGTCTCTGAGTTAGTTTTATTGATAATTTTATTTATCAATAAATAATTAATATTTATTGATAATTATCTTTACCATCTTAGAAAAAAGGGAAGTAGCAGGATAATAGGATCATGGTAGGGAGAAGGTCAGCAGTAAGACATATGAATAAAGATCTCTGTGACATGAATAAGTTTAAGGAAAAGTGCTGTGCCTTGATATGCATATGCAAACATCTTCATAAAACTTTTTAGTGCATAAAGAGCAGCATTGCGCTAGCAAGTCCCACCTTTTGCCCTAAGGCGGTTTTCTCCTTTCTCAGTAGACAGAACATAAAATCGGGTTTTACACCGAGATGTTCCATTGCCCAGGGATGGGCAGGAGACAGATGCTTTTCTCTATCTCAACCGCCAGCAACTGCCAAGAGGCCTTCTTTCCTCTTCTACTAGTCCTCCTCAGCACAGACCCTTCACTGGTGTCAGGCTGGGGGACAATCAGGTCTTTCTCTTCCCACGAGGCCATATTTCAGACCATCACATGGGGAGAAACCTTGGACAATACCTAGCTTTCCTAGGCAGAGGTCCCTGCGACCTTTGGCAGTATACGTGTCCCTGGGTACTTGAGATTAAGAGAATGGTAATGACTTTTAACCAGCATACTGCCTTCAGGCACTTGTTTAACAAAGCACACCCTGCACAGCCCAAAATCCTTTAAACCTTGAGTCACCACAGCACATGTCTCTTGCAAGGACAAGGTTGGGGGTAGGGTCACAGATTAACAGCATCTCAAATACAGAACAAAATGGAGTCTCTTATGTCTACTTCTTTCTGTATAGACACAGTAACAGTCTGATCTTTCTTTTCCCCACAACTCAAAAGTCTAAGTCCAAAGTCTCCTCTGAGACAAGGCAAGTCCCTTCTGCCTATGAGTCTGTAAAATCAAAGACAAGTTCGTTACTTCTAAGATGCAGTGCGGGTACAGGCATTGGGTGAATGTTCACATTCCAAGTGGGAGAAATTGGCCAAAACAAAGGGGCCACAGGCCCTTTGCAAGTGCAAAATCTGGCCAGGCAGTCATTAAATCTTAAAACTCCAAAATCTCCTATGACTCCATGTCTCACATACAGGGCACGCTGATCCAAGGGGTGGGCTCCCATGGCCTTGGGTGGCTCTGCCTCTGTGGTTCTCAGGTTATAGCCCCTGCAGCTGCTTTCACAGGCTGGTGTTGAGTGCCTGCAGCTTTTCCAGGTGCAGGGTGCAAGCTGTCATGGATCTACCATTCTGGAGTCTGAAGGGCAGTAGCCCTCTTCTCACAGCTCCACTAGGCAGTGCCCTATTGGAGCTGTGGCAGGAGAGAGAGTGAGCTCAGGGGAAGCATCAGACACTTATAAAACAACTAGGTCTTGTGAGAACTCACTCACTATCATGAGAACAGCATGGGGGAAACTGATCACATGATCCAATCACCTCCTACCATGTCCCTCCCTCAATACGTGGGGATTAAAATTCAGATTACAATTCAAGATGAGATTTGGTTGGGCCACAGACAAGTGATATCAGTGTCTTAGTTAGATTGGGCTGCCATAACAAAATACCATAGACTGAATCCCTTAAAGGACAAAAATTAACTTTTTCACAGTTGTAGAGACTGAAAGTCCAAGATCAGTGTGCCAGCATGGTTGGGTTCTGGTGATAGCCCTCTTCCTGGCTTGCAGATGGCTGCTTCCCTTCCCTGCTGGCCGTTCCTCAGTGTGTGCACATGGTACAGGTTGGGAGGTGGGGGACAGGAAGGTCGAGGGGAGAGAGAGACAGGGAGAACTCTTCTCTTCCTAAAAGGCCACAATCCTGTCAGATTAAGAACTGCCCTTCTGACCTCATTTAACCTTAATTACCTGCCAAAAGCCTATTTACAAATACAGCCACACTGGGGATAGGGCTTCTACAAAAGAACTTGAAAGGACACAGTTCAGTCCATAGCACAGAGCGTCTCCATGTGGTCCATTTGTGTGAGTTAATTTGGGTTTCCTTACAGTGCAGTGGTATCAGGATGGTAGGACTTCTTTCATGAGACTCAGTGCTTCGACTTGAGTGTTCCAGCAAGCCACATAGAAGCTACTTTGCACTTATGACCTGTCATAGAAGTCACATGACATCACTTCTGCCATACCACATTGGTTGACAAGTCACTGCATTCTGCCCAGATTCAAGGGACACCACATCTCAGTCTGGGGAGTATCATTTAATTAGCAGTCATGTTTCAAAACCTTCAAAATAGGGGAGGAGGTGGGGATGGTTAATGAGAACCGAAAGAAAAAAAAAAAAAATGAATAAGACCTGCTACTTGATAGCACAACAGGGTGACTATAGTTAATAATGGCTTAATTGTACATTTGGAAATAACAAGGTACAACTGGATTGTTTGTAACACAAAACATAAATGCTTGAGGGAAGGGTTACCCCATTCTCTGTGATGTGATTATAACATACTGATTGCCTGTCTCAAAACATTTCATGTGCCCCATAAATGTATATACACCTACTGTATACCCACAAAAAAGTTTTTAAAACCTTCAAAACAAATAATTTGTTGACTAAATGGATGGAAGAAATTATAGTAGAGGGTAAGACTAACCAGTGTGTTGTGGTCCTCTTTTCTCTCTCCCAGTGTATGACTACTAAGACTGCCTTACATTTGTATAGCAATATGACTCATATAACCTTGATTCCAATCTAATGAGGTAGGCTTTTTTATAATGTAAGTGGAGAAACTGAAGCTCAGAAACAATAACTTTCCAAGAGCCACATCACTGGTGGGTAAGTGCTTGCCAAAAACCATGTAGACTGTTTGTTAAACCCTTCAAGGGAGGGAGGTATCATGTTTGATTCTATTTTGCACCTCTGGCAGCGTGCCTGATAAAAAGCAATCGTTCAGTAAATGTTCATAAAACTAAAGTGAGAAAGCAGTTAGTAGCAGATCCAGAAAATAGGCCTTCAGTAATTGCTGGGACATAAGTTACCCATTTGGAAAAATAAAATAAAATTGAGTATCTCCCTCACAACCAACTGAAAAGCAATTCCTAATGGATTAAAGTCATAAAAGGCTGGAGCTTAAAGCTTGTAGATCCTGTTCAGGAAGATATCTTTATGATATCTGGGCAGGGATATATTTATTAAGATGCAAAAAGTGCTAACTACGAAATATAAGGCCAATAAACTTGACTATGTTAAAATAACTTCTATCCATAAGGAAAGGTAAAAAGAGTTCAAATACTGAGAAAATAAATTTACAAAACATTAAACTAGTGATGCATTCAGGATGAAGAACTACTACAATCAATAACAAAGAAACATCCCAGTAGAAAAATGGGCAAATGATATGAAGAAATATTTCAACAGAAACACACATAGCAATTAAATGTATGAAAAGATGTTCAACTTTATTAGTAATCAGAGAAATGCAAATGAAGACCATAATAAGTTACCATTCTTCACTCACAAGATTGGCAAAGATTAAGAAAACCAACAATGCCAAGTTATCTTTGTGGATATGGATCAACAAGAATGTGCACTGCTTCTAAGAGTGTAACTGATTCATCACCAAGTTGTAGAAAAACTTAGTATTAGAAAGTTGGAGTTTACATTCTCCACAACCTAGCACATCCTCCCACTCCCACCTCAGTATTTACCTAGAGATACCCTTGCATTTTTACAAGATAATATTAAACAACCCAGATTCCCATCAGCAAGAAAATGGATCTATAAATTGTGGTGCATTTATGCAATGGAATATTTTATAGCATTAAAATAAATAAGTATAACAACATGGAACACTATAGTTGAATGTTAGTAAAAGTAAAGGAAAGAAATTGTGGAATACTGCATGCAATATGATACTTTATAAAGCTCAAAAAGAAGCAAAACTGTACAATATATAAGTGGTAAAACTGGAAAAAATTGTTTATCACAAAATTCAAAAGAGTAGTTATTTTTTGCACAGCTTACCTGTTGCATAAGTAAATGCAATGGTATTATTAATGTCCTATTTTATAAGTTGAGGGGGGATTTAATTTGTCCTTACTACATATATATAGTTATATTCATTTGCAGATGTCAGGTTTCACATAAATATTTAACATATATTAAATGTATCCTTAATTCCACCAAGAAAAAAAAAGAAAAAGAAAAAGCAGTGAAAACAAGGACTTCCTCATCCTTTTAAGCTAAAAGAAAGGCCAAGGGTCACAAGCCAGCAATTATGACTGCAGGTATTAGTATTTCCCAGTTCTTACAGGGGCTTCTCAATCGTTGGCTTTTAAAAAGCCAACAAACATCAAAGAGGATTTCATACCTGCTCTTTCCAGCCATTTTGGTGAGAAAAATGTACAGTGTCTTCATGTCAAAACAATCAGGCATATTCTATTACAGTGGCCTGCTAAGGAATAAATGCACAAGAGGAATTCTTTCATTATGCAAGCTAAATTTGAGGAGTACAGTGATCTATTGTAATTTTTTTTTCTTTTTTTTTTTTTTAGAGTGGCAGGCTTTGGTCTTGCCAATTCATCTGAGCCAATTAGTGATTTAAATAGGAAAACTTTAATGTTACAGTGCAGATGAATAGGTCATGAGATTGAGTATATGATTTTAAACATTATGTAATCTCTCCTACTTGACCAGCCATGGAGACCCAGCTCCAAATTAAAATACAAGAAGCAGAACCAGCCGGGTGGCTCATGTCTGAAATCCCAGCACTTTGGGAGGCCAAGGTGAGCAGATGGCCTGAGCCCAGGAGTTCCAAACCAGCCTGGGCAAGATGGCGAAACCCCATCTCTACCAAAAATACAGAAATTAGCCAGTCTCATAACCCGGTCTCTAAATAAATAAATAAACAAACAAAAATTTTAAAATTAAGTTAAAAAAAAAGAACCAGTATCGTAAAACACTGACCAAAAACCAAGAAAAAGAATGATATCCCAAATTCGTTTACAATTTAATTCCCTTTATTTTCCATGTCTTCCTGATTTTTGAAATATGTAAGTCTAGTCATTGATCATAATCAATACTACTAAACTTGTAATTTTGTTGGGTCTTAAAAGCGTAGGGATCCAGATATAAAGAGCATCAACTACCTTGGCTTAGTTTCCCCATTGGCCAGGCACCCTTCTTTTGTGCCCCCCTTTTTTCCAAGTACTTACCTATTTTTTAACGTGCTGTGTGATATTGATATTATCTATTAATATGTCTTTCTTTTCCTTCATGTGACTTCAGGCTCTTTAAGAATATTCCTTTTTGTTTCCTTAGTGCCAGGAATAAATAGGAGCTCAGTAAATGTATGTTGAACTGAACTAGTCCCAGTGAAAGTGTATCTTCATGTAGTGTGATGCCTCACTTAAGCAACCTCACACTGTGGCTCACAGAAGCAGTGAATCTTGCGATGGCATATTGAATTAGTAGTCAGCAAGGAGTGTTGGCTATATCCCCCTAGCCCAGGAGTATAGACAACTACCTAAGAATATCCTCTTCACAGTGTAGTAAGATAGCAACCTTACAGTAAATGTCATGGACTGGGGCTGGGGGTAAGGGGGAGCAGAAGAACTAAATTACAAATATAATACAATTAGTTATTTCTCTATTTTAGTTTAATTCTTTTGGTTTGGGTTTTTGTTTTTTGTTTCTGGGTTTTTTGTTTTGTGTGGTTTTTTTTTTACAAACAGAGTCTTGCTGTGTCACCCAGGCTGAACCGTAGTAACACGATCTCAGCTGACTTCAACCTCCGCCTCCCAGGCTCAAGTGATTCTCCCACCTCAGCCTCCCAAGTAGCTGGGACTACAGGCACATGCCACCACACCCGGCTTTCTTATCCTGTTATAATTTCTTAGCAAATTCAGAGTTCCTAATTCTTTTCTTTTTTTTTTAATGAGGTGGGTTCTCACTCTGTCACCTAGGCCAGAGTGCAGTGGCGCAGTCATGGCTCACTGCAACCTGAACCACCTGGGCTCAAAGTGATCCTCCCGCCTTGGCCTCCCAAACTGCTAGGATTACAGGCATAAGCCACCATGCCCAGTCCTGAATTCTATGTGTTTTTTTTTGAGACAGGTTCTCACTCTTTTGCCCAGGCTGGAGGCAGTGGCTCAATCTTGGCTCACTGCAGCCTCTGCCTCCTGGCCCAAGCAGTCCTCCCACCTCAGCCCCCCAAGAAGCTAAGACTACAAGCACGCAGCACCATGCCCAGCTAATTTTTGTGTTTTTTGGTTGTTGTAGAGACAGGGTTTCGCCATGTTTCCCAGGCTGGTGAACTGAGCTCAATTGATCCACCCACTTCAGCTTCCCATAGTGTTGGGATTATAGGCATGAGCCTCCTTGCCCAGCCCTGAATTCATTTTTTAAATGATATTCAGAGAAATATATTATCTTAATCTTCATAGTTCTTTTAATGGCATTGTAATTTCTCCGTTGTACAGTACAGAAAATCCCACTGAAATAATTTTTTATTTATGTATCTTAGAAACAGAAAATATGAAGTTCTTGTGAAGAAAAAGACAGTCATGAGACAGAAGGTGGGGAGGGTTTGGGGGAAATTAAGAAACTCAGTAATTGGCCAGGCACAGTGGCTCATGTCTGTAATTCCAGCAGGTTGGGAAGACGAGGCAGGTGGATCACTTGAGCTCAGGAGTTTTAGAACAGCCTAGGCAACGTGATTAAACCCCTTCTCTACAAAATATACCAAAATTAGCCAGATGTGGTGGCATGTGCCTCTAATCCCAGCTACTTGGGAGGCTGAGGTGTGAGGATCTTTTGAGCCTAGGAGTTCAAGGCTGCAGTGAGCCATGATCACACCACTGTACTCCAGCCTAGGTGACAGAGTGAGACCCTATCTCAAAAATAATAATAAACTCAATATTTTGTGATAAAATTTTAAAGAATGATTAAAGATGGTAATATAGTAAGTAGTATTGTACATTGGGAAAAACATTAAACTAGAATTTGTAGTGTTTTTTTTTGTTTGTTTTGCTATTTTTAACCATTAGATAGATATATGATCTTGGGAAAATCATTTAATCTCAGTTTTCTTGTCTGTAATATGAGTATATAATCATACTTGTGGGAGAGATGCAGAGAGAGAGAGAGAATACACATTCATATTAAAACTCTTTGTTACAGGAGGAAGTTAGGGGAAAATTAAATCTTGTCACCACGGAGACTGAAATAAGGTTCCATACTGTCAGATCATATAAATTTAAAAATCACTTCTGAAACTTTAGCCCTCTACTCTTTAAGCAGAAAAACTTCACCTAAAGAGGTCTATGACCTGGCTGAGATTCAAGGGGAGAAATTTTTGTTAGGAAGGAAGGTGCAATTACAGCAAGACAATCTAGAAGTGTTGGCTGATTCCCTCTTAGAAAATCCTTGGGCAGTAATTCTGACCTTGCCTGGGGATTGTAAGAGAATATTACTATGATCAACTCTGGGAGAGGAATGTGCTTAAGAAGCACATTTTAGAAGTGCCTTACTCCTACCAGAGAACTCTGGGGATTTCCCAAGACCTGTGTCTGCCTTGCAAGGAGTGTCTGGTTATAATTAGTCAGATTTCTGTTGTGTTGTTTTTGTGGTAAGTTAAAGATTTCATTACAGTTAATCAGTCATACATATATAAATCTTATATATATATATTATTTTTTTTTTTTTAAATTAGGCAACCTCTCTCTGTCACCCAGGCTGGAGTGCAGTGGCACAAATCTCAGCTCACTACATCCTCCACCTCCTGAGTTCAAGTGATTCTCCTGCCTCAGCCTCCCAAGTAGCTGGAATTACATGCACACGCCACCACACCTGGCTGATTTTTGTATTTTTAGTAGAGATGGGGTTTTGCTGTGTTGGCCATGCTGGTCTCAAACCCCTCACCTCAAGTAATCCGCCCGATTCGGCCTCCCAAAGTGGTGAGATTACAGGCATGAGCCACCACTCCCAGCCTAATTAGTCATATTTTAATTAGACCTAATTCAGGGCTGATTTTTCTCAGACTATCCTTCTACCTGTTTGCACCTGTGGGAATAAGTAGTTTTAACTTTAACATAGACTATGAGTTTTGAGTTTATATCCTGAATATATTTTAGGCTTTCTAAAATAGCAGCCCTGCTACATGCTGATATGGCAGGTTGCACCCTACCTAGTATGAGAGCCCATCCTCATCAAGCATAGCCATAGGGTAGGAATTCTGCATTCTTCAACTGTTGAGGCTTTGTCATGAGTCTGTGTCCTGAGCTCATGGCCAAATGTGGTCCAGGAACCCAAGTACACACACGACTGTGCCCCTATATCCTTAGCTTCTCACTGGCTTCTTTCCTTGCTGGGATGGCCTTCTGCTCTGGACCTTAGCCTGCTCGCCTGGGTCCTTAACAACTTACCCAACTCTTGCCAGGCCCTTCTCACCAAGGATTCCTCCCAATTCCCCTGCACATAACTACAGCCTGGATTCTCCCCAGCTCTACAGCTTGCAGTATTACACTGTCTAGAGATTCCTGTTGCTGTGCCTCACACTATAGGACAGACTTCCTGGTACTAATAAAGCCAGCCTAGATCAACCCAAGTTAATCACATCCGTACAAACACTGTGATTGGAGCTGCTGGCCACCCTGAGGGAACCAGCCCATAGCCCAGTTAGCTCCTGACCATTGTGGGTTTCTTCCCTTTGCAGGCACCTGCTGCTAGCATCCCTTTGTGCACTAATACTAGCTAGGGAGGGTTCCAACTCTAGTCATGCCAGCATGCACAAATTCTCCAGGGACACAAAGGGTGGTTTCTGTGGAAAAAGGAGCCTATTTTCTGCCTCCACTGAGGATATCCTCAGAGTAAATGTATGCACAACAAATGCTTTAGTACTGTGACATAAAATTAATTGTTGGCCAGGCATGGGTCACTCAAACCTGTAATCCCAGCACTGTGGGAAGCCAAGGCAGGTGGATCACTTGAGGCCAGGAGTTTGAGACCATCCTGGCCAACATGGCAAAACCCCTTCTGTACTACAAATGCAAAAATTAGCTGGACGTGGTGGCACATGCCTGTAATCCTAGCTACTTGGGAGGCCAAGGCATGAGAATTGCTTGAACCTGGGAGGCGGAGGTTGCAGTGAGCTAATACCACACCACTGCACTCCAGCCTGGGTGACAGAGCAAGACTGTCCCCAAAAAAGTAAACTAAAATAATTTTTTAGTAGGCAAAGTGAGATACAGTTGGCTGTATTAAGTAGTATTAAGTTAAAATACAACTCTGTTACCTGCTGCAACGAAAGATATACAATTGCAAAATTATTGTAGCGCAGAATCTAGCACCAACAATCTGAAACGCAGTCTCTAAGCTAAACATAATCTTTTTACAAATTTAATTAGTTGGGAAATTAGGGATGCTCAGGGTTGAACAGCCTGGGTCTGTCATGGAGAGAATGTGTAACCAATAGAAGGCCTATAAGGCTTTAGAAACAGAAGTCCCTCGTTGGCTTTCAACCAAACTGAATCCATTACACCTGCCAAATCTGTCCAGAGTCCATTTCTTCTTAGGAACCACTAACTACCCAGCCATCCAGATGTGCCATGTGTTTCCTGCCACCTGCTTTAGAGAAACATCTGGTGTCTTTATTACCTTGCTGTGGCTGGGGGAATTTTCCACTCCTCTCCATGGCCTTCTGTTCTTTTGAGTGAGTATTGTTTGTGCTACTGCATATAGATTCAAATTTACTGTCCAGCTTTCCTCCTCTTTGTGCAGTGCTGACTCATTTTCCCCAGATATTTGTTTCTGTGCAGCTTGCTGTAGTCCCTTGGTCTCTCTTGGAAAATGACAGTAAGGCATTTTTGAAGTGTTGGAAGGCTTTTGCTGGGGCTTTATCCAGCTCTCCCTGTTTGGTTTATTGGCAAAAGGGTCCCACTCTGCGTTTATGTAGAATTTACCCATTATTTCTATTCCTGCCTTTCAAGTTGGAACCAGGTTAGCAAATGATAGAAAATTAAATCCAGATGATTTGTGATAAGAAATATGTTTTGTGAAAAAGACTACTCAGTCATAAAGAATGCTCAGAATTAGATTATACAAATGCTTCTGTTATCACACTTTCAAGTGGTACAGGCACTCCTGATTTTGATTCAAGGCAAGGAAATTCTATTTAGCTTTTTATTTATTTAATGTTTCTGTTTTAAATGAGCAGGACCTCACTAAAGCATAAAAGAAATTAAGTCTTCAATAGGGCCTGCCTCCTAATCACCTATGTGCTTCATAACCCAACAGAGATGATGAATAAATTTGCTGTGGCCTCATAGTTTATAATTTACCTCTGCACTGTTTCAACAGCAATGGTTTTCATGCTCTTTAATTTCAGGAAACCTGTGATCTGGGGAAGATAAAACCTGAGGCCAGACGATACTTGGAAAAGTCCATTAAAATGGGGAAAAGAAATGGACTCCATCTTCCTGAACAAGTACAGAATGTGAGTTTATGTTTCCTTTTCTTACCAGAAAAAGAAATGAATAAATAAAACAAAATACTGGTTGAACGTCCCTAATCCAGAAATCCAAAATGCTCCTCAGGCTGAAACTTTTGGGTGCCAACATGATGCTCAGAGGAAATGCTCATTGGAGCATTTCAGGTTTTACGGGTAGGTGTGCTCTACTGGTAATAATGGGAATATTCCAAACTCCAGAAAACTCCAAAATCTGAAATGTTTCAAGCCCCAAGCATTTCGGATAAGGGATATTCAACTTGTGCAACAGAAAACAGAAAATACGGAAACAGATGGCTTTATAATAAAATAACCCATAATACAAATTCATCTACAATGTATTTAGTGGTTTTACATTCTACAACTCCTGTTAACCTCAGGAGTTAACCTCAGGAGTCTGTTTGGTGACGGACAAACAACTGATAACTTAAAATTGTTCTTTAACCTTGTACAAGTTTTATTTGTTTCATGTGTGTTGAGCTTATTTTCCCTATCCTGTTTTACATTCTTTAAGAGCTGCTTTTAGGTCTTAGTAGTTGGTTTGTCTTTTCACTCCCTTGGTCATACAGAGATGGGGCACTGATTTTAAAATCCGTACCAATGGAGAGTTTTTAAACTTTGGAATGGAGTATCCTATGTTTAATACATGCCCCTTAAGAGAAAAGAGATTAGCTGCTGAAAGATGCCTCTCAAAGTTTTTCTTTTGTCTGATGCCAGTCAAGTCTTCTAGGTTCAAAAATAAAGTCGGCTCCAGAAATTTCTTCTTGGAAAGGAAATACAGTCCATGATTTATTTCCAGGTCATTCTTCTAGCCCGCAGGACTGGGAATAAGTTTGGAAGAAATCCAAATCAAGTGTTGTCAGCATGTTAGCTATGACCACAGGCACCACTGAGATATGGGTACCTTTCTCCCACCTAAAGCCCTTTGATCACCTTGTATCCTCTTCCTTCACCTAGTTAGAGGAGAAATGTGATTGATCTCACTTACCTGACCCTTTGCTTTCCTGGTCAATTCTTAATTCTGTTTGGAGCATGAACACTGTATTAGTTAAGATATGTTTGGTTGCAGCTAACAAAACCCTATTTAAACAAGATTTATTTGCTTGCATAACTGGAAGGTCAAGGGGTGAGCTGCATGGGTTGGTTTGATCCTGATGCACAGTGGAGTCATTGGCCATCTGATTTTTCTATTTCTCTACTCTGTCTTCCTCAGTGTTAGTTTTATCTAAAGACTGGCTTCCTTTCATTACTAAAATGGCTATAAATCTAAAAACTCCACCATCCAGAAGGACATAGAGAAGCCACCAGTAAACCTCTCCTCATGTCTTAATAGCCCAGAGTGGATCCTGTAGTTAATCCTGAATTCCCTTTTAGTCAATGGAATGCCAGGCCTGGGTTATCTGAACAGTCTCGAGGGCAACGGGGTTAGAATGACGCCCAACTCGTGCAGAAGTCACACCCCTAGAGTTGCAGATAGGATCAGGTCCTATCTGAACTACATGGGCGCTGCAAAGTGAGGCAGAGATAGAAAGGGGGTTGAGAGTATCGGAAAACACCACTGAACAATGTGTTAGGTCAGTAGTATCAAATTTAGTCTGCATCAGAATTACACGGAGGGCTTATTAAAACTCTGATTATAGGACTCAACTTTTAAGAGTTGGCACTTTAGTAGGTTTAGTGTTGGGGTCCCAAGAATTTGCGTTTCTAACAACTTCCCTGGTGATGGTGATGCTCCTAGCCAGGGCTACACTTTGAGAAGCAGTAAATTTCATTATGTAACATTGTTAGAAGAATGGGACAGATTAATAAAATTGTATCATGGTTTTTTTGGGTTTTTTTTCTGGTGGTTTCCTTCTTATTGCTTCGTTTGATCTCCCACCTAGTACTTTTTATGTGAATCTTAGGGTCCATAAATCATCTTTGTTTACAAAAGCTCTATAAAACTAAAACATCACCTTTTCCCCGAAGCAACAATAGAATGAATTACTCAGCTCTTATCTCTTGGTTTACTTCATAACCAGATGTTGATTACTGAATTAAAATTTTGAATTGGAAACGATTAGAAATTTGCTAATTGGTAATGTGCTGCTAGATTTATTCATTCACTCATAAACTATTTATTGTGTATTTACTATGTGCAATATATTGCCGTTTACTGTACCTCCTAAATTTATTCTTCAAATTCACAACTAATTTCCAAGACATCACCAGGCTTGCCTTTCTGTAAGTGCTATACACAGATACACGTGGACATGACATAGTGGACTGCAGAAACCTATTTTATCAAGCACATATCTACAGAAGTACTTCCTGGAGTTTGGGCACAGAAGTCAATATTCATATAAAAGTGAAACTCGATTGATGGCGATAAAAATGAGTCGTTTTTTTCAAACAATTCTCCTGCCTCAGACTCCGAAGTAGCTGGGATTATAGTCACACAGCACCACACCCAGCTAATTTTTGTATTTTTAGTAGAGATGGGCTTTCACCATGTTGGCCAGGCTGGTCTCGAACTCCTGACCTCAAATGATCCACCCGTCTTGGCCTCCCAAATTGCTGGGATTACAGGCATGGGCCACCGTGCCCTGCACAAAATGAGTTTCTTTTTATTGCTAATGTCCTGTATTTTTATCTTCCTTTCAGGAAATCAAATCAATGAAGAAAAGAGTGAGTGAGCTATGTATTGATTTTAACAAAAACCTCAATGAGGATGATACCTTCCTTGTATTTTCCAAGGCTGAACTTTGTAAGTTTTATTATTTTTCTAGATTAAATCATATAATTTAGGCAAATAGTGTTACCTCACAGTTTGTTTTACTTTCCAGATACAAAATTTATAAATCATCGTTCAAATAATTATTTTAAACATGATCCAGTACCTAAGCCCACTACCCCTTCTACAGAAGAGACAATCAAACTAACCAAAATTAGATTTTAGGCTAATGAGAGTATATACAATTTCTAGAGACAGTCCAGAGGGGACTTAATAATCTTTTTTTTTTTTTTTTTTTTTGAGACGGAGTCTTGCTCTGTCGCCGGGCTGGAGTGCAGTGGCCGAATCTCAGCTGACTGCAAGCTCCGCCTCTCGGGTTTACGCCATTCTCCTGCCTCAGCCTCCCGAGTAGCTGGGACTACAGGCGCCCGCCACCTCGCCCGGCTAGTTTTTTGCATTTTTTAGTAGAGACGGGGTTTCACCATGTTAGCCAGGATGGTCTCGATCTCCTGACGTCGTGATCCGCCCGTCTCGGCCTCCCAAAGTGCTGGGATTACAGGCTTGAGCCACCGCGCCCGGCCTTTTTTTTTTTTTTTTTCATAATTTTTCTTGGTAGTTTATACTTGTGTTTAACAGCCTTCAGTGCCTTAAATTTTTTTTTTTTTTTTTTGACTTGCAATGTTTCCTGCATTGTATCTTAAACTATTAGTCTCTTCTTATTCAGTCCTGGGTCTTTTTTTTTTTTTTTTTTCTGAGACAGAGTCTCTCTCTCTGTCGCCAGGCTGGAGTGCAGTGGCGCAGTCTCAGCTCACTGCAACCTCTGCCTCCCTGGTTCAAGCGATTCTCTTGCCTGAGCCTCCCAAGTAACTGGGACTACAGGCACGTGCCACCACGCCCAACTAATTTTTGTAATTTTGGTAGAGACAAAGTTTCACCACATTGGCCAGGATGGTCTCGCTCTCTTGACCTGGTAATCCACCCACCTCGGCCTCCCAAAGTGCTGGGATTACATGCGTGAGCCACTGTGCCCAGCCATCCTGGGTCTGTCTTCGCTTAATTTTACCTGCTCTCCACTGAAACATCATTTGCAAAAGTTTACTGAAACCTGTTCATATTTTGAATTACCATCTCCCAAGGCACCTGGCTTCTAACAGCCACCACCATTCCAACAATATCAAAATGATATTTAGGCCGGGCGCGGTGGCTCAAGCCTGTAATCCCAGCACTTTGGGAGGCGGAGACGGGTGGATCACGAGGTCAGGAGATCGAGACCATCCTGGTCTACACGGTGAAACCCCGTCTCTACTAAAAGTACAAAAAACTAGCCGGGCGAGATGGCGGGCACCTGTAGTCCCAGCTACTCGGGAGGCTGAGGCAGGAGAATGGCGTGAACCCGGGAGGCGGAGCTTGTAGTGGGCCGAGATCGCGCCGCTGCACTCCAGCCTGGGCGACAGAGCGAGGCTCCGTCTCAAAAAAAAAAAAAAAAAAAATATTTTAAAGGGATTGTCATTATTTTACTTGAATTTCAGTTACTCCACAAAATTCCTAGAGCTACTAAAAGGCACCATGCCAATGCTAAATAAACCAGCAATGAGTGGAAAATTTGATATATGAGAAAATGATTTTTTGCAGGTGCTCTTCCTGATGATTTCATTGATAGTTTAGAAAAGACAGATGATGACAAGTATAAAATTACCTTAAAATATCCACACTATTTCCCTGTCATGAAGAAATGTTGTATCCCTGAAACCAGAAGAAGGATGGAAATGGCTTTTAATACAAGGTGCAAAGAGGTATTATAAATGTTTGTCTTTCTTTTGTTTTAATGGAATATTTTAAGAAAAGGGTTTACTTTGTTCACCAGTGTCAAAGTCAACTCAGAGACTGCTATTCCTGTGTGTGTGCACTGTATCTCTAATTCCTCAGACTTACAAGACTTTTAGCTTTTACATTGCTCATTGACAACCTGCTTGGTGTGGTCACAGGATAAGCTGTTCTAATAAAAATAGAATGGGTTAAACAAATTAGAAGTTGCTCCTCTCCTAAATCAGCAATCCAGCACTGATAAGTCCTGGTTTAATATGGAAAAGATAAAAGGAAGAAGTAAACAGGGATTCTCAGTCATCTAGCCAGTTCTACCATGATCTGCCTCTCTAGCTATCCAAGTAACCATGAGGACCCTTTTTTCTTTACATAGGACCCATTCACCATTTGTTAATTCCCAGTTACTGCCTGAATTTCAAAGACCAGGATCTCTGGGTGATATAGTCCTCCCTGGTTGTAGCTTCTCATAATCCAGCAAACTATAAAAGGAAAGACAGGTTATCAGCTCCTCACCCCCACACCCTCCCCAACACCCCCAGTGATGGCATAGGAAAAGAATAACCACACTAAAAAGTCCCATTTGGAAAAAGAAAGGCTGGGAAACGTAGCAAGCTCATAGCAATTTTCTAAAACTTTCAAACTGCTCAGGAATTGTGAAGATTCTGTACTGTGTTGAAGTTTCTTGGTTAGCTTGTTGGGCTAAACTTGGATCTGCTTTCTCACAAGAATTCCTTTATCAATTGTACTCCATGTTTGCCCACAGGGAATTGTTTTTGTCCATTATCCTTGATGACCATATCTTGGCAGTGGACTGCTGGTCCTGCTAATGTCAGGTAGAATCCCAAGGGTTACTTTAGGGATCAAATAATCGCAAACTTTTGTAAGCCAGACTTATGATATCTTGGGTATTACAGCCTCCTCAAAAACGTAGGTTTCTTGTCTGTTTGCCTCTAATCAGATGCATGTCAAAATAACTATACCAAAATATCACTTTTGGTCATCGTTCTTAAACTTGCCAAATCTTATATACTGGCTTCTGAATTTATCCATTTATCCATCATTATCCATTTAGTGAAGTCTGTTTTCAGGCCCTCTGAACATAGTGAGCTTCTGGAGGAAGGCAGCATTCTCAAAGTCATGTCTGCAGTTCAGTAACTCTGAGTGACAGCCTTTTCTCCTGACACTAGGAATACAGAGCAATTGGCTTTTCCAACCATCTGAAGATTGTAGGCCATAGGCAGAACCTCCTTGAGCAGAATTCTTTTCCTTCCATCTTTAGAAACTGGCCATTTCTCACCCAAGTTCATCTCTCCCATGTAATCTTTCAAAAAGCAACAAATGCCAAAAAAATACCTCCCAACAGTATTAGTTTTCCCAAACAATTTCTCTAGACTAAGACTTAGTAGGTACGTGGCCTGCCTTCTGAGTTATGGCAAGCAACAGTTTTCACAAATACCCATAGTATAATGAGAACCTGCTTCCCAACCTGCAGTCTCTGCGTCCCTACTTTCCATTCCTGTACATTTTTCATTTTTATTGTTAGTAGCAACTGATTTCTGGTATTCATCTCTACATATGTCAGGGTCCAGGCTAAGGGACTTGACAGAAGTCAAAAGCACAGTAACTCAAATAAGATAAAAGTTTTATCTTTCCAGAAAGTAGATTAGAGGTTACCAGGGAATGGGGAGAGGGAAGACTGGGGAGTTAATGGTTACAGAGTTTCTGTTTGGGGTAATGGAAGAGTTTTAGAAACCGATCATGGTAGTGGTTGCACAACGGAATGAGTATTATTGCCGTTGAATTTTACATGGCTAGAATGGCAGATTTAACCACTATTTTGAAAAAAAAAAAAAGAGATTTGTCTTGTAACTGTAAGTCAAGAGGTGAGTGGTCCAGAGGTGGAAGACAGCTCTACCATCCTCAGTATGTGGCTTTCAGGGTCATTGTTATCATTTTCAGTTCACAGCCTGCGGCAAAGATCTATCAGACATGACCCAGAAATTTCACTCATCACTACATTCACATCCCGTTGTCCCATTGAGTATCACATGGCCACAGCTGGCTTTGAGGAAGGCTGGGAAACATAATTAGGTAACCAAGTGTCCAGCAAACATTCAGAGTTCAGTCAGGCACAGTGGCTCACACTTGTAATCCCAACACTTTGGGAGGCCAAAGCAAGAGGACTGCTTGAGGCCAGGAGTTCAAGACCAGCCTGAGCAATATGGCAAGACCTCACCTCAGTGAAAACTTAAAAAAAAAAACAAAAAAATTCAGAGTTCTATTACTAAAAGAAAAAATAAGAGAACAGATATTGGGAGAAAATTGGCAGTCTATAGAGAAGATCTGGAGAAACTCCAAAAAAATGAAAGAAAATCTAATTAACCTAATTTTAGAACTTGGAGAATTATGTTATGTGTGTTTCCCTATTCTGTGTTTCCATTTTAGTTTTAAAATAATCATAACAGATAATTATATAGTGTTTGGTTATGTGCCAGGCATTTGTCTAAGTACTTTACATATATTCTCATTTGAATCTTCATGATTACTCTCCAGTGTAGGTATTTTTATTTTCCACATCTTACAAATGAGAAAACTGAGGCTCAGAAAGCTCTAGAATTTGCCCAAGATCAGGTAACTAGTAAATGGTAGACCACATTTTGAATGCAGGTAGTGTGACCTCCGTGTGTGATTTTCCTTAGAAATCGGTCTGTAAATAATTTGCTGATTTGATTATTGGGATTAGTTTTTTATTTTACTTTAACATTTATTCACTTCCTCTAGGAGAATTATTTTTTATTTCATTGTTAAGAAAATAATAAAATAATATCAATTTTTGTATTTATAATACAAATAAAATATAAAAGATATTTGTAATGTTAACTTGGGAAAAACCCCTGAAACATTTTTAAAAGCAGAATTTTGTAGTGCCTTAGTTCATTTGTGCTGCTATAACAAAATACCACAGATGAAGTAATTTATGAACTATAGACATTTTTCACAGTTCTGAAGGATGTGAAATTCAAGATCAAGGGGCACCAGCATTCAGTGTCTAGAAAGGGCCTTTTTTCTGTGTCCTCACATGGCAGAAGGGGGAAGGCAGAAAAGGCCCAAGTTCTTTAGCTCTAGCCCTTTTATAAGGAACTAATCATTAGTCACTTCCCAAAAGGCCCTGCCTTTTAACACTACTACAAAAGGGATTATGTTTCAATATGTGAATTTTGGGGGACATTCAGATCATAGCATGTGGCATTAAGTATATTCACATTGAGAATATGTTTATATTTTTCTGCAGCCATCACCTCCATCCACCTGCAGAGATTTTTCGTCTTCCTTAACTGAAACTGTACCCATTAAGCATTAACTCCCCATTACCCCCTTTCCCCAGACCCTGGCAGTTGCTATTCTATTCTGTGTCTCTGTGAATTTCACTACTCTAGGAACTTCATTTAAGTGGAATAATAAAATATTTGTCTTTTTGTATCTGGCTTATTTCACTTAGCATACCTTAAAGGATCATCCATGTTGTAGCGTGTCAGAATTTCCTTCCTTGTGAAGGCAGAGTTATATTCCATTGTATATGTATGCCACATTTTGTTTACCTGTATATCTGTCCATGGACACTTGGGTTGCTTCCATCTTTTGGCTGTTATAAATAATGCTGCTGTGAACATGGGTGTGTTGATCTCTCTTCGAGTCTCTGCTTTCAATTTTCTGTGTTATTTTCCGAGATGTGGAATTGCTGGATCATATGGTTTAATTTTTTTAGGAATCACCATACCATTTTCTACAGCAGCTGAACTACTTTACATTCTCATCAGCAATGCGCAAGGGTTCCAATTTCTCCATTTCCTCACCAGCACATTTTCTGTGTTTTTAAAAATAGTAGCCATATGAATGGGTATGAAATTAAGAAGATAAGTGTTATGTTTTGTGTCTTTTACCGCAATAAAAATGTACAAAAGAACTGAAAGTACCCATATTTGGTGCAGTTCTGTCAGTAAAAATAAATACGGATTCGCTATATTCATTAAAAATATATTTTCATTCTAAGTTTATAGCACCTACGGTTTTATTAAGACCTCATAGTTATCTCCTGAGGTGTAAAAAGTCATAAATTATTTCAGAAATCAAACGAAATCATGAATCCAAAAAGAAAGAAAAAAAAGCCTAGAACACCAAAATGGAACAGAAGTTTAAATGCTCTAAAAATATTTGACAATTTTACAAACCTAAAAATACATACAATAATTCTTCCTTTTAATGCTTTGGATCAAATTATTGATTAGCCTTTGTTTTGTTGCTGTTGTTTATTACTAGGAAAACACCATAATTTTGCAGCAGCTACTCCCACTACGGGCCAAGGTAGCCAAACTACTCGGTTATAGCACACATGCTGACTTCGTCCTTGAAATGAACACTGCAAAGAGCACAAGCCGCGTAACAGCCTTTCTAGGTTAGTTTTTTTTTTTTTCTATGACTGTTTTGCTGTACCATGTCAACGGGACAGAAGGCCTCAGAACATAGTATGCCTTTGAGAACATCCTACTTTTCATTCATTCGAGAGAAGTATATTGATCACCTATTATGTGTTAGAAGTATGCTTGGTTTTAGGGACTGCTCATTGTTTATATTGCTGTATAGGCCTGGCTTCACTGTATCTTATATCTTGTTTAGGCTGTTTATACCAATTCCTAATATGACATGTAGGTTCTAACAGAGAGTTACTAAAGTTACTGGCTTTATTCACTGTCACTGGGGATTTAGTAGTCATAGCATGGCTGCTTATGAATTTGTATAAAATAAGCTGACAAATATGACATACATAAAAATAGAACATATATAAACAAAAAACATTTAATATTCCAGAAACCACTTGTTAATATACAGAACTAATATAAAATAATATACATAAAAACTATTATCTAATAACTGTAATATAAAATAATATACATAAAAACTATTATCTAATAACTGTAATATAAAATAATATACATAAAAACTATTATCTAATAACTATATTAAGGTTAAACTCCATAAATGGTACGTATTTGTTATTGTATAATTCACTCATTCATTCATGAGACATTTCTGAAATAACTATTCAGCCTTAGGCAGTATGCTAAATAGTAGGATTACAGAAAGGAATAAAACAAGGTCCTTTTTGCTGGGCGTGGCAGCTCATGCCTATAATCCCAGCACTTTGGGAGGCCGAGGTGGGAGGACTACTTGAGGCCTATAGTCCAAGGCCAGCGTGGGAAACAAAGAGACCCCAACCCTGTGTCTACAGAAAAATTTAAAAATTAGCCAGGCACGGTGAGATGTGCCTGTGTAATTTTAGCTACTTGGGAGGCTGAGGTGGGAGGATCCCTTGAGCCCAGGAGTTCAAGGCTACAGTGAGCCATGATCATGCCACTGTGCTCCAGCCTGGGTGACAGAGCAAGACCCTGTCTCTGAAAATAAAGATAATTTTTTAAAAAGAGACAAGGTCCTTTTCTCAATGGATTTGTCACTTACTGGAAACAACAGAAGTGTGAACAGGTAATTACTCTACAGTCTGATGCATGGTATAAAAGAGGATGGCTGAGAGAGTTAACAGGTTTGTAGAGAATGTTTCCTTCAGTGGGGATTGCATACACTAAAATGTTCCTTAGTAACCACCTGACTAACTTAATTCATTTAAAGGAGTTTTCCTTCTAATTTGAGTTTGGCATATTCCTATGCAAAGTGTCCTCTTGGGAGGCTAAGGTTTGAGGATCCCTTGAATTTGGGAGTTGGAGTCCAGCCTGGGCAACATAGCAGAACTCTCTCGCTCTCTCACTTGCTCGTTCTCTCTCTATATATATGTGTGTGTGTGCGTGTGTGTGTGTGCGCGTGCACGCATGTGCGTGTGTATACATGCATGCACACAAACACACACACATACATATATGGAAAACTATATCTTTGTATCCTCCATGAGTTTCCTCATTTCTCTTCACAGTATTCCTCGGGCTGTTCCTCCATCTCTCACTTTGTGGGGTTGCCTTCTGAACTGCCATGTCCTCTGCCAAGCCAGGCATGTTTATATCTTAACATATGTAACAAAAATGTAAAAAATAAATGCATAAGACCATACTCATTTAGCCAAATACAGTAAAGTGAAAAATTGACCACAGCAATGTAATTTGTGGTTCTCAGAACTTTCTCCAGCTAAAAACTGGAATTGCTGTGTCCAGATAGACCTTCATAGAAATGGGGTAATGAGAAACTAAACCCATTGATAGGAATTTCTGGATAACATTGACCACAGGTCACGTCTGATGTGTTTTTCCTAGCTTTCTTAGGAGTCCAACTAACTGCATTGAAGAATAATCATGTACATGACTTTGGCTTCATTGTTGCTTTACTTCCTGAATAACATTCTTCAGTCAGTGTTCTCTGGGATAAACTTGAGCTTTGGTGATGAATTGAGGAACTCATTGCCCAGTTCTGGTGGTGTTAAAAGAAAAAGGGGCGGCCGGGCACGGTGGCTCACACCTGTAATCCCAGCATTTTGGGAGGCCAAGGTGGGTGGATCATGAGGTCAGGAGATCGAGACCATCCTGGTTAACACAGTGAAACCCCATCTGTACTAAAAAAAAAAAAAAATACAAAAAACTAGCCAGGTGTGGTGGCGAGCACCTGTAGTCCCAGCTACTCTGGAGGCTAAGGCAGAAGAATGGTGTGAACCTGGGAGTAGAGCTTGCAGTGAGCTGAGATCGGGCCACTGCACTCCAGCCTGGGCAACAGAGCGAGACTCCATCTCAAAAAAATAAAAAATAAAAAATAAAATAAAATAAAAGAGGAGCTAGGACCATAAAATCAATAACCCCGAAGAGCAAAGTGTGCTTCCATAATAGAGCCTGCTTTCCTCCCTCACTTTTTTCCTCCTCCTTTCCCTCTTTCCCCTGATTTTTCTGTATTGAATACTGCAAAGGAGGAAGCACCATGCTAAAACACAGGTGGTATTTATGAGTATGTTTGCTCCCAAAAGTAAGTAGGTCACTAACTTTTCCCTTTTCCTTCACAGATGATTTAAGCCAGAAATTAAAACCCTTGGGTGAAGCAGAACGAGAGTTTATTTTGAATTTGAAGAAAAAGGAATGTGAAGACAGGGGTTTTGAATATGATGGGAAAATCAATGCCTGGGATCTATATTACTACATGACTCAGACAGAGGAACTCAAGTACTCCATAGACCAAGAGTTCCTCAAGGAATACTTCCCAATTGAGGTGGTCACCGAAGGCTTGCTGAACACCTACCAGCAGTTGTTGGGACTCTCATTTGAGCAAGTGACAGATGCCCATGTTTGGAACAAGAGTGTTACACTTTATACTGTGAAGGATAAAGCTACAGGAGAAGTATTGGGACAGTTCTATTTGGACCTCTATCCAAGGTACTGAGGATCACGTTGTTGGAAGGGACCTTAGGGATTCAGCTGCTACCTACTTTAAGACTCTACTCTTGGCCAGGCACAGTGGCTCATGCCTGTAATCCCAACACTTTGGGAGGCCAAGGTGGGAGGATTGCTTGAGGCTGGGAGTTCGAGACCAGACTGGGCAACACAGTGAGGCCCTGTCTCTACAAAAAATTTAAAAATTAGGTCAAGTGCAGTGGCTCATGCCTGTAGTCCCAGCACTTTGGGAGGCCGAGGCAGGTGGATTGCTTGAGTCTAGGACTTAAAGACTAGCCTAGGCAACATGGCAAAACTCTGTTGTTACAAAAAATACAAAAATTAGCCAGGTGTGGTGGTACATGCCTATAGTCCCAGGTACTTGAGAGGCTGAGGTGAGAGGATCACTTGAGCCTCAGAGGTGGAGGCTGCAGTGAGCCAAGATTGCAACACTGCACTCCAGCCTAGGTGACAGAGTGAGACCCTGTCTCAAAACATAATAATAATAATTAAAAATTAGCCAGGTGTGGTAGTGCACACCTGTAGTCCTAGCTGTGCTGAAGCAGGAGGATCACTTGAGTCCAGGAGTTTAAGGTTACAGTGAGCTATTATCACACAGCTGCATTCTAGCCTAGGTGACAGAGCTAGACCCTAGCTCTAAAAAAATTAGTTAAAAAGCAGACGCTACTCTTTCATATTTCTCACGTGGGCTTCTTAGTATAGAGATTTAAAATGTGGGTATGAAGCTAGAATGTCTGGCATCATCATTTACTAGGTAAGTTACTTAACTTTTCTATGCCCCAGTTTTCTTACCTATATTATAGGTCCTATAAAATGGGAATATTAATAGTACCTGCTTTGTATGCTCATTGTAAGGATTAAATTGGTTAAATACATACAAAGCATTTAGAATACTGCTCAGCACATAGTGAAGGCTTAATCAAAGTTAGCTGCTACCATTGTCATTATCATCATCATCTAGTTTGTGCACTACATTTACTTAATTTAATATTGACCACCACCCAGGCATGGTGGCCCACACCTGTAATCCCAGCATTTTGGAAGGCTGAGGTGGGCAGATCACTTGAGGTCAGGAGCTCGAGATCAGCCTGGCCAATATGGTGAAACCCCATCTCTCCTAAAAATACAAAAATTAAACTGGCATCTGTAGTCTCAGCTACTCGGGAGGCCAAGGTATGAGAATAGCTTGAACCCTGGAACCAAGATCACGCCAATACACTCCAGCCTGGACAACAGAGCAAGACTCTTAACTCAAAAAACATAAATAAAATAAAATTGAGCACCAGAATGTTTATTAGGTAATCTGTCTGCTAATCATCTATGGCCACTCCCTTCAGTCTGGCTGAGAGGCAGCACAGTCTAGTAGAAGTAGAAAAACCTTTGCAGTCAGTCAGATTTGAGTTTGAATGCTCAAGTAATGTAACCTCTTTGAGATTCTGTTTCTTCCTCTGTAATATGGGACTGAAAATCCTTTTACAGGATTGTTTTATGCATTAAGACTATATATGCAAATCATCTTGCCCAGATATCAGTGGTAACAATTATAAAAATGTTATAATTGTGTCTGTAGCATGTAATAACTATAGATTCCATAGTGTTTCATCAGACACAAAAGGATTTGGATCTCTTTCTCCCCAGGCTACTTTCTAAAGCAAAGTCAATCTCTTATAATTACTAATCATTTTACTAAATAGATCAAAGGAGAGTATAGTATCCCCCTCATTCAGTAATACATACAAGTTTGTAATCCACTGACTTTGAGTGCTGAAAAGTAGGTTGAGTAACCGTGTTATCCAGTTGGTGGGCAGAAGTGTCTTTTAGCACCTAAGTGATTATCCCGGTGTATTAGTCCGTTCTCACAATGCTGTAAAGAACTGACTAAGACTGGGTAATTTATAAAGGAAAGAAGTTTAATTGACTTACAGTTCTGCAGGGCCTGGGAGACCTCAGGAAACTTACAATCATGGCAGAAGGGGAAGCAAACACATCCTTCTTCACTGGCAGCAGGAAGGGGAAGTGCCAAGCAAAGGGAGGAAAGCCCCTTATAAAACCATCAGATCTTGTGAGAACTCACTCACTATCATAAGACTGGCATGGGGATAACTGCCCCCGTGAATCAATTACTTCCCACTGGGTCCCTCCCATGATTCGTGAGGATTATGATAACCACAGCTCAAGATGAGCTTTGGGTGGAGACACAGCCAAACCGTATCACCTGGTGCTTTATGGACTTACTTTCACTTATATTATGACCTAAAAGTAAAACCCTGCCAAATATAGATGAGTCTTATTTTTAACTAAAAAGTGTCAGGATATAGTTTTAACCCAAGAACTCTTTCAGGAGTAATCCTTTAATATTGGAGTCTGCTATAACTGTCCTCAGATTTTCTTTCCAGGGTCAAAGAACAATTCCTGCTACCTCATTCTGCTGTCTCACTGCCGGGATATAATTAATTTCTTTTGTACTCAGAGATCTGGTCATTGCTACCAGCACCCTGGTGTGGGTGGCAGAGAGTAATCTTTGTGAAAGCAGTGACCTAAAGTTAATGTTTACTTCCTGTCATCTTAGATGTTCTCTTCATAAAGGTAAAAGGGATTAACTTGTTTTATTTGTGTAACTGACTTTTAAAAAGGGTATTCAGAATAGGTTTTAAAAAGACCAGGTACTGGCTGGGTGCAGTGGCTGTAATCCCAGCACTTTGGGAGGCCAAGGTGGGTGGATCACCTGAGGCCAGGAATTCAAGACCAGCTTGGCCAACATGGTGAAACCCTGTCTCTACTAAAAATACAAAAATCAGGCTGGGCACAGTGACTCACACCTATAGTCCCAGCACTTTGGGAGGCCAAGGAGGGCGGATCACCTGAGGTCAGGAGTTTAAGACCAGCTTGGCCATCATGGCAAAACCCTATCTCTACTAAAAATACAAAAATTAGCTGGGCGTGGTGGCAGGCACTTGTAGTCCCAACTACTCTAGAGGCTGAGGCAGGAGAATCATTTGAACCCAGAAGGTGGAGGTTATAGTGAGCCAGGATCTTGCCATCACACCACAGCCTGCGCAACAGAGCGAGACTCCATCTCAAAACAACAAGAATAAAATTAACCAGCATGGTGGTGCACACCTGTAATACCAGCTACTCAGGAGGCAAAGGCAGGAGAATTGCTTGAACCTGGGAGGTGAAGGTTGCAGTGAGCTGAGATCATGCCACTGCACTCCAGCCTGGGTGACAGAGCAAGACTCTGTCTCAAAGTAAAAAAAAAAAAAAAACAGGTACTATTAGTCTTCTGAGCAAAAGAAAAGGGGGAAAGGACACCTAATCCCAGAATGAAGTCTGATAGCTTTTGGAGAATGAAGTCTAATAGCTTTTGGAAAGACCATCACGGATGCCACGCTATATAAGAATAGACTAATTGATAGCATAATTTATGCATTTTCCCAGGCTAACTAAAAGCATTCTGTTTCAAAACGGCCTGTCTAGTTTATAAAAGAAGCTTATTTAATTGTAATTACTGATTCTTTCCTCCTCAAATAAAAGGAAAAACCTTATTGTCTGAAATTCAGTTTTTTATTCCGATTTTAATGAAAAGGCTGCCTAGTGAGTCAAACTGTCTCTTTTATTTCAAATTTGTGTTTCAGCATTGTTTCGTGTTTAATAATCCCATCTTTGAAAGAGAAAAAGTAGAACGTCATTAAAATAAATTGGACATTCAGCTGTCAGTGTCACATGCGTTCTTCATTCTTACCTCGAGATTTTTCAACAAAAGAAACTTCGGAGCTCACACAGAATGATAGTGGAGTTATTGTTTGTTTAGAGTTAGTTTTTCCATTTTAGCAAAGTAACCTACTTTCTAGAAGGTAAATTAATGTTTAAAAGCATCTCTGGTAACACATAGTTATGTGTTAATGACTGGAAGAGGCCATGCCAATGTAGTTGCTAGAGGAGAATTTTCCTATCTTGTCAACGTGTGTTTCTGGCTCCTAGGGAAGGAAAATACAATCATGCGGCCTGCTTTGGTCTCCAGCCTGGCTGCCTTCTGCCTGATGGAAGCCGGATGATGGCAGTGGCTGCCCTCGTGGTGAACTTCTCACAGCCAGTGGCAGGTCGTCCCTCTCTGCTGAGACACGATGAGGTGAGGACTTACTTCCATGAGTTTGGTCACGTGATGCATCAGATTTGTGCACAGGTGAGTTTTTTTTTCCCCCCCAGTAAACCTGCCAGTTGGTTTTTTTTAGAAAACTTTCTGACTGCTGTCAGGTTTCTGCTCCTAACATGTTTTTTCAGAAGCTGAATGTGTTCAAGAATTTTATAGGCCTCCTGCAAAACCAAAATTTTCCTTATCCTGTCCTCTTTCACAACATATTTTTACTTGGAGGTTCATCTACCAGTGAAAGAGGTTTCTCGAATAACAGCCTATGGAAAAAGAATAAGACTATCTATAAGGAAAGGTTACAGATACTTTGCTCTTTCCTTTTAATCCTTTTCCATAGGAATTTGGTATAAATTTCTCAGAAAAACTGTGCTGTAATCTCTCCTGCTTATCAATGCTTTGTTTACTTTGTGATTTTTCAATCCTCTTAGACTCTTTACTCATTTTTAAATAATAATTTTGTAACATTTCCCCTTACTAACTTCAAATTAAAATCATAGATAATATAGTATAACTATACAAAGAATTTGGCAGAGTGGAAGTGTGCAGTAGATTAAAACTGATTTTTTATTTCTGAAAATAAAAAGTACATTTATTCTCAACTTTGTAATACAATCCATTTAATTAGGCTCAGACTATTCTAGCATGAACCGTATGAACTTGCTAACATTTAACCTTTTTTTTTTTTTTTTTTTTAGACGGAGTCTTGCTCTGTCGCCCAGGCTGGAGTGCCGTGGCCGGATCTCAGCTCACCGCAAGCTCTGCCCCCGCGTTTATGCCATTCTCCTGCCTCAGCCTCCCAAGTAGCTGTGACTACAGGCGCCCACCACCTCGCCCGGCCAGTTTTTTGTATTTTTTAGTAGAGCCAGGATGGTCTCGATCTCCTGACCTCGTGATCCGCCCGTCTCAGCCTCCCAAAGTGCTGGGATTACAGGCTTGAGCCACCACGCCCGGCCCATTTAACCATTATTAACATAGGAAAATGTCTAGTTCAGCAATTCAACCTAATAGTTGAAATATACTATTATTGGCCAGGCATGGTGGCTCATGCTTGTAATCCCAGCACTTTGGGAGGCCAAGGTGGAAGGAGTGCTTGAGTCTAGGAGTTTGAGAACAGCCTGGGCAACATGGTAAAACAAACAAAAATACAAAAATTATCCAGGCATGGTGGTATATGCCTGTGGTCCCAGCTACTTGTGAGGCTGATATGGAAGGATCACTTGAGTCCAGGAGGTTGAGATTGCGGTGAGCCATGATTGTGCCACTGCACTCCAGCCTAGGTGACAGAGCAAGACCTTGACTTAAAAAAAAACAAAGAAAACCACCCAAAAAACTGATGTAACAGAAATGAAGGTACAGTTTTCCAAATTTGAAATCTTTATATGTCTCTAAAGGTAGACCTAAAAAACAACAGTGACAAAAACAAAAACCTTTTTATTAGGATACTTTTAGATTCACAGAAAACTTGCAAAGACAATACAAAGATTGCCTGTATACCCCTCACCCTCTCACCCCTATTTCTAACAGCTTCCATTCCAATAGCACATTTGTCATAGCTAAGAAGCCAGCATTCATACAGTACTCCTGACTGAACACCACAATTTATTTGGATTTTCCTTAATGGTCTTTATACAGAGAATCTTTTTAAATCAGTACAGTGTCCTCACTGAATATAAATGGAAGAAATTTTTGTGTTTTTCAAGTGATAATGCTTGGATATGACTATGCAGTAAGACATAATGAAGTATGCCGGAGGTCTGCACTGTGTGGAAGTAATCCTGAATGGAGCATCAGCAAGTGCAAACTGATTGAAGTGGTTTATGTTGTCAGCTCAAGTCCTAGAACAGTGCTGACAATGGTGGCATGATTTTCCAATATGATGAACACTTCCTGGGAAACTTCAAAGACAAGTAATCTCACTTAGATTTACACAGCAGATCCTAGCACTTGTAGTCTTAGAAATTAAAATTGTGTAAAAAAATGCTTCACAAGGCTAGGCATAGCAGCTCACACCCGCAACCCCAGCACGTTGGGAGGTCGAGGCCGGCAGATCGCCTGAACTCAGGAGTTCAAGACCAGCAACATTGTGAAACCCAGTCTCTACAGAAAATACAAAAATTAGCCAGGCATGATGGCACACACATGTAGTCCCAGCTACACGGAAGGCTGAGGCAGGAGGATTGCCTGAGCCCAGGATGTCCAGGCTGTGGTGAGCTGTGTTCACGCCACTGCACTCCAGCCTGGGTGAAAAAGTGAGACCCTGTCTCAAAAAAAGAAAAATGCTTTGCAAAAATATGTACAGTGGGGTTAGTTTCTCGGCTCAGTTACTGATAATTTTTTTCATTTATGTGAATAGTCCAGCAGGGAGTATGAATGACAAGCAGGATATGGAACAGTCTTTTTGTTGTCCCAACATGCGCAGAATCAATCCTGTGCATCCAGCATCCTTATATCCCAGAGTAGCCCTAATCATTGTAATAACCCAAAATGTACCCATTCATTTCCAAAATGCTTCTGTCACCTTTGTTTAAAAACTGTTCCGTTCTTTCAACACTTTATCTTTTATCCTGGTGCTTCCATCTTTTGTTTTAAAAAACAGAGGGAAATAATATATGAATATGTCCAGAGAAATGTCCTGATATAACCATTTTAATCTCTCTTTAATCCAAGGAAAATAAATCTTTCAGAATAATCTAACCTTTCTTTCTTAGGTGATTTTAAAATCTATTATCATAGCACTGACTGGACATGGTGGTTCATGCCTGTAATCCCAGCCCTTTGGGAGGCCGAGGCGGGAGGATTGCTTGACCCGAGGAGTTCAAGACCAAGCTGGGCAACATGACGAAAACTCATCTCTACCAAAAATACAAAAAAATTAGCTGGGTGTGGTAGTGTGGCTAGGCTTTGCAAGGCTAGGCATGGCAGCTCATACCCACATCCCCAGCACTTTGGGAGGCTGCAGTAGTCCCAGCTACTTGGGAGGCTGAAGTGGGAGGATGATTTGAGCCTGGGAGGTGGAAGTTGCAGTGAGCCGAGGTTGTGCCATTGCACTCCAGCCTGGGCGATAGGACCAGAGCCTGTTCAAAAAATAAATAAAATAGGCCAAGCGTGGTGGCTCATACCTGTCATCCAAGCACTTTGGGAGGCCCAGGCAGGCAGGTCATGTGAGGTCAGGAGTTCAAGACTAGCCTGGCCAACATGGCAAAACCCCGTCTCAACTAAGAATACAAAAATTAGCCGGGCATGATGGCACATACCTTTAATCCCAGCTACTCAGGAGGCTGAGGCAGGAGAATCGCTTGAACCCAGGAGGCAGAAACTGCAGTGAACCAAGATCGTGCCACTGCACTCCAGCCAGGGTGACAGAGTGAGATTCTGTCTCAAAATAAATAAATAAAGTCTCTTGTCATAGCACTAGGATCCCTGAAATATTTATCGCGTGGACCTTCTATCAATATCCACACTGTGGTTGACATTTCCTTTAATTAGGATAACTCCAGTTTGCATTTAAAAAAACATTTTTATAATTTAGAAAAGTCAAAAATATTTTTCTTAATTTTAAACTTATGGTGTATTAGTTATCCAAAATCCAGTTATATATTTGTACATAGATTAATAATGACCTGCTTTTAAAAAAGTGGATGCTCACATATTTGGATCTGAGGACCCTATGAAAATCTGATTTATGCTGTGGGTACCTCTTGTAGAAAAATACATCTACAAATATGCGTAAAATTCCAAAGGGCTCACAGACCCCTCAAAACCCTCACCATAATGAATCTCAAGTTAAGAACTCCTGAGTTATAGCGGTTTCCTTCTTACTTGGTTATTTCATAAGGAAGCATTTTGGTCTTTTAATCACATTTATTAAGATAATAGTGATCTTCAAATAGAGTTTTCAATGCTGTTGTTGCATGTTCTTTTTTCAGGCACAGTCCTCTTATAAACTTATTATCAAAGGCTTGCCATGTATTTGGTCAGTTCTCCACAACTCATTCCATTGTTCCCATGATTTCTTACATTAATCGTGATCTTTTGAGATAGTCAATTTAGTACTGGAAAATCTTTTTTGGTACTCTGACATTTTAGAGCTGTCTGACTTGTGACTGAACTATTAATATATATATTGCATTCACCAGCTTAGTGTGTCTCTCTTGAAACAGTAGACATATTCAGTTCTTAAAGTTTTGCCTAACCTCATCCATGAGCACAAAATGTGTCATACTGATGAATAGTGTGTTGTTAGAATTCTTTGCTTGGTCATATCTTCATGAGATTATCTTTGAAAATTATCTTCTTGTCTATTAATCCTTTCAGATAGCCTGTAATATTTTAAGTACTTTTAAAGTCATCAGCAGTGATCACCACTTTTGTTTTTCATAGGCACCAATCAATATATTTGCAAATTTATAATTTGAAAGCCTTTTGTACTGACCTAAAATAGATGATAGTGAATATGGAGATTGACAACTTCTACGTTCAGTAATACTTCTAGTTTACCTGAGAAATATATAGTGAATTAAAAATTTGCCACATATATTCAGTAGATTGGTTTTAAGAAATGGCAGCTCAGTGTTTGAGCTCTCCACTGTGGCAGTTGGCAGGTTTCATGACTAGAAGAGCTCGTTTGAGCTTGTCATCATAATATTTAAACATGTTGGCAAGAACATCTAGTTTTCAAACATGTAGATGTGCTAGATCAATATGTCTACTATCTCATCACTCAGGACATGAGTTTCACTCGTATTACGTTTACAGGGTAGGTAGGTAATTTTGAAGATAGCAATCAAGAGGTGATATCTCTAGTATCTGTTCCTGTTGCATGGCTTTATTGTGGTTTGAGCTGTCAGTAACCACTGGCCTTTGAACTTCTGTAGAGTAGTAATGCCTCTTAGCCTCCATTATGATGTCTGTGTTATGTTGTACATTAAGAGCGGTGATGATTTTGAATTGTAAAGATGTCATTATTCTATGGAAACACATCAGAGTTACACTAAAGCTTTCTTAATTAAATGTGAAAGGGATGGGCAGAGGAACTTCAAATTATGTGACTTGAAATCATTAATTTGGTTGAAAACTACTAAACAAAGCAGCTCGTCTGCTCTAAATATTTGGATTAGATACTGCTGTAGATAAATGTACCATGTATTAGTCAGAAAGGCACCCTGGTATTATGACAAGAGCACTGGATCAAACATCATCTGTGTATCTGTGGGCCAGGCTGTGTGACTTGGGGAAAGTTATTTAAACTCTTTGAACCATCTCTTTTTTCTTATTCAGAAAATGGGGACAACAGCAATTCTATGTACTTCCCTGGATGGTTGGGAGAATTAAACCAAGCAGTATGTGAAAAGGCACTTGGAAAAGCATAAGGTGCCATGCGTATGTGAAGTATTCTGAAAACTATGCTTATGTGTAATTCAGCTCTTTTGAGATCAATATACAACTCAAAACTAGAAAGGGGGGGGGGAAAGACCATTTGCCGTAAGGCAATTTACTACCACTTAAGGTTCAAAAGAATTCACAAATGCTTACCTTCAGTGGGTTTTGAGTGAAGATCTATGGAAGGTGATTGGAAACCATCACGTTTGTATTTGGTTCTGTTTTGTTTTCATGATTGCTGCCTACTTAGAAGTTTGATTCCTGAAACAATAACAGAAAGAGCAGCTTGGAGTATTGGGAGTGATGGAGGATTAGCTAAAGACCTGTGTGGGTGTATTTATCTTCAGTATTAACCCTCAGGAAGTGAAAGACAAACCAGGTTAGACCCATCAAGACCATACCTAGTCAGGCAGAATATGCAGGCTGAGAAGAAGATAGGCTTTACATTCATTCATTCATTTTTATCTTCACATTACGCTCTGAAGTAGATGGGTACTGTTATTGTCCCCATTTTCCAAGTGAAAAATCTGAGACATAGAAGGACCTGCCCAGGGTCTGATAGTCACGACCTAACTACTCTACTTTATTGCCTAGTTGTGCTCCCATTCCATGCACTGGAGACAACACTATTTCATGGTCTGAATTTGGTCTTCCAAATGTGTGGTCGCGTTGGATAGACTTCCTTCTCCTAAGTTTATTAAATGACACTCTAATAATGTAGAATGAATGCAAATGTGGAATGGATGCATTTATTTATTTCTAGGTTTCCCTGTGTGCGAGTTGACCGTTGAGGTTTCAGCCCTAAAATACAGTGAACTCCCTGTCGTCAACCTTGTGGCCTCTGCCGTCACCCTGTCTCCCTAGCCCCACTCCTGCACACTGTTAGAGTTTGTGACTTTCACACTAGATGTAATTTCTTTCAGGATCTTCTTTTTGTTATTTTATTTGTTTGCTTTTACATATACAAACAATACATACATGTGAAAATAAAATAAATGAAGTCATAAACCAAAATATGAATGTATTAACGCATAATGTTCATTTGGGAATGTGCTTATTTCTTTCATTTGCTAAGTGCATTTTCTACATGTATTATTTTTAAAAAATCAAAAATATTTTTAAAATATTTTTTTAAACATCTCTAAAGAGAGAGATGTTTAGTTTTTTGTTTGTTTGTTTGTTTGTTTGTTTTTGGAGACAGGGTCTCACTCTGTCACTCAGGCTGGAGTGCAGTGGCACAATCATGGCTCAATGTAGCCTCCACCTTTCCGGGCTCAGTTGATCCTCCCACCTCAGCTTACTAAGTAGGTGGGACCACAGGCGTGTACCACTATACCTGGGTAATTTTTGTATTTTTTGTAGAGATAGGGTTTCACCATGTTGCCCAGGCTGGTCTTGAATTCCTGGGCTCAAGCAATCTGCCCACGTCAGGCTCCCAAAATGCTGGGATTACAGACGTGAGCCACCATGCCTAGCTTATATAGTTATTTTAAGAAACAGAATTATTATCTATTGTGTCTGACATGTCATATTATGTATGGTAGAATGGGGTTCAAAAGGAAGAAAAGTTTTAGTATCCTGAATGTTTCGAATTTAGCTTGAGGACATGAAATGCAAAAAATAAAAAATTAAAAGCATAATAAGTAAAATAATAAAAGTAGAATTTTAAGTATTGAAAAAAGTAGAGAAGTGAGAAGTTGAGGTCAAGTCAAGAATGATAACAAGAGAAAGTATCTTTGAGTTGTTTAAGTTTGAATCTTCTTACAGAAACATTCTCCCCAGGGCTTCATCCATTTCACAGATATTTTTTGGACATCCTCTACTTTCGGTGCTGGATTTGGGAAATACAGTGGTGAATAAAGCATACTCTCTAGCATTTGAGTTTGAATAGTACCTTTATTTGTTTTCATCTTGAAAAGAAGCAGTTTACATAAGATGTACCTGATCAGGAAGGTATAGCTAGTTTGGGAGCCAGCCTCTGAACTTAATATGCAGAGTATTCAAAACTTCTCCAAAGTATGTTATTTCCTGGGTCCTTTAAAGGATGATGGCAATACTGAACTGTTGAACTATAGGGCAGTTGTGAAGATAAAGAAGAATGTCATCACTTTCTCTTTATTACTACTATTATTTCCAGTGTTCACTCAGTATGTGTGAAGTTAAAACTGTGGCCTTTTAATCATCTGTTTATGGCACAGTCTAGTAGATAGTGCTCACTTTTTAAAACAAAATACCTTGCCTTGTTATATAAACTTCTCCATCATCCCTGGATTTAGGGATAGATTAGACAGGCCAGGATGTGGAATGACTGCTAAGAAATCAATACTGGATCACCTCAGACAGCCAATGTCAGGTCTCCTGAGGCCTGTCCTTTTTCATGAGCACAATACACTTATTGATTTCAGCAACTGCCTTTTCTTTGAGTTAGGATTTGCTATCATGAAAATAACACTTAGTTGTAGCCATTAAAAGCAACTGGTTTCTTAATTCGAACAAGCACATGTAAGATTTTGGCCTTTAAATACAGCAAAAGCTCATAGGACTTCCGAAGCTTCAATTTATATGATTCTGGTCCTGCTGTTACTGCACTGTAGGAATTACAAAGTTAATCTCTATAGCATCAAGTTATCTGTTGTAAAAATCTGAAACAGAGTACATTTTAGACATCCTATTGTTTGTTTAAAAGATGGTAAAGAAGGCCGGGCATGGTGGCTCACACCTGTAATCCCAGCACTTTGGGAGGC
>NW_012118999.1:785267-825831 GCF_000951035.1 Colobus angolensis palliatus | reverse complement strand
CCTAGAACTTAAAGTATAATAAAAAAAAAAAAAGACATTCCCAAAGAAAAAATAAATAAATAAATAAATAAAATTAAAGAGGAATAAATTGGTTTCAGTAGATGACCTTAAAAAAAAAAAAAAAGATAATAAAGAAAACTCTCTTACTTATTTTTTTTTTTATTTATTTTGAGGCAGGGTCTCACTCTGTTGCCCAGGCTGGAGTGCAGTGGCGTGATCATGGCTCACTGCAGCCTCAGCCTCTGCCTTCCAGGCTCAAGCGATCCTCACATCTCAGACTCCTGAGTAGCTGCGACTACAGGAATGTGCCACCATGACCGGTTAATTTTTTTGTAGTTTTTGTAGAGATGGGGATTTACCACGTTGCCCAGGCTGATCTTGAACCCCTGAGCTCAAGCAATTCTCCTGCCTCTGCCTCTCAAAGTGCTGGAATTACAGGCATGAGCCATCATGCCTGGCCAAAATCGTGTATTTAGACAACTATCTTCCTCTCAAGAACTTCTAACCAAACAGGAGTCTAAGTTTACATTGTTTTCTAGGCTTTTATTATCTAAATATTTCCTCCTGCAAAAAAATGCCCTAAAATTCTTTGAAGTGTCAGCTGCAAAAAATATTTCTTAATTGGATTATTTTATATGTTTTTTACCACTTTATCTGCGAAATACATTAGCATCAGTAGTTATGGCCCATAAGCAACTATTATCAACACCTTCAAATTGTTTGCATTGATAACTATATGAAGTACTTTTTTAGGGTTCTTTGGATTATAGTTTAAAAACTGGGGAATGGTATTTGTTGGCTGGTCAGCAGTGAGTAATGGTTCAGCACCCATGCTGTTTTGTGTAAGACCCCTCAGGCTGCTAGACTGTAAGTCTTACCCATGGTTTCTGTGTGGACATACACAGTGGCTGACTGTGCATTCCTTTCTCTTGAGAATTCAGTTGTTTGCTGGAAATTGAGTTTTCAAATTTCGTAGGTTCTTTGTCCTCGTTTTTTGAAAAATATTTAAATGATGTTGTCCAAGGGGCTTACAGAGAAACAGCATGACCAACTTTCGGGAAATTAGTAAGCAATAGGGTTATTTTTAGCTTTTTCTCCTTACAAACATTTCCTTTTGTTCTTTAAAAGACATTGTTGATCTTTCATTCATTTGCTGTGCTCTCTCCCCAGCTACAAAATGGCTTTTGAATAGAATAAGCCCTCTCTTCTCTACTCTGCATGACATAACTGTGTTTTTCTTTTATTCAATTTTTCTCTAAATCGTGAATTATTCATTTGTTTATGTTTTTTTCCGGATACTGGATACTCCCCTACACACACAAACACACACACACACATTTTTGTTGCCATTTGGAGTTGACTTCCTCCCTCATATGCAACTAATGACTGAAAAATCTTCATACAAGCAGGATATACAAAGTCTGTATTTTTGTCAGTACATCATATGGTGGTGGCTGATGGTATGATTTGGCCTTTATTTGCTGTAAGTATCTATTTAAAAACCATCACCTTGAGAAAATTGTGCAGTAGTGTCATGGGATCCTTGGGGTGTCGCATCACCAGCCAGAAACCTCTGTGACTAGTGGTGCCATTGCTCAAGTTTTGCTTGGGCCCACTGGGCCGACTCAGCCTGGCAGGCTGCACTCAGCTCGCACTACTGGCCTGAATCCCATGCCTGCCAAGGGCAAGTGGAGTGATGAGGGGTGCATGAGTGAGCAAGCTTGGGGTCCAACCACTGTACACAGTCAGGCATGCTGGCTATGGCGGTGCAAACAGCTCCAGGTGCCGGCACAGGCGCTGAAGGCAAGGCTGCCTGCAGCTGGACCAGGCGTACCACAAGCAGCTTTCACAGCTGGCACTGGGGAACACAGTGGCACCCAGAAGCTTAGAGACGCTGGGAACCACAGAGCCCCAAAGAAGGTTTCATAGCCCTGGCTCAGGGAGCTCCTAGGTCTGGGTTCCCTGAAGGGCCACAACTCTTCTCTCCTTGTTGCCCACAGCATGGTGAACAAGGGGCATGTTTCAGTCCTGTTTGTGTTACAGCCCTTTGGGCCCCACCATTCGGCAGGTCCCGAGTTCCTGTCCCGTGCCGAGGAAGAAGGAGGTACACAAACAAGTGGAGAGTGAGCAAGGCAAAGAGGAGCCTTATTGAGCAAAATAACAGCTCAGAGAAGACGCACAATGGGTAGTTCCTGTCCACAACCAGGGTGTCCCAGTGTGAGTGTTCAGCTATCAGCAGAGTAGACCCTGGAGCGGGTAGCTCCTCTCCACAGGCAGGTTGTCTGTAGAGGGTTCAGCTTTCAGCAGAGAGGAGACCCTGGGGTGGGTAGCTCCTCTCTGCAGCTGGTTGTCCTGACATCAGCTCAAGTCTGGCTGAGTCCAGTGTTTTTATGGGCTTCAGAGGGGAGAATGTGCAGGCTGATTGGCCTATGGGTAGGCCAAAAAAAAGCACCATAAGTTCCCACTCTGGTCTGCAGGACAGGCAGCCTGGCCCCCAGCCTTCAGGCCTTCTCTGGCTTGAAGGTAGGGCTTCACCAAGGACCCACCCCTTTCTGCCCAGGAACCTGTCTGCCTGCTACCACTGTTTATGGTGCCCACAGTGTTCATGCAGAGGGGTGCCTGCAGGCCAGTGCCAAGCTGTGCTCAGTTCCTCCCTCAGCTTCCCTCCCATGCTTGTCAGTGCCCAAAGTTCAGTAGGGGCTGAGACAGCAGGGGGCTAGCATGTCAGTGCCGTCCTGAGCATACACACACCTGGCCAGGTTGTGACATTGCCTGGGCTTGACCTCAGCTTTGCTCCAAGATCAGAGCAGGTGCCGCTAATGGGTGGGGGGAGCTTCCTGGGACCCTGAGAGTGCAGAGATGCTTGGGTCCACAGCCATGGCTGGGTAGCTGCAGCTACACCTAGGAGGGTGGGGCTCCTGCCTCCTCCAAGCCCCTAAGAGTACAGGGATGCTCAGGTCTGCATCCATGGCTTAGGCAACTTCAGCTGTGCCCAGGAGGGCAGGGCTCCTGCCTGCTCTTGGCCCCCAAGAGCATAGGCATACCTGGGTCAGCAGCTACGCCCAGGAGGGGGAGGCTCTTGCCCTGCCAACTCAGAAGGGGGAAGGACTTCTCCCTGTTCCTGGCTCCTGCCAGCTGCATGGAGCACACAGCCCTAGCCACACTTCCCCTACTGCAGCCAAGATGGGCCACAGCTGACATCAGTAGTATTGGAGAATCCCAGGTTCAGGACAGATGTTACAAAGGCTGGTCTTTACACTTCAGCTACATGTTTGATCTTTGAAAAATCTTCCAGTATAAATAAGTAGTCAAATATCTAAGGAAGCACACTGAAAACTCACTTTAACTCTTCACATAAAGGAGGGTTTGATATAAGACTTTTGTATTTTAGATCCCATCCAAAAGGATTTAGTCATTTTGTAATATCATTTAACCTTTTTTTTTTTTTTCATTTTACTGTAAGATACGGAGACAGTTAGCATTTGTGGTTAAGATTGTGGGTTATGAAGTCAGACTGCCTGGTTTCAAATTTGAAGTTACATAATTAATCTCTGTATGCCTTAGTTTCCTTATCTCGAAAAAGGAGATAATAGTTAGTTCATACAATTATTTTGGGATTTAAATCAGATAATCCATATAAAGAGCCCATGATATAAGCACACCTCGTTTTATTGTCTTTCACTTTATTGTACCTCAGATACTATGTTTTTTTACAAACTGAAGGTTTATGTCAACCATGTTTTAAGCAAGTGTGTTAGTGCTGTTTTTCCAACAGCATGTGCTTACTTCGTGTCTCTGTTCACATTTTGGGATTCTCACAATATTTCAGACTTTTTTCCTTATTTTTGATGGAGTCACACCCTGTTGCCCAGGTTGGAGTCTAGTGGTACAGTTTCAGCTCACTGCAACCTCCGCCTCCCGGGTTCAAGTGATCTCCTGTCTCAGCCTCCTAAGTAGCTGGGATTACAGGAGCATACCACCACTCCCAGCTAATTTTTTTTTTTTTTTTGTATTTTTAGTAGACATGGGTTTCACCATGCAGGCCAAGCTGATCTTGAACTCCTGTCCTCAAAAGATCTGCCTAGCTCGGCCTCCCAAAGTGCTGGGATTACAGGTGTGAGCTACCACACCTGGACAACTTTTTCATTGTTATTGTATCTGTCGTGGTGATCTGTGATCAGTGATTTCCTTTTTTATTACATAGAGACAGGGTCTTGCCATGTTGCCCAGGCAAGTCTGTCAGTGCTGTTTTTCCAACAGAATGTGCTCACTTCATGTCTCTATGTCACATTTTTGTAATTCTCACAGTATTTCAGACTTTTCCATTATTATTATATCTGTTATTGTGACCAGCAATCTTTGATACTACTATTGCAATTGTTTTGAGGCGCCACAAATCATGCTCTTACAAGACAGTGAACTCAGTTGATGAATGTTATATGTGTACTGACTGCTCCACCGCGCCATTTCTCACCCCCTCCTTTGGCCTCCTGTTCTCTGAGACTCAACAATGTTGAAATTAGATTAGTCAATAACCCTACAATGACCTATAAGTGTTCAAGTGAAAGGAAGAGTCGTAAATCTTTTGCTTTAAATCAAAAACTAGAAATGATCAAGCTTCATGAGGGAGGCATGTCAAAAGATGAGATAGGCCTCTTGTGCCAGTCAGTCAGGTTATGAAACAAAGGAAAAGTTCTTGAACGTTATTAAAAGTGCTACTCCAGTGAACACACAAATAGTAAGAAAGCAAAATAGACTTGTTGCTGATTGGAGAAAGTTTTAGTGGTCTGGATAGAAGATGCAACCCGCTACAACATTCCCTTAAGCCAAAGTCTATTCCAGAGCAAGACCCTAACTCCCATTCTATGAAGACTGAGAGAAGTGACAAAACTGTAGAAGAAAAGTTGGAAGGTAGCAGAGGTTGGTTCCTGAGGTTCAAAGAAAGAAGCTGTTTCCATAGCATTAAAGTGCAAGGTGAAGCAGCAATTGTTGATTTAGAAGCTGTGGCAAGTTAACCAGAAGATCTAGTTAAGATCATTGATGAAGGTGGCTACACTAAATGACAGATTTTCCATGTAGATGAAATAGCCTTCTATTGGAAGAAGATGCTGTCTAGGACTTTCAGGAATGCTAGAGAGGAGATGTCAATGCCTGGCTTGAAAGCTTCAAAGGACAGGCTGACTCTCCTCTTAGGGGCTAATGCAGCTGGTGACTTGAAGTTGAAGCCAATGCGTATTTACCATTCTGAAAATTCTAGAGTCCTTAAGAATTATGCTGAATCCACTCTACCTGTGCCCTATAGATGAAACCACGAAGCCTGGATGACAACACATCTGTTTATAGCATGGCTTACTGACTATTTTAAGCCACTGTTGAGATCTACTGCTCAAAAACAAAAGATTCCTTTCAAAATATTACTGCTCCTTGACAAAGTACCTGGTCACACAAGAGCTTGGATGGAGATGTTCAAGGAGATGATGTTGTTTTCATGCCTGCTAACAGAACAGCCATTCTGCTGCCCATGGATCAAGGAGTAATTTCAACTTTCAAGTCTTATTATACAAGAAATGCATTTCATAAGACTACAGCTGCCATAGATAGTAATTTATCTGAGGGATCTGGGCAAAGTATATTGACAACCTTCTGGAAAGGATTCACCATTCCAAATGCCATTAAGAACGTGCATGATTCATGGGAAGAGATCAAAATTTCAACATTAACAGAAATGTGGAAGAAATTGATTTCAACCCTCGTAGATGACTTTGAGGAAGGGATTCAAGACCTCAGTGGAGGAAAGAGCTGCAGATATGGTAGAAGCAGCAGGACAACTAAAATTAGAAGTAGAACCTGAAGATATGACGGAATTGCTGCCATCTCATGATAAAACTTAAAGAGATGAGGAGTTGCTTCTTAAGGATGAACAACAAAAGTGACTTCTTGATATGCAGTCTACTTCTGGTGAAGATGCTATGAATGTCATTGAAATGACCACAAAGGATTTAGAATATTACATAAACTTAGTTGGTAAAGCAGTGGCAGGTATTGAGATACTTGACTCGTTTGAAAGACATTCTATTGTGGGTGAAATGCTATCTAACAGCATCGCATGCTACCAAGAAATCTTTCATGAAAGGAAGAGTCCATTGATATGGCAAACTGCATCTTTGTCTTATTTTAAGAAATGGTGACTGGGTGCGGTGCCTCACGCCTGTAATCGCAGCACTTTGGGAGCGGATCACCTCAGGTCAGGAGTTCGAGACCAGTCTGGCCAACATGGTGAAACCCCCATCTCTACTAAAAGTACAAAAGGTAGCTGGGCATGGTGGCGCCCACCTGTAGTAGGGAGGCTAAGACAGGAGGATTGCTTGAACCCAGGAGGCGGAGGTTACAGTGAGCTGAGATCATGCCACTGCACTTCAGCCTGGGCAACAGAGCAAGACCCTGTCTCAAAAAAAAAAAAAGGAAAGAAATTGCCACAGCCATGCCAACCTTCTGTAACTACCACCCTGATCAGTTGGCACCCTGATTGTAACTACCACCGTGATCAGTCAGCAGCCATCAACATTGATGGAGGCAAGACCCTCCACCAGCAAAAAGATTATAACTTGCCGAAGGCTCAGATAACCATTAGCATTTTTTAACATGTAAGGTATATACATGGTTTTTGTGGGTGTTTTTGGTTTTGATTTTGGGTTTTGTTTTTGTTTTTGTTTTTGTTTGTTTTTCTTTTTTTGAAACAGTCTCACTCTGTCGCCCAGGCTGGAATGCAGTGGTACTATCTTGGCTCACTGCAACCTCCACCTCCCAGGTTCAAGTGACTCTCCTGCCTCAGCCTCCTGAGTAGCTGGGATTACAGGTGCCTGCCACCATGGCTGGCTAATTTTTGTATTTTTAGTAGAGACAGGGTTTCATCATGTTGGCCAGGCTGGCTTGAACTCCTGACCTCAGATGATCCACCCACCTCAGCCTCCCAGAGTGCTGGGATTACAGGCATGAGTCACTGCACCCAGCCATGTACGTTGTTTTTTAGACAATTCTTTTTTTTTTTTTTTTTTTTTTTTGAGACGGAGTCTCGCTCTGTTGCCCAAACTGTAGTGCAGTGGCCAGATCTCAGCTCACTGCAAGCTCCGCCTTTCGGGTTCACGCCATTCTCCTGCCTCAGCCTTCCGAGTAGCTGGGACTACAGGCGCCCGCCACCTCGCCCGGCTAGTTTTTTTGTATTTTTTAGTAGAGACAGGGTTTCACTGGGTTAGCCAGGATGGTCTCGATCTCCTGACCTCGTGATCTGCCCGTCTCGGCCTCCCAAAGTGCTGGGATTACAGGCTTGAGCCACTGCGCCCGGCCTAGACAATTCTTTTGAACAGTTAATAGACTAGAGTATAATGTACATTTATAGACTTTTATCTGCAATGGGAAATCAAAAAGTTTGTGTGACTCACTTTATTGTGATATTCACTTCATTGCAGTGGTCTGGAACTAAACCCACAGTATCTCTAAGGTATGCCTGTAATGCCTGACATAGGAAAGTCTCAACAGATGTTAGCTAATATTATTGTATAAGATTGTTTTATTTAAGATATAAGATGTAATCTTAGAATATCATATACTATAATGAGACAAAATATTCCATTTCTGGGGACCCTTACCTCTTTCCCTGCAAGAAGTTTTTTATTGGGATATCCTCAATAGAGGTGGCCTAATTCCACAACCAGTGAATTTATTTATCCTTGCCCCTTTAATATTTGCATCTCTTCATATCTAGTATTGGCACAATTATAATGAGAAATCAAGCAAAACATTTTTTTGCATAAAGAGAGGAAGGCAGAATGTGAGATGGCGTTGACATCTGTGCCTCTGCCCTGGGCCAAAAAGCAGGGTGGGTATTTGCTGCTGATTCGGCACCCCATCTGCTGCGTTCTCTGGTGGTTACATGCCTCTTCCCTTTCCCCTCTGTTTGGAGCCCCAGGGATGATGAAGTCAGGGAGAGAAGGTTGGAATGTAATGCTTCAGAGGAGAAAAACAGGACAGAGGTTCAGGGAAAGACAACAGAATGAGGAGCCCCATTCTGCAGATGACCCAGTAGGATAAATGCTAAGTCTTCTCTGCCAATGGCAGTTTTACAAGTGTTTGAAGGACGGTGTGAAGGTTAAAAACACTAGCCTGTTTTAGCGAATCTCCGTTCCTCTGCTTGAGAGCTTTTCTGACGTCTGACTCAAGAATTTACTAAACTTGGTTTCATTAAACTCTTTGTAAACCTCTTGTTTTTTTAACTCTTAGCTCAGGCCTTCAGAATAAGTCCCTTATTTTTACCAGGAGTGCTCTTAACTTTTGAATATATCTGTTGTTTCTCTTTTCCTATAGCATATAACTCACTCCACTTGCCAATTAATTAACAAAACTAACTCCTACTAAAGCAGCTTCTTATTTTAAGGTAACATTGTCTACCTGATCTGAGAGGTAGAAATCTGACTTTCTACAACATGGTAATCTTAGAACCATTCGTTTAAAGTTTAAAATGCAAAGCATCGCACACTCAAAGTCTATAGTGTTGTGATTGAACTCTTTAATTAATTTTGGTTAAAACCTAAGTAGTTAAGCAACAGAGTAATGAGTGCCCAGAAAGGCATGGATTGAGTAAACAAAAGTTAGCAATTGGAAGGAGGAGCTAGGGAGAAATTGCTTGTTTAATGGATCTCTTCGTTTTTAATGGAAAATTCTTTAAAAATATTTTTGCTTTCAAAGCTTAAGGCTTGTTTTTAGCTTAGACTGATAGTATTTTTCAGTTATGATTTTCTGATGGTTATTCCAACTTTGTCTACAATTCAAAGGAATGAAATTATTACTGTAATGTAGAGTATTTGGGGGTTATTTTTCACATTGCTCAGCTGCTGTATTTTATTTTCACTTGACTATGAGGTTATTCTAACCCCTCATTCAAAGGGACAGTGGAGTCTAATTCTGCCTTAAGTTTTCATGACTCTTAATAATTATTCGTTGCATATGTACTTTTCATTCAGTTCTTTAAAAAAATTCTCTGTGTTTGCTTTCTAGACTGATTTTGCACGATTTAGCGGAACAAATGTAGAAACTGACTTTGTAGAGGTGCCATCGCAAATGCTTGAAAATTGGGTGTGGGACAGCGATTCCCTCCGAAGATTGTCAAAACATTATAAAGACGGAAGCCCTATTTCAGATGATCTGCTTGAAAAACTTGTTGCTTCTAGACTGGTCAACACAGGTATGACTTATAATTTTAAAAAGGAAAATAAATTAGAATCTCTTAATGCAGAATTGCTGTCACCTCCTTCTGTAGAAATTATTTTCATTTTAAATGGTATCCCAACTGCTAGTCTGAGGAGTGAAGAACATTAAATATATTGGAGTTGGAAACCCTGGAATTTTGTCTAAGGCAAAAAACCACATCTCCTTTTAAATCTTAAGTAGAATGAGATGTCCTGCTCCCATTTTATGAGCGCTACTGGAATCTGTTTTTGGAATCTACAGTCTTGTGATAATAGAACACACAGTTCTGTCTTCTCCAAAACATGCCCAAACATTCTTATGTTATTAGGTCTTCTGACCCTGCGCCAGATTGTTTTGAGCAAAGTTGATCAGTCTCTTCATACCAACACATCACTGGATGCTGCAAGTGAATACGCCAAATACTGCTCAGAAATATTAGGAGTTGCAGCTACTCCAGGTATGTAACTACTACGAATTGAGTTCATTTCCCTGTGAAGCACGGGGCATTCTCCTCACACGGCAGGGGAGATGGAGTTTGTCAGACAGATTACCTAATTGTTTCTGATTTCTGTAATCAGGCCATGACTTTCAGATAAGCATACTATGTCCTTTTGAGTTATCCCGTCCAAATGCGCTTGAAGGAAAGGTGGCTCCAGATCTGCAGCATTTTAGTGTAATCAGGCGTGAGCAGTTGGCCTCCGCCCCAGAGCTGGGAGAGCCGTTCGTGTTGGCAGCACACCCTCAGCTCCTTCCTCCCTGTATGCATCATGACTTCCCTGTGATTTTCAGGAAGAAATTGGCAGAAGGGGAAGTTTTTTAATTTTTTTTCCTTTGCATATAGTATTTTGTTTATTTTTTCCATCCCCTCAAGCATTTATCCTTTGTGTTACATACAATCCACTTAAACTCTTTTGGTTATTCTTAAATGTACAATTAAATTATTGACTGTAGTCATCCTGTTACGCTATCAAGAAGGGACATTTTTAGGCCTGGCATGGTGGCTCATGCCTGTAATCCCGCACTTGGGGAGGCTGAGGCGGGAAGATCACTTGAGCTCAGGAGTTCGAGACCAGCCTAGGCAATAAAGGCAAAACCCGTCTCTACAAAAAATACGAAAATTAGCCAGGTGTGGTGGTGTATGCCTATAGTCCTAGCTACCCGGGAGGCCAGTTGAGAGGATCACCTGAGCCTGGGGAGGTTAAGCCTGCAGCGAGCCATGATCGCACCACTGCACTGCAGCCTGGGTGACACAGTGAGACCCTGTCTCAAAAAAAATAAAGGGTATTTTGCGGGAGAAGCATGAACTTCACCTTGTTTCTGATACTGAGGTCAGTTAAAGCATTTGACTAGCAGTTTGTAACCTGAGATTTATGGGACTCATGCATGGGCGTGTTTATATTTGTATGTATATGTTTTAAGCCAATATATAGTTGTGCTTTTATGTGTAGTTGGTAAGGTGGATTTTTTTTCACTAAGGAAATTGTTATTAAAATGAGTCAGCCACATTTACAGAGAAAATAAAGATAAGAATGGTCAGTTGAGTCATTCTAGGCTCCCCACATAGTAAGCCATAGAGCACCTTTGTGTCACAAGCCTTTGTGTAGCAAGTACATTTTTAAATGTACAATTAAATTATTATTGACTATTAGTCATCCTGTTATGCTATCAAGAAGGGGCGTTTTTAGGCCTGGCATGGTGGCTCACGCCTGTAATCCCAACACTTCAGGAGGCCGAGGCGGGAAGATCACTTGAGCTCAGGATTTTTGACAAAATCCTATATAAAGTAGCCCTACAGGTAGATTGAATTGGTGAAGAGTTCTTTTTCGGGCCAGGCACTGTGGCTCAAGCCTGTAATCCCAACGCTTTGGGAGGCCAGGGTGGGCAGATCACTTGAGGTCAGAATTTCGAGACCAGCCTGACCAAAGTGGTGAAACCCTGTCTCCACTAAAAGTACAAAAATTAGCCAGCATGGTGGCATGTACCTGTAACCCCAGCTACTTGGGAGGCTGAGGCAGGAGAATCCCTTAAACCTGGGATGCTGAGGTTGCACTGAGCCAAGATCTCACCACTGTACTCCAGCTTAGGTGACAGAGTGAGACTGTCTCAAAAAAAAAAAAAATTCTTTTTCAGTAATTATTAACCTAAAATAAGTGCAACTCTGAGACATTTTAGATATAAAGAGGTGTGGCAAAGAGTAGGGTTAATATTATTTTTCAAGACATACATGTTTAAGGGATAAGAAAGGACTGATTTCAGTTCTAAAACACTGAGCTATCTGATGGGTGTGGACAAAGCCGCTGAAACTATCATTAGGCATTCCAGAACTTGGAGCCGAAACCAGCTCTGAGGCTGAGCCATTGATAGATGTTTGTAAACATCTTGGCCAAGAGAACACATAAGCCCAAGGAGTACTAGAGGTGAGATGATATCATTCACTCTGTGCTCCCACAGCTGGGCTCCCCAAAGGGAAACCTTAGCTAGCTGTTAACCTGATCATTAACGTTTGCTATCACATTGAGTGAAATGTATCTTTTTTTAAAGGCACAAATATGCCAGCTACTTTTGGACATTTGGCAGGGGGATACGATGGCCAATATTATGGATATCTTTGGAGTGAAGTATTTTCCATGGACATGTTTTACAGCTGTTTTAAAAAAGAAGGGATAATGAATCCAGAGGTATAGTATTATTTTTCTCCTTTTATTAATTTTGTAATTGCTCCTTCCCCTTTAACTCCTAGTGTAAAATATTGATCATACCTAGATTTTACTGTAAGAGGCTTGGTAACAGCTTTTACCTCTGAGGCCTTGCATCTTTCAAATCCTCGTACATCATTAAGTTGCAGTATATAAGTGATTGATTCTACAGCTTAAAAAGAAAAAGTAGCATATTTTGTTGCTTATTAACATTCCAGTATATTACATAATTAAAAATTCAAAGCTTTGTTTATGGATTTGAGAATCTATGGCTGCTAGTTTTGACATGTACAGTACAACGTTTTCGTTTTATAGGAGGTTGGGACAGAAAGTTAAACTCCTTCCTGATGTAAATGGTTTCCCTGTGTTTTGATATTCTCTACACACTTTGTGCACTCTCTGTGGGAGACGCCCTTTTTCTGTGGCTGGCATGCCCCACCCACTACATAGTTTGTGACCTTTGTCACAAAGTTGCTTCATTAACCTGAGCCATTACTTTCTGTGTGCAGTGAATTGACTGCCAGGTAGCTGCCAGACAAATCTTCCTGATTTATAGCCCCCAATCTCCATTCTTACTGAAGTCTCATCCGTCAGATTATTTCCAAGGCTGATGCATTTTCCAGTGTATGTTTTTAAATTGTTTGATTCAGAAATTAGAAGACCAAATTATCAAAATCAGGTTCTCTGTGCTTATTTCAACCAATTGATTTGTTCTCCAAATGTTTTTTCTAGATTGCGTAGTACCTTACACATATGTATTGAAATACATTGATGTGATTTAGATCACCATTCCCTCCCCATCTTCCTCCTGAAATAACACCTCCAAGGTACCCATACTTCATTATTTTGAAGTATTTTGTCTCCCATCCCACCCCACCCAATCTGTTAAGTCCTTGCAATTATTTTTCCATTACCTGGCCAACCCATTTACAAAGGTCAATTGCTGACTATTGTTCTCACAGACATACCTACTGCTGCATGACCTTCAACCAGGACCCGTCCCTTAATGCCTCCACCATAGAGATGGTGCCCTTAGGACTCAAAGTATTCTGGGGAAGATTGTATGACTCCACTGACCTGCCCAACTGCAAAGTCATGCTCTCTAGCCTGAACTGGACCCCAGTGCTCTCTGTGGTCCAAGTCCATTCCCCTTATTGATTTCCCTCCAAGTCCCCACCACCTCTCTCCTCTGTCAGCAGATGATCTCTCCTCTTTATTAAGAAAATTAAGATCATTGAAGCTGGCTGCAGCGGCTCACACCTGTAATCCCAGAACTTTGGGAGGCAGAGGTGGGAGGATCACTCGAGTCCAGGAATTTGAGACCAACCTATTCGATATAACAAGACCTTGTCTCTACAAAAAAAATAAAATTAGCCAGATGTGGTGGTAGAAGCCTATAGCCCCAGCTACTCTGGAGACTGAGATGGGAGAATTGCTTGAGCCCAGGAGGGATGGAAGCTGCAGTAAGCCGAGATCATGCCACTGCACTCCAGCCTGAATGACAGAGTGAGACCCTGTCTCAAAAAAAAAATCATTGAGAATGAGCACCTTCATCTTTCTTTCTCTGTACTTCAATACTTGTCTTATTTTCTCCTGTCTCAGAGGAGATGTGTCTAGCTCCAAGAGTTCCTGGTTTGCTGTCTTGGAAAAAAAACTTGCTACTGATTCTGATAACCCCAGTCAGTGCTACTGCTCTGTTCTTTTCATAGCCTAATTTCTTGGATCCTAATTTCTTGGATCCTAATTTCTTGGATCAAAGTCTTTGCAAGCCTCTCTTTCCTTGCTTTTGCCCCCACCAACAGAATTGGAAAGTTACCCTTCCTCCATAGTTACCACTGATGACCCAGTTACCAACTCCGAAGGCCCTCATCCTTCTTCTTTACTTCCTGCTTCTTGTTATTCCTCTCTCTCTTCACAGCCCTCAGCGCGACAATCAAACCCTTTGTTACTTCCCAGTACTCCCTGTGTGTTGACAAATTTATGTGTTCCCTTAGGTCTCTCCACCTTCACAAATGTATTGGTTCTATTTTGTTCACCTAAAATATATGCCTCCTTCATGTGTGCATCTCAAAAATTCCAGCACTCTTAAAGGTCTCACTCGTGTGACCACATGTTCAAGAAGTCTTTGAGATTATCAAAAACCAAAAGTGATCTTTCCATCCTTTGAACATACGAGTGGACTTGGAGGAGTGCACTAAGCCTTCCCTGTCACCTCCTCGGTGCTGCCACTATGTGACCACATACCTAGTACCTTCTCTCATTACCTTTTCTCTTCTCTTTTGGAGAACTGTCCCCTAAAACAAATAAAAATTAAAAATAAAAAAATAAAAATAAAAAATGAAAAATAGACTAGTTTTTAAAGAAAAGCAAAGGACCAAAAAAAGTGGTCTTGGGCATGGGAGAAGGACTTCAGTAAGCTTTTATTATGTCCAGATTATTTAATGTAACTATTACCAAGTGAAAAAACATCATATTATAAAATATTTTATACCATAGAATACAAATGTTGATTTTAAAGTGTGTTTAAAAAAAAGCACATCAAAATGTTCATGATTATCTTTGGGGATAGTTTATGAGTGATTATTAATTTTTTCTGTACTTTTCCTGGAGCTTTTCACTATTTTTACATAATACATAGATTGTTTTAGAAACCAGAAACAATGTTTCAAAGAGAAAAATTCTAACTAGGTAAAAGTACAGTTATGACATCTTACTGGCAATCATTGGTGAGGATTCCTGGTGTTAAGTGTACACTGCCTCTCCCAGCTAGGCCTTCGCCATCATCTCCTCTGTGCTTGCCCTCATGTGACCACATACCCAGAACCCTCTATCATTACCTTTTCTCTTCCGGTTGTCAAGGTAGCAGCCAGATTACTGATCCCTGTGGTTCCAAGGAACTTGCAAGTGTAATAGAAGCAGTTCCTGCTATTATGCTTCTCTGTACTTCCTCTTATTCTCAAGCTTCACAGTTTGGCAGACAGCCATACTACTCTTATTTAGACAAAGGTGCTGGGTTGAACTTAGAGAAAGCATCATCCCAACAACTTGGAGTTAAAACTTGTGATGTGAAAAACAATTTTCAGTGTTACTAAAATGATTTGTTTTTCTAAGACCAGCCGAGCGGGCACAAAAGAACCAGCGGGTAGGCAAGTGTAGGAGCAAAACTGCAAGTTTATTTTTGGTCATCTAAGGTGTGGGGAAGAGGTCTGTCGGCCTCCGGCAAAGAAGGCCGTCAGAGTCCCCCGGTGGGGCTCTCGGACGGAGTTCCTGCTGTCCCGACATCCCAACAGGAGTGAGGACTCAGGAAGGCCACGTGGCTCACTGGCCGAGAGCGGCTTTTCTAGGAGTGGGAGGGCAATAGGCGGGGCACGGGCGTGTCGGGGGGGCGTTCCGCAGGTGCGACCAGGTAAATCTTGGTCTCTTAGGATTGACGTCACCTGGCGCATGCCTGGTTGGTCTGCACCTTCCCTGGGCGCTGGCTGCATTTTCGCGCGCGCGGGAAGAGCTGGTGGTGAAGAAGAACCTGGAAGTGCACCATCTTGCCTCCGTTTGTCCAAACAGTCCAACCTTTTATTGATAATAGTGATAAAGGGGCGCCGTGGTCTGTCTGGCTACTTCCTGCTGTTAAGGGGCGTTGTTAAGGTCAGGGCCTATGGTTGGTATTTGGACGCACAGATGAAAAATAAAATAAGGCACAGTATTAGTATAGGAATGAGGAATGGAAGCATTTGTTGGAATATGGGCAAAACCCAGAAGGATGGTCCTGGCAAGGTTGGGGAGTATGAGATAGTTAAGAAAATTTAGTAAGTTTGAGGCGAGTGGGGGAAAGCCAAACTGATTTCCACTGATTGCTTTCGGTAGGGGCCCTTTTAGCTGGGAATGAGGAACGAGTGCACAAAGTAGTTGTTGGCCAGGCAGCAATTAAGGAGTGGAGTTTTTCGTGGAGTGGATGGCTTTCCGCTTACTCCTACTACAGAGATATTGGATGGAAGGCTAGGTCCAGAGAAGGACGGCAAAACAGAATAGGTAGCCTCACTGTCGATTAAAAAATTAATTGTCTTACCCGCTACCAGGAGAGTTACCTGCAGCTCGGCGAGGGTGGTGGGGGTCCCCAAGTCTTGGCACCTTTAGTTGTCGCCGTCCACATGTAGGAGCCGGAAGGAGCTCCCAGGATCCTGGGAAAGGGGGTCATGTGGAGGCGCGGCACCTGTTCTCAGGGTGGGGCAATCAGACTTCCAGTGTCCTCCCTGCTGGCAAGCAGGGCAGGGGGTTGCTGGTGGACGAGGGTTAGGACATTCACTGGCCTAATGTCCTGATGCCTTGCACTTATAGCAAGGCTGCGTTGGGGCTCGGGGACCTTGCGGACACCTGTTGGCATAGTGTCCTGCCTTGCCGCACTTATAGCAGGCTCCTTTTGTAGCTTTGGAGTCTGTGGGGTGTGTGCTCTCTGGTCTGGGGTTACGACTGGACTGTAAAGCCGCTGCTAGAAGCTGTAACTTCTGTTTGAGGCGAGCCTGCCGTCTCCTCTCTGGAGTTATAGACCTTAAAGGCTAATTTAACTAGGTCTTGTATTGGTGTCTGAGGACCATCCTCTACCTTTTGAAGTTTTTTACGAATGTCAGGAGCTGATTGAGAAATGAAGTAAGACGCCAAAATGGTGGCCCCTGTAGGGGAGGCCAGATCTAACCAGGTATACTGGGTTAGAACCTCAGTCAGTTTAGGGTAGAGGTTAGGATAACCTGGAGGTCATGCCAAGTTAAGTCATAGGCCTGACAAAGGTATCTAAATTCCTTTATGTATATGGTAGGATTAGCTGAGAAATCACCTAAACGCTTCTCAATTTTGGAAAGATCGGCCAATGAAAAAGGGGCATGTACTCTGACTACCCCCTCCGCCCCAGCCACCTCTCGCAAAGGTGCTAACACTGTAGGAGGGTGTGGGCAGAGATAGGGGACTCAAGACAGCCAGTTGGGGGCCCTGAAGGAGGCACGGGACCGAGTGGATTACTAGTAGATAAAGGAGGAGGAAGGAGGAGTCTGGATGGGGGAAGGAGGAGGAGTCTGGGGACGAGAGCCTAAGGCCCAAAAGCCTTGTATGTAATTAATTTCGGACCACTTGCCTAGCCGCTGGCAGAAATTGCTGAGGTTGATCACGCCACAGTGGAAAGGAAAATTAACCGCTTCCTCCTAAGGTCTTGTTCGAGCTGTAAGGTTTTTAAATTGGCTAGGAAGCACCCTAAGGGGGTGCTCTTTGGAAATTTGGACTGGGGGGTTTCCCGTTTGTTTCCTCTTTACTTACACAGTGGACACAATGGAAATGGAAGTGGATCTCTGCCTGGCTTCAAAGCGTCCTTTGGAACCAGCAGAGACAGACTGGAGGCTCATGGAGCCAAAGGGGAGATTACCTTCAGGCGGACGTCTCCGTCCTGAACGGGTCTCCCGAGCCACTTGGTGGCTCAAAATGGACCTCGGACCTGTGCAGGATTTTTGGCCGAGGGAGGTAAAGAGGAGACAAGGGCACTTACCCCAGAGAGGCCGTGAGAGTGAGGAAAGCAGGTCTCAGGTCCAGGTCCGTCTGCCGTGTGGGAGCAGGAGGAGGTTCCTCAACCCTTAGAGGCCTGAGGAGGGGTCTCCTCCCGGGTCTTCGGCACCAACTGATTTGTTTTTCTAAGACCACCAGAAACGCGTACAAAAGAACTAGCGGGTAGGCAAGTGTAGGAGCAAAACTACAAGTTTATTTTGGTCACCTAAGGTGTGGGGAAGAGGTCTGTCGGCCTCCGGCAAAGAAGGCCAGCAGAGTCCCCCCAGTGGGGCTCTCGGACGGAGTTCCTGCTGTCCCGACATTCCGACAGGAGTGAGAGACTCAGGAAGGCCGCGTGGCCCGCTGGCCGAGGGCGGCTTTTCTAGGAGTGGGAGGGCAATAGGCGGGGCACGGGCGTGTTGGGGGGGCGTTCCGCAGGTGCGACCAGGTAAATCTTGGTCTCTTAGGATTGACGTCACCTGGCGCATGCCTGGTTGGTCTGCACCTTCCCTGGGCGCTGGCTGCATTTTCGCGCGCGGCGGGAAGAGCTGGTGGTGAAGAAGAACCCAGAAGTGCACCATCTTGCCTCCGTTTGTCCAAACATAAAATTCTGGATTCAGCAGTGCTGTGTGTTATTAGATGTCTTAAGCCATAAGGCTGGTGTTAATTCCTTCCTTTACACTTTTTCCTTTCCTTTCAAATGCTCTGGGTATCATGGCACTTCCTGCTCCTCTGCTGTCACAGCAAGAATGGACCTGGCTCCAAAAACCAAGAAGAATCCCTTGGCCCTCACTTTCACACCCTTTGCAGATACTAGAAGATGGTTCTTAAGCAGCCATTTTATTCCCTCATACAATATACTATTTGGGGTTTTTTGTTGGTGGAGGGGGGGGGTGTTCTTTAAAAAAAAAAGACACAAATATTTGCTATAAAATAACACTTGCCTTACAAAATACAGCTACCCAGTTATTAAAAATTAATCCTTTGGGACAATAATCCTAGTCTACAAAAAACAGATCGTTATTATAGCTATGTGTGATGAAGACAAAAAGAAATTCTTTTGTTATCCCAAAGCATTAATTTTTAGTAACTGGGTACTTGTATTTTGTAAGGCGAGTGTTATTTTAGAGCAAATATTTGTTTTAAAAAGAAAAGAGGAAGAAGAACTCCCCCCACAAAAGCAATATACATCACGGAATACAGTACAGCCGTGGAAAAGAACAAGATCTGAAGCCAGAAGGCGGAGGTTGCAGTGAGCTGAGATTGCACCATTACAGTCCAGCCTGCACAACAAGAGCGAAACTCCATGTAAAAAAAAAAAGAACAAGATCATGTCCTTTGTAGGGACATGGATGGAGCTGGAGGCCATTACCCTTAGCAAACTAACACAGGAATCAAAAACCACATACCGCATGTTCTCACTTACAAGTGGGAGCTAAATGATGCGAACACATAGACACGTAGAGGAGAACAGCACACACTGGGGCCTTTTGGAGGGTGAAGGGTGGGAGGAAGGAGAAGATCAGGAAAAATAACTAATTGGTACTAGCTTTAATACCTGGATAATGAAATAACCTGTACAGCAAACCCCCATGACACAAATTTACCTGTGTAACAAACCTGCACTCATACCCCTGAACTTAAAAGTTAAAAAAAGAAACAGAAAAATACTTCTTCAGACCAGTACACCATACATTACTTATTTTGTGCCATAACCACAGAGTGTTATTAGCCAACACTGAGAAAGGTGGCATTACCTGGAGTTGTTCCAGACTCTGTGCATTTGCTTTAGTTTCACATGTCAGTGAGTGGTTGCTTCAGACACATAGACAGGATAAAAATATGAATTTTTAATGATATAAAGGAATACTTCATTGATCTGAAGTCATGGGAATCAGAGCAATCAAAATATATCCTGCAGACTTTGTTGTCTCACCCTGCCTAATGTGTGTGTGGGTCACTTTCAGAAGATAGCGGGATGGCCCTTCAAAGCATCAGTGCCTGCTATTGTTAGTCCCCAGGCACTAGAGAGGCTGGGAGCTGAGAAACCACATATTGTTGACGTTATTGGTTATGCAATAGAGAGGACTGTGTCCAGGCCTTCTCTCTGTAACCTGCTGCCATCCTACAAACCCCAGGGTCTGCTCTGGGGGCCATTTCAGATCTTGGCAAGCAGAACTATAGAAAGTAGCAGTAGAATATATTAGGGTATAGTTTTCATTCTGTTTTGAGGGCCTCTATCAAAGTATAATAACTGAGTGCTTACCTATAATAGCCTAAAACTTTGCTACCTCTGGTTTTATCTATAGTTTTTAAAATGTTATTCTTCATAGTAAATAGACATCACATCTTAACTGTTTAATTGCTTTGTTATATATTACCTAAAGTACTTTTTTCTCAGTGAACATGAAGTTGTCTCATTGTCAGACATTCTTTTCACTTTTCTAACTGTTCTCTTAAATAATTATGGAATGGAACTGCTTGGGATTAACGCTTTTCCAGGAAGCTCTCGAAGGTCTTTAAGGTCACCAAATGTGAATTCAGAATCCAGCAGCTAATCATAGGTTGAAAGAATGGGGGCATTTTAACTAAGGCCATTTCTTTTTATAAGGCAACTTCACTGTGGGAAAATTTTCTAAGAGGTAATAGACATTGTGAATTCAAAGGCAATTATATTGTTAAGCTACTATTATCTTCCTCCTCTTTTGCATTTGGAGAAATTGCTAAGCTTTGTTTCTTCCATCAGAGGAGGAGAAATACGAACAAGTACCACTTCTGAAAGAAATACTGAGAAAGTCAAGGGAGTAAGTGTAACTGTATTTCAGTCTGTAATGCCATAAAGAAGGAGCTACATCTTACATACAATAATAGCCACAGAAACATGAAGAGTCTTGGTTAAACATGACAAAGAATCACTTGATAGAGAATCTATAATACAAAGCTAAGGATCGCAGTGCCTGAAACAGAATCCTAGGCCCAATTCTTCCTGTAAAGTGTTGCTAAAAGAGAATATGAAATCTCCTCTCCAGAAGGTTTTTACAAATGGCTTTAATTCTCCTCTCTGTCTCAGCTCTCCTGATGTACCACCCAACAGCTGATTTTTCTTATAACTGAACCTTTTCTGGTAGCCTCAGGTTTTGCCTGACTTGAGGGACAAAGGAAGGAATTCGAATTGATTTCCAACCTACTTCTTGAATATTTACAAGGCCAGGCCTTCTAAATCTTGAATCCCAACCAGCTGGAAGCAGTTTTTCTTCCTTTGTGCTCTTACAGCCCTTCTTTGTTTGCTCTTAGCATCCCAGTAATCTGCCTGGTTAATTGTCTATTTCTTTATCTTCTCTGATAGATCAGAAGACTCTTGTAAAAGAAACTATTTTATTCAGCATTGGGTTCCCTTCTCTGCTTCACAACTATTTAATTTAATTACTGTTTTACATATTTGTGCCTCTTTGGACCTGACTGCTGGTTTTCCCCATCCGCTTCCACTTCTCTACCCCCCATACATACTCCTACCCAGGGTGTTTTTTCCTTTGGATCTCCCCCCTCCCTATAAAGGTTTACCCTTCTATCCTCACAAATCAGTAAGGTTTCCAGAAGGCCTCTTCTAATCAGACAGCAATTCCTACTACTATTCTTGTCTCTCTCTCTATCAGCACCAGTTTTGTTCTCTCCCTCCTTTGTTGTTGTCAAAGCAGTTCCTTTTTTCATTTTTGTCCATTCAAGGTCTCCCCACCCTCACAGAAAACAAACGGTGTGCTCTTGGGAGGGAGTTACCGGCTATGGAAGGAGAGGTTTCAAAGTTCAGCTTTAAAGCAGGCTGGTGAGCTTGTCAGGTGCCTGATCGTCATCACCCGTCCTTGACTGGTGGCTCTCTGCCCTGATGACTGTCACTCCGTGTAGGAAGGAGACAGCTCTGACTACACTCCCCACAGTCATCCATGCTGGGAAGGATGGAGGAGGGGTGGAAAGTTAGTGAGAGCCTGCATGTGCTGCTGCAGAGATGCCCAAGATAGCAGGAGACCCCCTCTGTTTCCCATTTATATATTCTCATTGCTGATAAATGATGGACATCCTTCATTTAGGTAATTATTATTGCTATTAAGATATTACCTGAAAGGGTGCGTGTTATTGGATAAAATGAGTGCCTGACTGCCTTCTCTCTCCTACTTAATATTTCTACTGAATTATGCATTCTATTTCTTATTAATAGTGGAAATGAAGTTCCTTATGCCTTTCTTTAGCTTTATTAGATGATAGAACTAATTTTGAGGAAATGCCACACCAGGAATGCATTTGTTTCCCTGAACTGTATATACATAACTGAGCTGGGGCAGTGTGAAAGGAAAGAGAGGAGAGGGAAGGAGGAAAGGAGATGGGAGGAGGAGAGGTTTATTGATTACCGCTATATGCCAGATATCATGCTAGGGAGCAAACAGAATACTGAAATCACCTCCTCTAACTGTCCAGAAACTGAGTGAGATAGGCATATTCCCATTTGACAGATGAGGAAATCAAGGCCCCAGGTCACACAGCTAAGGATTGAGCCAAGATTCAAACCTGGGCCTGACTCTGGAGTTCCTGATCTTGCTTCAGAAATCGTCACTGTTAGAGAAGACTTGCATAGTTGCCAAAAGATACATGCTAATCTTCTAGGATTAAAAAAGCCACAGAGGTGGATGACACTGGTTTTCCTTCATAGGAAAGCTCTAGATTTTACTATATGCAGATCTTCCTGAAGGGTGTTTCTAACATGAAAAATTTTAGCAGTTGTCTTAGAGCTTCTCTTCTTGATTTCCTCACGGTTACAGTTTCTTTATAAACAAAGTATTAACCGAACAACTCAGGGCAAAGACTCCTTCCACCTGTGGCATATGTCTCCCAGACCATGTTCTCTCACACAGAGCCTGGTACCCCCCAAAACACAAAAATTCACTTAACTGTTTTTTTTCTTAAGAAAGGGAAGATCCTGTTACCAAAATGACTCTTAAACTCTTCTCAAAACTTCATTGCAAAGGAAATGAAACTATTAAAAGACCATTGCTCTGTAATTCAGGAAATTGAATCAACTTGTTTGGAGCCATAGGCAGAGGAAGATTTGAGCTGTACTGAGCCACATATTGTGAGACAAAACAGTGCCCTGCTCTGAAATGATTTTACCATTCATGAGCTGTCTCTTTACAACACCATGGAACTCCTCAAATGCCTCCTTTACTACCTAAAATTACAGTTCTCTGCACAAAATGGAAATACTTTGTCAGATGTTCACATTTGGAGTGATTTTTTAAAACTTTCATTTCTATTTTCCTTAATGTTTCTATACTTGTCAAATGCATATGTCTTTTTAAGAAATGAAAGACACATGATACATAGATCTTGAGCTTGAAGAATTTCTGCAGATGAAATACTGATGATTGAGATTGGGTGATAGGTTCATGAGAGCTCATTATACTGTTGTCTCTACTATTAGTATGTATTTTAAGTTTTTCATAATAAAATGTTTAAAATATTTTTGTAATTCTGCAGAAAAATTTAACTCCCATTGTCTGCGTTCTTCCTGTGCTGCTCTACCCAGGGCGAACAGTCTTTCCATGCTCCAGCCACCCAGTTAACACTAGTCAGATTTAGTCATGGTGAGCAAAGAAAGGAAGGGAAGGGAGGTAAATCGTGGTTGGGCTCACGAGCCATAATATGCTCCTTCTTAGCTCAGTTAACGTCCATGATAAGCACAGCCATCACTCACATTTTAGATTCGAGATTGCTGCTGTAGTTGTAATGAATTGCTGCAGAACAGGCAAAATATGACGTGTTTTTGTTTGTTTGTTTCCCCGAAAGCTGATTGAAGGCTGGGCACGGTGGCTCACACCTGTAATCCCAGCACTTTGGGAGGCCGAGGCAGGCAGGTCACTTGAGGCCAGAAGTTGGAGACCAGCCTGGCCAACATCGCAAAACCCCATCTTACTAAAAATACAAAAAAATTAGCTGGGTGTGGTGGTGCAGTCCTGAAATCTCAGTTACTCGGGAGGCTGAGGCATAAGAATCGCTTGACCCTGGGAGGCAGATGTTGCAGTAACCCGAAACTGTGCCACTGCACTCCAGCCTGGACGACAGAATGAGACTCTGTCTCAAAAAAAAAAAAAAAAAAGAAAAGAAGAGGCAGAGGCAGGGGCAGGGGCAGGGGCCCGGGGGCGGAAAGGGAAGGGAGCTAATTGAGTCTAGCTTCAAGCCCTGGTCATCAGTTTTGGGAAGTTCAATATCAGTGACTGAACGCCTTCTGCTAAGAAAATGAATTTAAAACTTGGAAATAAGGCAACAAGACTGCTGTGTACCTTTTTAATATCATACTAGAACACTGTGTAACAAGCCCCCCTAAAGACTATTTTATGCTCTGGGCACTAGACCTGTCCAGTGTGGTAGCCACATGTAGCTGTTGAGCACTTGTAATGAGGTTAAGTACAACCGAAGAACTGAATTGAGATGCACCGTAAGTGTAGAAGACACCCTGGATTTTGAGCCCTTACAACAACAGCAACAAAAGTCTCCATAATGTGGATATTGACACATGTTGAAATTATACTATTGTGGATATAGTGGTTTAAGTAAAATAGTAACATTAATTTTACCTATTTGTTTCTTTAACTTAAAAAAATGTGGTTAGTAGAAAGTTTAAAGTTACATACGTGCTTCATATTATGTTTCTGTGGGACAGTGCAGCCCTAGAGTTTCTGAGAAGGTAACTTTGACTAGTTATTTACTCCTGATTAGAGTCCAGACTGTGAAGTTAAATGTTAGCCTGTAGATGAGTAATAAGCTGCAAATGATTTCTATTTACAGCCAAATGTAACCCCAAAAGTTTGTATTCTTATGGCCCTAGGACATAAATCGTTTTGTGTCTAACTTGGTAGATTTCATCCATGTTTTATTTTCCTTAACAGTTTGACTAAATTTACCTCTGATGGTTGTACCAATCAAAATCTTGTTATAAGACAGAGCTGGAAATTCTCTAGCTCTTCTTGTACTAAGTCCTGTTGATCAAGTGATATAATGAATATAAATTTAAGTGTTGCTCTATGAATTGTTTGTTATGTGTATATTTGGAATTATGCTTCATTGAATTGTCTTGCCTTGCTTCCTTAAAAGGACAGTGAAAGGGAAGTGAAAATATTGAACAATGCAGATACTGAATAGCAACTATTTTCTTTCACTCTATCTGTTCCTGTGTTTATGTAAATAAAAGTAGAGGAACTGTGACGTTTTAAAATTCCAGACCTCCATCCCCAAAGAAAGCTTTCTAAAGGTCCTCATTGCCAGCATCGCACCCACAAAAACGTCTTGCCCTCCCCTGCGGGACATGTGCGGCCCTCCTTCTCTCATCCCTAAGGAGGAGGGTTCTGTTGTTGTTTTGAATGAGCCCGTCATAAAAGCAGCAGAAACCATGTGACAGTAGCCATGCTCCTGTTTCTGGGTACCCAGAAGGCTATTTGTAGCCTTCTTGAACACTTGCTTTCTAACCCTTTTGAATTTACAAGAGATAGCACAGCAAATAGGAACCTGCCGTATATTCCATTTGGCTATATTTTGTTTGTTTGTTCGTGTTGTCAGCTCACTGCCTAGAATCTAAGGAGACAAGACCATAATAAAGGACAGTGTAGAAGACCTGAAGTTTTAAGCTCCAAATCTCTTAGCTACCAAAATAAATAAATACTACAGAGCTGTTTGTGAGCAAGAGAAAACATCTAGACAGAGTAAGGCTAAAGTCCTTTTTCCTTCACCCCTACCCTTTCCTCTTTTGCAGTTAGAGATTTGGAAAATTGCTATAACCATGAATTATTAGGTATGATGTTTTGTTTTATTAGGTTGGAATGAAATACAGAAACCTAATCCTGAAACCTGGGGGATCTCTGGACGGCATGGACATGCTCCACAATTTCTTGAAACGTGAGCCAAACCAAAAAGCGTTCCTAATGAGTCGAGGCCTGCATGCTTCGTGACCTGGGGATCCTTGGTAGCCATCCATGTCTGGAGAACAAGTCGACATCACCGTGTGTTACTGGCCTGGAAACTGAAGGGAGTTTTACAAATGAAAATTTAGATTTCTATTGACATCCTTTTGTTTTCTAATTTTAAAAATTATAAAGATGTAAATGGAATTATAAATACTGTGACCTAAGAAAAGACCCACTAGAAAGTAATTGTACTATAAAATTTCATAAAACTGGATTTGATTTCTTTTTATGAAAGTTTCATATGAATGTAACTTGATTTTTTACTATTATAATCTAGATAATATGATATAAGAGGGCTAAGAATTTTAAAATTAAATCATATACATGATATAATTTGATCCTTCTTGTATCTTGAAGTTTTGTACTTGGGATTTCTGGACTGATAAATGAATCATCACATTCTTCTGGTAAATATTTTCTTGGAGCTCTGTGTCAACTTTGATCCTTTGTCTCCCAAGAAAGTGTGACCTCTCCTTTGCCTGCATACCTCAAGGCCAGGGGAATATGCCTCAGTGGTGCATTTTTTGTATATCAGGCCGCGTGATTCCCAACTTTCTGCCATACTTAAATTACGTTCCTCCATTTGAGTTTTGTCTTTTCCGTCTGAAGTGCAGTCAAGAGTATCAAAAACTTATGTTTCAATTAGACTGGTCTAATGTATAAGTTTTTGTATCTTGTATTAGAGGATTTCGTAGCTTGTATGAGAGGCTCATTTCCACTTCAGCATACAAGATCATTAGTCTTTTGGCATGTGTGCCAATTAGAATACTAAAGCAAGTCCAAGCACATTTTTCTCTTTTCGTGTTTCTAATAAGTGTTAGGGACTTTGCCTCTTTTGCTTACCACATCCCCGAAAGTGTCAGGTAGACATGTCACAAATGGCTCTGTAGAGAGCCATGGGAAGAGAGAGGAGGTGGATGTGGAACATAAAGGGTTCAGAACCTCCAGAAGAGGAATGGATTTTAGACAGAAGCATTTTAGGACAGCTGCTCCAAAGCCTTATGTGTATGATGAAACTTAACCACAGGGAAGAGACTCTTCAGTAGCCTATTCCGTCAGGTAATGTTTATTTTAAGTGAACCTTTGGATCTATCTTTAACTCTCTTTATTGTGAGTCCAAATTCCAATTCTGCAGCAGACCAGTAAACTCACAGTATTTTTCCTGTAGGAATCTATTCAATAAAGGAAACCAAGACAGGATAATAAAATTAAAAAAAAAAAAAAAAAAAAACTTTGAATGTACCCTGCCTAGGTCTTCCAGTTTTTTTCCAGTGCATACCTCAGGTATGACTTTGCTAGCCAGGGACAAAATTAGCACCTTTCGATTCTCTAGTCCAAGTGAACTTTGTGCTAAATAAAAAATTATTATACTACATAATAAAATTACAGACAGCAGGAAATGCAAGAGCTAGGAGATTCCTACATTATATCTGCCAAGCAAATACCTTAAACATCCACCTGAAATCCTACTACCCTCTATTCTGAGATAATTTGCCCAGCCCTTCTCTTCCCCACACTCACTCAGTGTCACCCCCGTCTAGTCCCTAAAACTGTTTTTGTGGTCTTTGCAGCCTATAGTAGTTTTCTCACATCTTTTCCCCCACCAGACTTTTCTGTTTTCCAGTTTCAGGCCAAAAAAACTCTTCAGCTTTTTCCAGTGTGTCTCCTTAACAGCAACTTTACCATTTGAAATCTTATTTCACACAGAAAAACTAAATTGATGTGGAAAGGCTGCACACAATAAAGTTATATTATTATCCATGAGAATGAATTCATATTTCTTTCATACTTTTTTTTTTTTTTTTTTTTTTTGAGACGGAGTCTCACTCTGTCCACCAGGCTGGAGTGCAGTGGCGATATCTCGGCTCACTGCAAGCTCCGCCTCCTGGGTTCACGCCATTCTCCTGCCTCAGCCTCCCGAGTAGCTGGGACTACAGGCGCCCGCCACTGCGCCCGGCTAATTTTTTGTATTTTTAGTAGAGACGGGGTTTCACCATGGTCTCGATCTCCTGACCTTGTGATCCGCCCGCCTCAGCCTCCCAAAGTGCTGGGATTACAGGCGTGAGCCACCGCGCCCGGCTTTCTTTCATACTTTAACATTAAAACCGAAATACATGACAGCAAAAGCACCATGGTGTTCTTTTTATTTAGGGCCTACCTCTAATATTTAAAATCTACCAAAGAACAGTCACAAAATTAAAACTCAGCCCGGGCGCGGTGGCTCACACCTGTAATCCCAGCACCTTGGGAGGCCAAGTCAGGCGGATCACCTGAGGTCAGAAGTTCAAGACCAGCCTGGCCAACATGGTGAAACCCCCTCTCTACAAAAATACAAAAAGCTGGGCATGATGTCTGGTGCCTGTAGTCCCAGCTACTTGGGAGGCTGAGGCGGGAAAATAGCTTGAACCAGGGAGGCAGAGATTGTAGCGAGCTGAGATCATGCCATTGCACTCCCGCCTAGACAACAGAGCCAGATTAAATCTCAGAAAAATTAATACTCAAAAAATTCTCTAGCATAATTCAAAAGAAAGGACTTTTTAAAAATTCTCTAGTGTGATTCAAAAGAAAAGACTTACTTTGTTTTTTTTAATGTGGCCATCCGTCTAGTTGTTCTTTTTTTCCAGTTCAGAGCAGAGAATATCACTGACATACTTGAAATGGTGGATAACTATGGAAATTGTAATTAGACAAATGTACACTTTAGATTTATGGACTGAGCCACATATAATAAGGTCTCTCCAGGTAATTGATCCAGGGGATTTAGGCCTCTTTCGTTTTTTTTTGTTTTTTTTTCCAGGCACTGTTGTGTTGTGAAGGATAACATCTTAAACATCTTATGCTAATGGATAGTAGGCATGATCCTAAAGGTTTAGTTTTACAATGCCACAGAGAAGAGAAATGTCTTGACGTTATGCCACGTGATATAGACTTTGTCCCTCTCTAGTATAAATGTTGCATGTTACCTAAACAACTAAAAATTGCCTTGAAGAGTTATCACCTGAGCTACTTATGCCAAGGTCTTGTCTTTCTAAAGCTAGTAAGGTGAGAGGTGGATATCTGTAGCTCTTCAGATGAAAATTGCATTGTGGAAGACACCAAAATTGAGGAAGTAGCTCTTCAAAGAAAAATTATTGATATGATCATTGTACTTGTAAATGCCTTAAGTAATAGGCAGTGACTCACTTTTCTACTTTACCATTTTACCTTTAGCCTTTATGTATGAATTATAGGTCTGTGGAGATCCTGCCTTCCCACTAGGCCAGTTTGTTTGTATTTACCATTTATTCATTTTCTATCATACACAGGTGGAACTTTCCATGCGCCAAGGAAATTGCATTAAAATTTACATTAAAATACCATTCTTACTTCAGGTTGCTATAACAAAATATAGACTGGGTGTCTTCAAAAGCAGACATTTCTTACAGTTCTGGAAGCTGGGAAGTCCCACAATCCACATGCTGGTAAATTTGGTTCGTGGTGAGGCCCCCCTTCCTCTTTTACTGACCACATCCCCAAAAGTGTCAGGTAGACATGTTACAAATGGCTCTGTAGAGAGCCATGGGAAGAGAGGAGGCGGATGTGGAACATAAAGGTTCAGAAACTTCTGCAGGCAGCAGTGGCAGGGAGCAAGCCCTAGAGTGTCTTTGTTTTACAAGAGCAGGAATCCCATCATGAGAGTTCCATCCTCATGACTTTATCTAAACCCAGTCACCCCCCACAAAGGCCGCACTCCCTAACCCCATCACATTGGCTGTTAGGGCTTCAATGTAGGGAATGGGGCACAAACATTCAGTCCATAACGAATACCGAGTCCTCAGATAGGGTTTAAACATAGTTAACTGAACTCCCAAAGAATGTTAAAAGAGAAAATCCATTTTATTTGAATAGGTACAGTGACCAAAGCTGCTTCCCTCAAATCAACACATTACAGTTAGATGTCTCCCATCTGAAATTGGATAGCCCATTGAAATTGAACATGCCTTCTCTTATAAATGTGTGGTGAGAATAAAAGCAAGAAAGAGGCCGGGCGCGGTGGCTCAAGCCTGTAATCCCAGCACTTTGGGAGGCCGAGACGGGTGGATCACGAGGTCAGGAGATCGAGACCATCCTGGCTAACACGGTGAAACCCCGTCTCTACTAAAAATACAAAAACTAGCCAGGCGAGGTGGCGGGCGCCTGTAGTCCCAGCTACTCCGGAGGCTGAGGCAGGAGAATGGCCTAAACCCGGGAGGCGGAGCTTGCAGTGAGCTGAGATCCGGCCACTGCACTCCAGTCCAGGCGACAGAGCGAGACTCCGCCTCAAAAAAAAAAAAAAAAAAAACAAGAAAGAAACGAATGTGGTGGCTCACACCTGTAATCCTAACACTTTGGAAGGTTGAGGCAGGAGGATCCTTTGCGCTCAAGAGTTTGAGACCAGGCTGAGCAACACAGACCCTGTCTCTACAAAAACTAAAAAAATTAGCTAGGGATGGTGGCACAGGCCTGTAGTCCCAGCTACTTGGGAGGCTGAGGTGGGAGGATTGCTTGAGCCCAAGAAGGTCAAGGCAGCCATGAGCCATAATCACGCCACTGCACTCCAGCCTGGGTGACAGAGACGCTGTCTTAAAAAAAAGTAAAATACAGGAAAAGACAGATATACCTTCAGTTCTTTGAAAAACAGTCAACGTCCAAAAAGTTTATTTTTTGAGTCACCTTTAATAGAGAAATTTCCCACTGGAAACAGATCCACCTAAGTGATTATCTAGTATCAGCTGTATCAAGGCAAAAGGTAAAGGTTACAAGATGTAAATATTAGACCAAAATAGCCCTTTTCAACAAGCACACAATAATGCTGTAAGTCTGTAACAAAACAAAATTTGAAAAATTGAGGTAATGTGCACAACCACGCACACACCCCCACACCACACCATGAGTGATTCTTGAGCTTTTATTTGGTGGAAATTCGCCTTGTAGTTCCCTTTCCTGGGAAGACATAGGTTCAACACATCTAGTCCATGAGGTACGTACAAGGGGAAGGGGTGAACAGGAAATAGGCTCTCTTGTTCGGCTCACATGAGCTGGAACCTGTACCAGCTGCATACTTCATAGACCCCAGAGGCTCGCCTCAATTGTACTCCCATGATAAAATGTCTCTAGCATTTGTTATGAGAGAAACTGGCTAGAAATAGTTTGTTCATTGAGTCCAGCAAGATACGCATTGCTGTTGATATCTTTGTGGCTAAGATGGAGAATGTGACTGGATAATAGTTATCCAGATGGATTCCTAGCTATTGAAACAGTCTGAGATAGTTGCATAATGATTAACATTAAACTGGGGGTAATTTCAAGTCATTTGGCTAAAAATGAAAAAAACCATAAAAGTATCAAATTTACAGATAATAGGGCTGGAATTATTAAGTATGATGATGTTATTAATATTTAAAACTATTTTGGCCGGGCGAGGTGGCTCACGTCTGTAATCCCAGCACTTTGGGAAGCCAAGGTGGGTGGATCACCTGAGGTCAGGAGTTCAAGACCAGCTTGGCCAACATGGCAAAACCCCGTCTCTACTAAAAAATAAAAAAATTAGCCAGGTGTTGTGGTGCATGTCTGTAGTCCCAGCTACTCGGGAGGCTGAGGCAGAAGAATCACTTGAACCCAGGAGGTGGAGGTTGCAGTGAGCTGACATTGTGCCAGTTCACTCCAGCCTGGGCAACAAAGTGAAACTCTGTCTCAAAAGTAAAAGAAAAAATAATATTTAAAATTATTCCAATGTGGAGACAAGCTCAAAATGAAATTAGACACATTCCATTACCCAGGTAAAAGAAGGGGAAGACTGACTTGATGGTATTCAGGAAAAAAGAGTTGGCAGTTTGATTTGGCCAAATTCCGATGTCAGCTCATAGGACAGCACACCTGGGGAGGGGGATGGGAAGCGAGAACTAAGGCTTTTTAAGAGTGTGTTGATAGAAGTATGTGCCCAGATCAAAAGAATAATCCCCCTGAACTCCAGTGTAATATCAATCACTGTTAGAATATTGTGTTCCTTTCTAGGTATCACATTTTAAGTAGACTTTGGCCAAGTATTACAGTGTTTGCAGGAGGAGAAACAAGATGGTGATAAATTTGAAAATACTTCTCAAAAGAAATATAAAAAAGAATTAGGGAAGTTCAGTCTGGAGATAATTCAGAAATACAGATGATAATTGTTTTCAAATTCTTGAAGGAAATGGAAGAGAGAATAGGCTAATTCTGTATTGCTTCAGAAATCAAATGGAAACAATTAAATTCCATTAGAGAAATGGTTGGAAAATATGAGGAGGATTTAGTTCAGCATGAGGAAGCTGTTTCTAATAATTTTTGTTGGTTAAAAATACATTCTGCTGCTGTGAAAAGCCTGTAGCTGCCAGGAGTGTTACAGAGGGCACTCCTTCCTTGAGTTGACATTTGTGCCAAATCGGCTTTGAGGGCTTCTCCAGCTTTTAAGATGTGATAATGATAAGATGATCGTCGGGAAAACATCCCTCAGATGAAACGTTCACCGGCTGGCTCTGAAAACTGGCATTCAGATGATTGTGGCTCCCCCATACTGCAGGAATATTGTTTATGGCTTAAGGTTGCCTTGCTCCTCATCTGTAATCACTGAAAGTTTATCCAGAGGTTAATTACCAGTTTTCTGGTGGGTATCTGGGAACTGAGGATGGGAAACTAACAGTTGTATATGACCGTAATAAAGCAAAAGACTGTTATAGAATGAGTAAAAGTTCGTTTTCTTCCCTTACAGAATTTACATTTACTTTCTGTCCATTCCACTCACTACTGTCTTCATCACACACACAGAGGCAAACATCTGATTCAGATACCCAGGGTGTCATGCATGCACTCCAGCATATTGTGATCTCTTCGAGGCTTGTTTCTGTCCCCTGTCCTCCACAGTCCTGGATTGCTAATGAATAGTTCATACATGTTTGTTAAATAAATATACCTTCTTTAAAATTATCTTTTGTTGCAAAGATGCCTTTTTCTATGATAACTGCAAAATACCTAATTTGTAAATAAACCAAAACTATATGGATAAGTTATTTCTACACCTGCGGGAGACAGATTTCTACGTGAGTCCTTTTCCTTAGTGTACTGAGAGTTTCTGCATGAGGTAGATGAAAGAAACATGTTTTTTGGAAAAAAAAAAATTGGCAATGGAAAACGTTTCTAAAGCTTTCTCAGCTTCTCCCTATGACTACATATTGAAACCTAGGAATTTGTTAATCTGGAATCTCTGGTTTTCTTGGGGGGTCTATGAAAAGGGCAGAGCAAGCAGATGTCCCATGATTGCCCTGAAATTATATGAGATATGTTCGTGTGCATGGATACATGCATTTTTCTACGGATAGAGTCCTTAGCTTTAATCAGAACAAATTAAGAACTGTCTTTAAAAATAGGCTTTCAGACGTTTGCTTTTGAATTCATTTCAAAGACTCTAACCTGCCCATTATGTGTCAAGCACTGTGCTTGGCAATGAGGATACAAAAAGCCACCCCAGAACCGGAGCTGCTCACAGTGGAGTAGAGAAGGCAAATAAGTTCATAATTTATTGGGGTAAACTGTGATAGAAAAGCATGTATCCAAAGCTTTTCTGTATTTTCCCCTCAACCCTGATTGACTCCACTATACAATTGGACTGTTGTGCGGCAAAATTTTACATAGTTACCACGACACCTGCCACCACAGGCTTCTATCTTTTTTGGCTTTTTTGTTTTGTTTTGTTTTGTTTTGTTTTTTGAGACAGAGTCTCGCTCTGTCACCCAGGCTGGAGTGCAGTGGCGCGATCTCCGCTCACTGCAAGCTCCGCCTCCCGGGTTCACGCCATTCTCCTGCCTCAGTCTCCCGAGTAGCTGGGCCTACAGGCGCCCGGCTAATTTTTTGTATTTTTAGTAGAGACGGGGTTTCATCGTGTTAGCCAGGATGGTCTCGCTCTCCTGACCTCGTGATCCGCCCGCCTCAGCCTCCCAAAGTGCTGGGATTACAGGCGTGAGCCACCGCGCCCAGCCCACAGGCTTCTATTTTTAACAAAATGATTGCTTTTCTCTTTTCAGCATTTCAGGAGTGGGACTAAATGGTGTTCTGTATCTGGTATATCCAGGAGTTTCTTAGAGCTGGTGGTTAAAGGGCTTATAAACAAGAGATGAAAATGTTCATTTTTGTGCAAGTGGTTATAAATTGATAGCCATTAGAAGAATGATATGGGACCCCTTTTGAGCTGATACTTATTAGATAGCCAAGAGGCACTGGTACATCCTATAAATCTAGAAAACAGATTGTTAAAATAATCACTGAGTTGTTTAGAGATGGTGCAGAATTAGTCAAGATTTCTTACTTCCTGTTCCCAGCACTTTTTTTGAGATGAGATCTTCCCATGTTGCCCAGGCTGATCTGGAATTCCTGGGCTCCAGCGATTCTCCCGCCTCAGCCTCCCAAAGTGCTGGGATTACTGGTGTGAGCCACTGTGCACAGCCCCATCATTGTTAATAATTTCCGTTACCACCAGTAAGAGCCGAAAGAAAAGCACCCTAGCACTTCAACCTCTTACTGCCTATTATCTCTGACTTCTTTATGTAGGGATAGAAACTGATTAAACATATCAATGAAAGACTAAAGAAACCCTGGGGCTCCAAGGTTCAAACAAAGACTGGGGCTGGACTTTAAACTTACACTCCATTTCCTTCTGTTTCTTTAAATAATCATCTGCTTCTCAGAAATACTTGTTTTTGTCTATCAGACCTACATATTTTATTTTCTTGTATTTTACTTATTCATGTAATTATTTAAATTTTTGATGAGATAATACATTTGATGAGAGAAAGTGGTAGCAGTGATTCCAGACAGGAATTTTCTTTCTCTTTTAATGATTGGATGGATAAGTCTTAAAAGGAATGTAAGACTTTATTCCAGAACAAAGCAGTCATCAGTCCCTTTGTATTCGGGGCAAAGTGGGGAAAACCGAAAGATCCATTTTGTCCTCCCTGTTCCAAATCAGATGCCTTTCTATGGTCTTCAACATTTGTGTGACTGACAAGTGGGACTTCTGTTGTAATTCACAATGCAATCACTGTTCTAAACATGCACATGGCCCACTCTGTCTCAGCTTCAATTATAAAATCTTCAGCCAGAGGCTATTATCCTCTGTTTTGTTCAGTCAGCGAGATAGCCAGTGAATTTCCAACTGAGATCAGGTGGCAGGAGAACAATTTCTCACACTTCATCTATCAAGCCCTTATAGACCCCAGTATATTTCCTCCACTGGGGGATCCTGATAGGGAAGTTTTTCTGAAGTCATTTGGGAAGGTGTCCTAACATTGCATTTCCCTTCCTAATTCCACCTTAGAAGAGGGCAAGGAAATAATAGCTTAAGAAACTGTAAATTCACAGAGCTCCATCCTCCTGTTTCATTATTTTCATGTCACTAACTTTTTAGTAGATAAGCTACATCCCATGGTCTACCCAGTCATGTGAAGCATCTCTTCCTCTCCTGCCCACCCTTCCTTTCTCCCCAAAGTCCAATTAAATAAATTGAAGATTCTGGGCAAATCTCTCCAAATCCCAGCAGGAACACAACAGAAGTCTGAGGCAAAAAACATAGTTAGTGAGGCCATGGACAACAAATTTAGGTGCTTTTTAATTTGGGAATGAGGGATTGGAGGCTTTTCTGTAAAACACCCTGGTTTTAAATTACAGTCAGTGTCCTAATGCCTGCAGGCTAAATGAGACGTTTGGAAGGATTAGGGTAAGAGTAGACCATATACAACCACTTCTACAAGTAAATGCCTTTTAATTTTTTTCTAAGATAAATATTGCAGGAAGAGTAAATGCCTTTTTAAAATGTCTGTGCAAGCTAGGCATGGTGGTACATTCCTATAGTTCTAGCTCTTCAGAAGGCTGAGGCAGGGGGATAGCTTGATCCCAGGAATCAGAGGCTGTAATGAGCTATGATTGTGCCACTGCACTCCAGCCTGGGTGACCGAGTGAGACATTGTCTCTTTAAAAAAAAAAAAAGGTGGGGGCCAGGAATGGTGGCTCAAGTCTGTAATCCCAGCAAATTGGGAGGCTGAGGTGAGGGGATGGCTTGAGCCCAGGAGTTTGAGACCAGCCTGCGCAACATAGCGAGACCCCTTCCCTGCAAAAAAAATTTTTTTAATTAGCCTGCTGTAGGTGGCACATACCTGTGGTTCCAGCTACTCAGGAGGCTAAGGTGGGAGGATACTTTGAGCCTGGGAAGTCAAGCCTGCAGTGAGCTGTGAGTGATTGCACCACTGCGCTCCAGCCTGGGTGACAGAGTGAAGCCTTGTCTCAAAAAATGAATGAATGAATGAATGAATGAATGTCTGCAGAATCCAGAAGAGCTCTATGGAAGATTTGGCATCTTTCAAAACGCATTGACCAAATTATAAGTATAATTATGAACTTGTTCCAGGAAAGCTAAACTGCTATCCAGTTGACTTGTATCTTCTGAAGTTCAAGTTATTGGGGAGGTGGGGGGAAAGCCAGTTAAAGTCAACTTGTTTTATAAGGGTGGTACGTATTCGTGTTAAAGCATACAAAAACCTGATTAATTCCTCTCTCTACCTAGTAAGTTTCTTAATACCCTATCAGAATTCAGCTGGAGCATTAGTACAGCAACACAGTGTTTTCTCTGGTGCCAGTAAACAAAATGTCAGAACGCCTGCTGCATTCCTCTGGGATAATAGAAATGAAATCATTACATTAGAAAGTGGATCATGTGCCCAGGATACACTTTCTCTTATCCTGAACCCAGTGACTCTTTCCCAGGTTAAAGTCAATGATCTGGTGGCAGATGCAGTTCTAGTAGCCAGAAGAGGGTGAGACAGAAGAGCCACTTAAGGAACATTGAGGGTTTATGATATTTGAGATGGCAATGACAGGTTGGTGTGGTGGCTGAAGTGCAGATGTGTCTATCAGAAGGTGAACACTGAGAGGGAAGAAGTGTTAGGACAGAGAGCCAAGAACTTGATTGCTGGCAAGTGCTGGCTTGAACAAGGGCAATTGCTGGAATCTAAGAGGGGTGCTAATATTCAAGAGAAGAAGGTGTCCAGTTTCAGGGCGCCGCTTGATTAGCAAACAATTGTTTTGTAATTCAAGGTGACTAGAAGTTTTATTTTTCAAAGGTACTGTAAGAGACTGTCTAACCTCCTCCAAAGGATTTTCAGGACTTGTTAACCATGAATAATAAAAGGTATGAGTTCATGGCCCGGTGTGGCAGCTCACACCTGTAATCCTAGCTCTTTGGGAGGCTGAGGCAGGTGGATCACTTCTGCCCAGGAGTTCAAGACCAGCCTAGGCAATATGGTGAAACCTCGGCTCTACTAAAAATACGGGAATTAGCCAAGTGTGGTGGCACGTGCCTCTAGTCCCAGCTACTTGGGAGGCTGAGTTGGGAGGATCACCTAAGCTTTGGAGGTCAAAGCTGCAATAAGGCAAGATTGTACCACTGCACTCCAGCCTGAGCAATGACAGTGAGACCCTGTCTAAATAAAATAAAATAAAATAAAATAAAATAAAAGGCATCAGTTCAAAGAAAATTCCTTAAAACTACCTTATTACCTCGTATGTATAAAAACTTTCGTAGTCATGTTTTAATGGAACATTACCAAAGTTGACCTTTATTGTGCCTGTCAGAGAAATCTGGCTGTTATCTTGAGTTCCTAAAGGAAGAAGTAATAGGAGCTGTTTGACAGACTTGACAACAGTTTCTAACATTTCTAAACAGCCCAATCAATAATCAAAAGGACAAGCAGGGCTTGGCGACTCGCGCCTGTAATCCCAGCACTTTCATAGGCTGAAGTGGGCCAATCACTTGAGCTCAGGAGTTTGAGACCAGCCTGGGCAACATGGTGAAACCCCTGTCTCTGCATAATATACAAAAATTAGCTGGGCATGGTGGTGCATGCCTGTAGTCCCAGCCACTTGAGCCTGGGAGGTAGAGGCTGCAGTGAGCAATGATGGCACCACTGCTCTCCAGGCTTAGCGAGTGAGTGAGATCCTCTCTCAAAAACAGAAAGACAAAACAAAAACCACAGAAGGACAAATTGTTTGGCTCAACCCTCTAGAAACCATACAATATAAGTAACTCCCCCCAGTGAATTGGTTCTGGCTGAAATCTTGGAAATAACCATTTTTATCATGATTTTTATCATTTTTATCTTGAATAGTTGTTTTCACAATTCTCACCCTCTTCCTCCATCCTTTTATACGCATTCTCACACCACATTCTTTAAGCAAAGAAAATATACTTTCAAGCTAAGTGCTTCTTTTGATGCTAAGACACTTAAAAGATAACACTGGGGAAAGCAAAAGAAAGAAATGTTTATTCCTTTCCCATCTGGATTTTACAAAGCAAACCGCAAGAGAAAACAGTACAAACTCAGTCAGTATGCATTTTATTTCCTCCTGCCGCTCTCTCACTCTGCTTGGGATTAAATGTTCCTCTAGTCCTCAACCGAAATGGAAATACGATCACATGTTTGTTTATTGTGTTGTCTTTGTATTTCCTAGGTCAATAGGGGCAAATTTTGATTTACTGATGTAGCTTCTTTCCCCAAACACAGAGAAATTCATCAGGCAGCTTGCTGTAAGCGTATCCAAGTGCAGCTGATCTCACAGGTAGACATTATATAAAAATAGAGTAGCACTTTAAGATGCAAAAGTGGCATCATTCAGTAGTGCCATCTCTGCACTCCAGGTGCAAGTCCAAGGTGTTTTTTTGTGTGTGTTTTTTAGTAGAGACGGAGTTCCATCGGGTTAGCCAGGATGGTCTCGATCTCCTGACCTCGTGATCTGCCCGACTCGGCCTCCCAAAGTGCTGGGATTACAGGCTTAAGCCACTGCGCCCGGCCAACATAATAAACTTTTAAAAAAACAGGCTAACTAAACAGGGTTGCCAAATACTAATTACACTAATTGGTTATCAATGCTGTTCTTAAATATTATGATCCTGGGGTTTCTACAATGAGAAGAAAAGGGGATGCCTTCCATTCCCCATATGAAATGCATAAATTCTATTATATACTCTCAAATCAGCAAGAAATTACCAAGAAAAAAATTACCTTGTCTCAAATAACAAATTGGAGAGAAAATGACCAGTATCTGTATATATGTATTTATTTCCTTTTATCTTGTCTTTTCTTTATGTCCAAAACATAATAAACTTTTTTTTTTTTTGAGACGGAGTCTCGCTCTGTCACCCAGGCTGGAGTGCAGTGGCCGAATCTCAGCTCACTGCAAGCTCCACCTCCCAGGTTTGGTAGCTGGGACTACAGGCTCCTGCCACCTCGCCCGGCTGGTTTTTTTTTTTGTATTTTTTAGTAGAGACGGGGTTTCATCGGGTTAGCCAGGATGGTCTCGATCTCCTGACCTTGTGATCCGCCCGACTCGGCCTCCCAAAGTGCTGGGATTACAGGCTTGAGCCACCGCGCCCGGCCAACATAATAAACTTTTAAAAAAAACAGGCTAACATACCAAGATGAAGAGATTCATTATAGCCACTATGATTTTCGATGACAAAAGAAAGAAAAAAAATTTTCAATACACTAAAATGGGATAAGCTCAACAGACTAGAGAGTTTCGAATGCATAGGAAAAGGAAATAAAAAGAGATAAAAGAAATTATAATATTTCTGAAACCAGCAATGTGATTCTGCTTCACACCCACGTGACTGGCAGCAATCTAGCTACTAAGGCTGTAGATGAGTACACCCAGTAGTTCCACTCCAAGGTATGTACCGCCAAACAAACTTCTACATGGACACCGTGAGATATCTACTACAATGTTCACAGTAGCTTTGTTTACAATGGCAAAGCATTGAAAACCACCAAAGCATCTATCAGCAGAAGAGTGGATAATGTTTATTTGAACAATGGGCTGCATTGTAATTAGGATGAGAGAACTACAGCTCCATGTGTCAATGTAGATAAAACTCAAGAGCAGCGTTACAATGCCATTGCAGAAGGGTTCATTCAGATTACCCTTTATATAAGTTAAAAATATATATATGTAATATATATATTCAAAATAATGATGTATCTTTGGTGGAGCTATACATGCTAGTATAAAAACATCCACATGAAAATGGATAATAAATTCAAGGCTTCCTCTGATGAGGGAGAAAGGAGAACAGGATTCAGAAGAGATATACAGGGAACTAAAACTACAACTACAATAAATGTTTTTATTTAAAAACCCAATGCAAGGCCAGGTGCAGTGGCTCATGCCTGTAATCCCAGCAGTTTTGGGAGGCCGAGGCCGGCAAAACACTTGAGGTCAGGAGTTCTAGACCAGCCTTGCCAACATGGTGAAACCTCATCTCTACTAAAAGTCCAAAACTTAGCCACATGTGGTAGTGGGTGCCTGTAATCCCAGCTACACGAGGCTGAGCATGAAAATAGCTGGAACCTAGAAGGCAGAGGTTGCAGTGAGTCTAAATTGCACCACCGCACTCCAGCCTGGGCAACACAGCAATACTCCATCCAAAAACAAAACAAAAACAAAACAAAAAAAATCCCAAAAATGTCAGTATATTAAAGATTTCTTTAAGCTTTTTTTAATTGTTTGACCTCTTTAATCATTTCTTTAAAAATGCTTCTGAGTGATTTGTCAGAACGTGTCTTTCAAAGCACATTTTTTTAAACCAGAAATCCATCTAACTTCTACCATGCACAACCCAGGCATATGAGATTCCCACACAGTTGTTTCTAAAGACCACCCCTTGGATGCCCCCCATAAAACCCAAAAATGAGCATCCTAATCTGCTAAAAATCTAAAATAATTGGAGTCATTATACAAGAAGCATAGAAGTTAGGTGGCCTGCCTCCTGCCATCTTGGTTATTCTGAACCACCGTTCCTTGCTTTGGACATCAGTGCTTGGAGCAGAGGGAGATCCCTGGGCTTAGCCTCAAGAGTTGGGTTAGACTCTGACTGCTCCTTCCCAGGTTGTAGTGCTCAATCAGCATTCATTATCATTCATTATCATTCTCTTTTTCCTCCTTCTTAACAGAGCCTTAATTTTCTTTCTTTTTTAAAAAATTTTTTTTTTTCTTTTCTTTTCTTTCTTT
>NW_012118999.1:778155-783955 GCF_000951035.1 Colobus angolensis palliatus | reverse complement strand
GAAAGTGCTGGGATTACAGGCATCAGCCACCACGCCTGGCTGAGACAGGGTCTTGCTCTGTTGCCCAGGCTGGAGTACAGTGACAAAGTAAAAGTTGACCACAGCCTTGAACTCCTGAGCTCAAGCAATCCTGCCTCAGCCTTACAAAGTGTTGGGATTACAGGCATGAGCCATTGTGCCTGCCAGATACAAATTTTAATTTACTACATAAATTGTATGTCTTAGAATGTATTTAACTCATTTATTTTAAATTGATACTTCCAGTGACCTTATGAGCACTTATAGATCATTATTTTAAATCATATAAAGCAGTTATATATTTATAGTATCTGTTGAGGATATTTTCAGCAATTATTTTTTATAGAAGGGTCCTAAGGCCTTTTGAATAGCCATTATGTTAAAGGGGTTAAAAAATGTCCACAAAATAGGGTCTTCTTACCTAAAAACTGATCTTTAGAATATCCTCTGTGTCAGTATCTACATTTGTAAAGAGGGTTGTCATAAAAATTAAGGGAGACAGTACATGTGAGGTACTCACAGCAGGACCTGCAACATAGTTACCAGCAGAATAATAACAGTTCAACCTAGCACTGACTATGTTTCAGGGATGTTCTAAGAACTTCACATTTATCAACTGGTGCTGCAGAACTGTATTCTTGTTCTATTGCACTTTTTATTTTTAAAATAGCTTTATTGCTTAAGAAAAAATGTCACATTTTTATTGTTTAGACAAGATTGGGTATGCTCAAGGTATTATGGCCGTAAACACATTTTTATTATTTAAAAAATTCAAACACAGAAAAGTATGAAGATGAAATGAAAGTCACCCCAAATTCCATCTTATTACATGTATGCTGGATAAGCAACCAGGCCTTTCTGTTTAATAAGGCAGGTACACATATGTATACACACATATACACACAAGTCTATATATGCACTTATGGTGTATATGTGTGTGTATATATATACACACTTATGCATACATAAGTTATTTCCATATGTACTATATACATGTCTATTTTTAGTCGGACTAAAGGAAAAACTGGCATTATTTTTAAAATTATAGTTGATTCCACATCCTAGGGGATAAAAGAAGCCAGATTTTTCATAATTGTTTGGGATATTGCTTGTAAGTGGGTAGGGTCTAGTTAGGCAGCAGATACTTAAATACGTGTTTACTTAAATAACATCATACTATCTTTTTAAATGCTCTTAATTTTTTTTAATTTAAAGTAGCCCTTTAGTCACATAACACATCGCTATGATTTTTTATATCATAGTTACTTACTCTACCCAATTTCTCTTGTTTATTTTTCTCCCTAACAGCTGCCTTTTTTCTTTAAAAAAAAAAAATTTTTTTTTTGAGACAGGGTCTCACTCCATCGCCAGGCTAAAATGCGGTGGTGCGATCATGGCTCACTACAATCTCAAACTCCTGGGCTCAAGTGATCCTCACAGCCTCCTGAGTAGCTGGGATTATATGCGTGCACCATTATGCCTGGCTAATTTTTTCTTATTTTGTACAGACAGGTTCTCCCATGGAATCAGCCTAAATGTCCATCAACAGTAAACTGGATAAAGAAAATGTGGTACATATACACCATGAAACACTATGCAGCCATAAAAATTTTAAGGGCACAGTTGTGCCCTTTGCGGCAACATGGATGGAGCTGGAGGACATTATCCTAAGCAAACCAACACAAGAACAGAAAACCAAATACTGCATGTTCTCACTTACAACTGGGAGCTAAACAATGAGAACATATGGTTACTAGGAGGGGAACAACAGACACTGGGGCCTACTTGAGGATGGAGGCTGGGAGGAGGGAAAGGATCAGAAAAAATACTTGTCAGTATTATGCCTATTACCCAGGTGACAAAATTATCTGTACACCAAACCCCATGACACTCAGTTTACCTATATAACAAACCTACACATATACCCCTGAACCTAAAATAAAAGTAAAAAAGGGCCAGGCATGGTGGCTCATGCCTGTAATCCCAGCACTTTGGGAGGTTGAGGCTGGCAGATCACCTGAGGTCAGGAGTTTGAGACCAGCCTGGCCAACATGGTGAAACCCCATCTCTACTAAAAATAAAAAAATTACAAAAATTAGCTGGACGTGGTGGCGGGCCCCTTTAATCCCAGCTACTCAGGAGGCTGAGGCTGGAGAACCCCTTGAACCTGGGAGACAGAGGTTGTGGTAAGCCAAGATCATGCCATTGCACTCCAGTCTGGGTGACAGAGTGAGACTTCGTCTCAAAAAAAAAAAAAAAAAAAAGGTGAAAAGAAGAGAGAGAGAGATTGAGAGAGAGAGTGTCTCTGCCTAGGCTGGTCTCGAACTCCTGGGCTCAAAAGATCCTTCTGCCTTGGCCTCCCAGAGTGCTGGGATTACAGACATAAGCCACCACACCCAGCCTCTTTTTAAAAGTTTCTAATTGTGGTAAAAACTCATAACAAAATTGACCATCTTAATCATTTTTTAGTGTGTAGTTCAGTAGTGCTAAGTATATTCACATAGTTACTCAGTAGATTAATAGAACTTTTTCATCTTGCAAAACTGAAACTGTACACTGACCAAACAATCCCCTTTCCCTCCTCCCTCCAGGCCCTGGTAACCATCATTCTACTTCCTGTTTCTATGAATTTGCAGCAGTCATATATTTTATAAGTCAACTTATATTCTCCAGCACCTAGTATAGTCATGCTCCATAAATACTTGTTAAGTGATGAATGAATCTGTATTTGAGCTATACACAAACAAATGAAACAAGAAGAAAGTGACACAGCCTCATTTGTACTAAGGAATCAATACCCACTGTCTTAGGCCATTCTTGCCATTGCTATAAAGAAACACCTGAGGCTGAGTAGTTTATAAAGAAAAGAAGTTTAATTGGCTTATGGTTCTGCAGGCTTACAAGCATGGTGCCAGCATCTGCTCAGCTTCTGGGGAAGCTCAGGAAGCTTTTACTCATGGTGGAAGTTGAAGAGGGAACAGGGACATTGCATGGTAAAAGCAGGAGCAAGAAAGAGGGTCAGGGGGAGGTGCCACACACTTTTAAATGACCAGATCTTGGGAGAGCTTACTCACTATCACAAAGACTGCACCATGGGGATGGTGCTAAGCCATTCATGAGAAATCCACTCCCATGATCTAATAACCTCCCAAAAGGTCTTTCCTCCAACATTGGGGATTACAATTCAACATGAGATTTAGGAGGGACACATATTCCAACTATATCATTCCATCCTTAGCCCCTCAAATCTCATTTACTTCTCACATTGCAAAATACAATCATGCCTTCCCAACAGTCCCCAAAGGTCTTAAATCATTCCAGTGTTAACTAAAAAGTCCAAAGTCTAAAGTCTCATCTGAGACAAGGCAAGTCCCTTCCACCTATGAAGTTGTAAAATCAAAAACAAGTTATTTACTTCCAGGATACAATGGGAGTATCGGTATTGGGTAAATGTTTCCATTCCAAAAGGGAAAAATTGGCCAAAAGAAAGAGGCTACAGGCCCCATGCAAATCTGAAACCCAGCAGGGCAGTCAATAAATCTTAAAGTTTCAAAATAATCTCTTTTGACTACCTGCCTCTCCAGGGCACACTGGTGCAAGGAGTGGTCTCCCAAGGCTTTGGGCAGATCCACCCCTGTGGCTTTGCCCAATTCAGCTGCTGTGGCTGATCTCGCAGGTTGGAGTTGAGTGTCTGCTGCTTTTCCAGGTTCAGGGTATAAGCTTCCTGTGGATCTACCATTCTGGGGTCTGGAGGACGGTGGCCCCCTGCCCACAGTTCCATTAGCAGTGCCCCAATGGCAATTCTGTGTCGAGCCTCCAACCCCACATTTTCCCCTCCACACTGCTCTACTAGAGGTTCTCTGTGAGGTCTCCACCCATGCAGCAGGCTTCCACCTGGGCACCCAGGCTTTTTCTACATCCTCAGAAATCTAGGTGGAGGCTGCCAAGTCTCCTTCACTCTTGCACTCTGTGCACCTGCAGCCTTACCACCATGTGGAAGTCGCCAAGGTTTATGACTTGCACCCTCTGAAGCAGTGGCTCAAGCTGTATCGGAGGCCCTTTATCAGAGGCCCTTTGAGCCAAGGCTGGAGCCAGAACAGCTGCAATGTGGGAGTAGTGTTCTGAGGCTGCACAGCGCAGCAGGGCCCTGGGCCTGACTCACAAACCATTCAGTCCTCTAGGTTTCAGGGCCTGTGATGGGAGGGGCTGCCTCAGAAATCTTTCAAATGCCTTTGAGGCCTTTTCCCCATTCTCTTGCCTAGCAGCACTTGGCTCCTTTTCAGTTATGCAACTATCTCTAGTAAGTGGTTGCTGCACAGCCTACTTGAATTCTTCTCCTAAAAAAGCTTTTTCTTTCTTTGCCACATGGCTAGGCTGCAAATTTTCCAAGCTTTTATGCTCTGCTTCCTGTTTAAATTCCAACTTTAAGTCATTTCTTTGCTCCTGCACCTGAGCATAGGTTGTTAGAAGCAACCAGGCCAAATCTTGAATGCTTTGCTGCTTAGAAGTTTATTCTGCCATATAGGCTAGGTCATCACTTTCAAGTTCAAACTTCCACAGATCTTAAGGGCGTGGAACAATACAGCCAAGTTCATTGCTAAGGCATAACAAGGGTGACCTTTGCTCCAGTTCCCAATAAGATCCTCATTTCCATCTAAGACCTTGTTAGCCTGGCCTTCACTATCCATATCTCTATCAGCATTTTGGTCACAACCATTTAGCCAGTCTCAAAGCAGTTCCAAACTTTTCCTCATCTTCCTGTCTTCTTCTGAGCTCTCCACCTGAGCTCTTCCAACCTGTGCCCATTACTGAGTTCCAAAGCTGCTTCCTCATTTTTCAGGTATCTTTATAGTAATGATCCACTCCTCTGTACCAATTTTCTGTATTAGGCCATTCTTGCATTGCTATAAAGATATATCTGAGGCCGGGTAATTTATAACGAAAAGAGATGTAATTGGCTCACAGTTTTGCAGAATGTACAGGAAGCATAGCGCCAGCATCTGCTTTGGGGGAGGCCTCAAGAAGCTTACAGTCATAGTAGAAGGAGAATAGGGAGCGGGCATCTCACATGGCAGGAGCAGGAGCAAGAGAGAGAGTGGGGTGCAGGGAGATGCCACACACTTAACCAATTCCTGTGAGAAATTAATATTACAAAGACAGCACCAAGCCGTGAGGAATCTGCTCCCGTGACCCAAACACCTCCCACCATGCACTACCTCCAACACTGGAGATTATGAATTATAATCTCATGTTGAATTAACAGGAGATTTGGTAGGGACGTATATTCAAACTCTATCAGCCTCCAAATAACTGAAATTTATTAAAAACTTATTATGTAGTAGGCACTTTATGTTAATTCTACACTTGGCCCCCACAGTCAATTCCCAACACAGCAGCCAGAGAGATCTTTTTAAACATGTCAAATGATATCGCTATTCTTCTCAAATTGCCGCAATGACTCCCTGTTATGCTTGGATTAAAAGTCAGAGTTTTCCAGTGGACTATAAGGCTTTAGTCTTATCTGGACCCTTTGCCTCTCTTATCTTTTTCTTCTTTCCATCTCTGTTTCTTCACTCCAGCCACACTGGATTATTTGCAGGTATCCAGCATTCCAGCAGCACCCATCATGGGTTTATTGTACCTGCTGTTTTCTCTATCTGGAACATTGTTTCACTAATATTACATTGCTCACACCCCCAACTTCCATGAGGCCCTTGCTCAAATAGCACCTCACCAGTGAGGTGATCTCTAACTATTCTATTCAAAACAGCAACAGGTGCCC
>NW_012118999.1:762268-777580 GCF_000951035.1 Colobus angolensis palliatus | reverse complement strand
ACAGGCTTGAGCCACTGCGCCCGGCCAATATACATTTCTTTTCTGTTTCCTGGTACATAATGGCAGGTATTTCTGTCCGTTTTATTCACTGCTATATCCCAGTATCCAGAACTGTGCCTGACACATAGTAAGGGCCCGAAGAATATTAATTTAAAATGAATAAATTAATATATAGTGATGGAAAGCCAGCCAGTGATTGCCTTGGGCTAATAAGGGGGAAGAATTGACTGGGAAGGGCTACAAGGAACTTGTTTGTATCTTTATTATGTGTATAATTACACAAGCATATGAAGTTGTTAAAATACATTGACATATACACTTAAATGAATGCATTATATTGCATGTAAGTCATTGCTCAATAAAGAGATTTTTTTTTAACACTTCAGCAATTTGTCTAAGGTCCCAGCATTTGCAAAGTGGCAAAGTTGTAATTCAAACCCAGGTGTGTCTGATTCCCAAGCCTGTCATCTTTGTATGAGGTTATACTCCCTCCCCTAACCTCTGTCCTCCCTCGTTTCCACAACTGGCCCCACTGAGTTCTTCACCAGGGGACTCAGTCTCACTATTTTCAGATTATTCTCAGATTTATACATCTCTGGGACAGGCAATACATTTTTGGCTATGTCTTTCTCTCATTTTCAAAGTACAAGGCAAATAAACACTGTGTGTTTCCTAGGACAAGAGTCATTACCTCTCTGAGGCTTGGATTCCAAATCTAAAATCATATGCTTAACTGATACTCGATGATAATATGATTGAGAGTTCTTTTTTTCGACTTGTCTAGGCTATATGCTACCTAGCCATTCAACCAAACACTGTATTACAACCAAAGATGTTATTGTGAAGGTATTTTGCAAATGTGATAAATATCTACAGTCAGCTAACTTTAAGGAAAGGGGATTATCCTGGATAATCTGGGTAGGATAAATCCAACTCTTTGAAAGTCTGTAAGAGTAGAATTGAGGTTTCCCTAAGGAAAAAGAAATTACGTCTGTGGACCGAAGTGTCTGCCTCTGCCTGAGAGTTTCTAGCCTGCCGTTCCTGATGGCCTGCCCTGCACACATCAGACTTGCCCACCTTGCCCCCATAATCACAGAAACCAGTTCCTCACAATAAAGCCCTTTCCTCTCTCTCTCTCTCTCTCTCTCTGTGTGTGTGTGTGTGTATGTTTCTGTGAGTGACACAAAAAGCACCCAGGAGTGCTGAACAAACATGACTTCTTCCAACTATTAGTGTCTTGATGATAACCCCTGGGGCTAATTAGTCCCCAAGTATTCACATTGTTAACTGGGTAGAGTGTCTGCAGGGACAAACCCTGGAGCCCTGGATATGTTACCTTCTCTTCCCTCTCCCTGCCTCTGATGGAGTGGGCTTTGTATTGATCTCTACACCCAACTTATGCCAGACTTAAGCCCAGCCCTATGGCTCCAACATTTGCCTCATATTTCACCCTTCAGCCTGAGTCCTGAGTGATAAGTACCATCTGACTTTCCTACTACTGTGCCCAGCCTAATTTATTGGAAACGCAGTGGTTACCATTTCTGGAATTGAAATGTGTGTCTTTTAGACGCTTCAAGGGTGGCTCTGCCTGTCCCAGCTGATGAGGCTTCTGGAGTCATCCTTGGCAGCCAGGTCCATCTTACTGTCCAACCTTGATGGGCAGCTCTTAAGCCATTCCCATCTCACCAATTCCATGCACCTACCAACAGAGCATCCTGCTTCCTAATCATTGCATAAGTCATGGAGGATTGCTAGAACGATCTATTCCAACTAACCATGAGTGATGCAGCCATGGAACATATGGCCTTTTCCAAAAAACGAGTAGAATTCAGTTTTCCAAAGCTGAGCATGAAAATATTCCGCATATGTTTGTGTGGTACATTCCTAACTTTGTGACTGAAGTTTCAGAAATCAAATTCACTTTCAACTAGCTGTGTTGCTATGTTATCTGTAGTTCTTAATGATTTTGTCTCTGCAGGCAATTGCAGTATATGCTAAATTCTGTCTACTCTTTTTTTTTTTTTTGAGACGGTTTCCCTCTTTTTGCCCAGGCTGGAGGGCAAAGGGGCAATCTCAGCTCACCATAACTTCCACCTCCTGGGTTCAAGCAATTCTCCTGCCTCAACTTCCCAAGTAGCTGGGACTACAGGTGCCCGCTACTACCCCTGGCTAATTTTTTATATTTTTAGTAAAGATAGGGTTTCACCATGTTAGCCAGGATGGTCTCCATCTCCTGACCTCGTGATCCACCTGCCTCAGCCTCCCAAAGTGCTGGGATTACAGGTGTGAGCCACTGCAACCGGCCCTGTGTACTCTTACATATCCATGAGAATGGGAGACTGTTGAACAGATACAGAGTTTTTTAAAAATTATTTATTTTAGTCATGAATTCAACTTCCTTCACCACAAAAACTTAGATCCAGGTTGTGAACAATTACCAAGAATGACCAATCGGGGATTCCTTTTATCTCCTCACTTCTCCCCTGATGAAAGTACCTAAAGCAGTGATTGAAAGTCAACTACAAAAAGGGAGAAATCCTCATTATTCCTAGACTTAATGGTGGAGATTTCTACAGGCAATGGTGGTATTCTTGGCCAGATCACTTAACATCCTTGAACTTCAGCCAAAACTGGAAGGAACTGGACTGTTTTTTCAAAGTCCCTTTTGCCACTGAAGTCCCATGAGCCTTGAGAATCAAAGTACTGTTGAGATGCCCATTCACCCAAGGAAGGAGGAGATAAGGGCAGGCAATCAGAAGTCCTGTTTGCATGAGGTTCTCCTAAGCTCCATAGGCAGTGGCAGTGGGCTAATGGGTAAAAATACGGCCAGTACAACATGAAGGCCCACTGCATATAATGGCAGGAAGAGCTCACTCATTTTCTCTTTCCAGAAGATTTTTTTTTTTTTGAAACAGGTCTTGCTCTGTTGCACAGGCTGGAGTGCAGTGGTGTAATTGGCTCACTGTAGTCTCCACCTCCCAGTCCTAAGTGATCCTTCCACCTCAGCCCCCCAAGTAGTTGGGACCACAGGCACGGACCACAACACCATGACACCTGTTTTTTTTTATCTTCTAAATTTTGTACAGACAGCATCTCATGTTTCCCAGACTGATCCTGAACTCCTGAGCTGCAGCAATCTTCCCCTCTTGGCCTCTCGAAGTGCTGGGATTACAGGCGTGAGCCACCATGCCCAGTTGAAAGTAAGTTTAAGCAGAATTAGGCTTTGAATAGTGAAAAGGAACTGGAACAGTGTTTCATGTTGTTTTATTTTTCTAATGGTGGTGGAAGGGGCGATGATATAGGGTAGACTTCTAAGTTCTGGATGCTGTCAGAGTCAGACAGAGAATCACGCAGCTGCTGAGATGCCTGGGTCTAATGGAGGCCGGGCAGAAGCCCATCCTGCCCAGGTCTGTTGTGACCTGACACTCTTGTCAGTACCACTTCATGCTCACCCCAGCCCCACCCAAGCACCATCTGTCCACCTTAGTTTTGCCTTGTCACTGCAAACAGCAAAAGGGATTTTGGGACTGAGAATAAAGTTCTCCCATTAGGAGAGATGAAAGCTGCTCCAACTCTGAGGAGAAAGTCCCCAAAAAGGACAGAAACTTACCATCAGACTGAAGAGAAGGGGACATGTTCCTTTTACGACCATGAGCTGAAATTATTGAGCATGCCTGAGAGAGTGGTGCAGACTAGAGTCACAGGAATAGTGACCCTCCTCTAGCCCAGTACCTGATGAAGATAAATCTCTCCATGTCTATAAGGATCTGGTGCAATCTGGAGAAATAAGGGTCATATGTAAATAAACCTAATTGGATTGAAGGGAACTGAGAGGATAGAAATTAATTCCTATAAATTTGGATTGATGCCACTAATACCTCCCAATGTAGGCCAGACCAGGGGCAAGAGAATACAAATTGAAATGAATCTAAGTTTTCTGTCTTTTAAAGGCTTTAGATAGTTTTCTGACAAGTTAGATCTTCCTTAGTCATAATAGAAATATGGCCAGGCATGGTGGCTCATGCCTGTAATCCTGTTATCGGAAAGGGGTTCCAATCCAGACCCCAAGAGAGGGTTCTTGACACAAGAAAGAATTTGGGGCCAGTCCATAGAGTAAAATGAAAGCAAGTTTATTAGGAAAGTAAAGGAATAAAGAATGGCTACTCCATAGACAGAGCAGCCCTGAGGGCTACTGGTTGCCCATTTTTATGGTTATTTTTTGATGATATGCTAAACAAGGGGTGGATTATTCATGCCTCCCCTTTTAGACCACATAGGTATCTTCCTGACGTTGCCATGGCATTTGTAAACTGTCGTGGTGCTGGCAGGAGTGTAACAGTGAGAAGAACCAGAGGCCACTCTCATCGCCATCTTGGTTTCGGTGGGTTTTGACCAGCTTCTTTACTGCAACTTGTTTTATCAGCAAGGTCTTTATGACGTGTATTTTGTGCCAACCTCCTCTCTCATCCTGTGGCTTAGAGTGCCTTAACTGTCTGCAAATGCAGCCCAATGGGTCTCAGCCTCATTTTACCCAGCCCCTTTTCAAGATGGAGTTGCTCTGATTCAAACACCTCTGACAATCCCAGTGTTTTGGGAGGCCGAAGTCAGAGGATTGCTTGAGCCCAGGAGTTTGAGACCAGTCTGGGCAAGACAGCATGACTCTGTTTCTAAAACAAACAAAAAAAAATTAGCTGGGCATGGTGAGCTATGATTCTGCCACTGCACTTCAGATTGGGAGACAGATTGTCTCTTAAAAACAAAACAAAACAAAATGAATAAATACCTCTATATAGAAAACAATTGTTTTTTATTTTATTTTTATTTTTATGGAAACAGGGTCTCACTCTGTCGCCCAGGCTCGCGTGCAATGGCGCAATCTCAGCTCACTGCAATCTCAGCCTCCTGGGCTCAAGTGATCCTCCCTGCCTCCTGAGTAGCTGGGACTACAGGCACGTGCCACCACACCCAGCTAACTGGCTAATTTTTGTATTTTTTAGAGACAGGATTTTGCCATGTTGCCCAGGCTGGTGGTCTTGAACTCCTGGACTCAAGTAATCCTCCTTCCTTGGCCTCCCAAAGTGCTGGGATTACAGCCACCATGCCCAGCCTAACAGTTGTTTTAGTAAATTGAGATAAGATAATAACATAACATAAAATTTGTCACTTTAAGCACTTTTAAACACAGTTCCACGCATTAAACACATTCACATTGTTGTGCAATCATCACCACTATCTATCTCCAGAACTCTTCTTGCAAAACTGAAACTCTGTACCCATTACACAACAACTCATTTTGCCCTCCCACCCAGCCTGTGGCAACCACAATTCTACTTTCTGTCTCTATGAATTTGACTACCCTAGATATGTTATGTAAGTGGAATCATACAGCATGTGTGCTTTGTGTCTAGCTTAATTTACTTAGCCTCAAGGTTCATCTATGTTATAGCATGTGTTAAGAATTCCCTTCCTTTTTAAGGCTGAGTAATATTCCACACACACACATATCACATTTTCTTTCTTTTGTTTTTGAGGCAGAGTTTCACTCTTGTTGCCCAGGCTAGAGTGCAATGGTCCAATCTTTGCTCACCACAACCTCCCACTTCTGGGTTCAAGCAATTCTTCTGCCTCAGCCTCCCGAGTAGCTGAGATTACAGGCATGTGCCTCCACACCCGGCTAATTTTGTATTTTTAGTAGAGACAGGGTTTCTCCATGTTGGTCAGGCTGGTCTCTAACTCCCGACCTCAGGCGATCCTCCTGCCTCAGCCTTCCAAAGTGTTGGGATTACAGGCGTGAACCACTGCTCCTGGTCACCATATTTTCTTTATCCATCCACCAGTGGACATTTATCCATTTTCTAGATTTTCTAGTTTATTTGCATAGAGGTGTTTATAGTATTCTCTGATGGTAGTTTGTATTTCTGTGGGGTCAGTGGTGATATCCCCTTTATCATTTTTTATTGCATCTATTTGATTCTTCTCTCTTTCCTTCTTTATTAGTCTTGCTAGTGGTCTATCAATTTTGCTGATCTTTTGAAAATACCAGCTCCTGAATTCATTGATTTTTTTAAGGGTTTTTTTTTTGTCTCAATCTCCTTCAGTTCTGTTCTTATCTTAGTTATTTCTTGCCTTCTGCTAGCTTTTGAATTTGCTTGCTCTTGCTTCTCTAGTTCTTTTCATTGTGATGTTAGGGTGTCGATTTTAGATTTTTCCTGCTTCCTCTTGTGGGCACTTAGTGCTATAAATTTTCCTCTACACACTGCTTTAAATGTCTCTCAGAGTGTCTGGTATATTGTGTCTTTGTTCTCATTGATTTCAAAGAACATCTTTATTTCTGCCTTCATTTCATTATGTACCCAGTAGTCATTCAGGAACAGGTTGTTTGGTTTCCATGTAGTTGTGCAGTTTTGAGTGAGTTTCTTAACCCTGAGTTTTAATTTCATTGCACTGTGGTCTGAGAGACAGTTTGTTGTGATTTCTGTTCTTTTACATTTGCTGAGGAGTGTTTTACTTCCAATTATGTGGTCAATTTTAGAGTAAGTGTGATGTGGTGCTGAAAAGAATGTATATTCTGCTGATCTGGAGTGGAGAGTTCTGTAGATGTCTATTAGGTCCACTTGGTCCAGAGCTGAGTTCAAGTCCTGGATATCCTGGGGTGTTAAAGTCTCCCATTATTATTGTGTGGGAGTCTAAGTCTCTCTGTAGGTCTCTAAGAACTTGCTTTATGCATCTGGGTGCTCCTGTATTGGGTACATATGTATTTAGGATAGTTAGCTCTTCTTGTTGAATTGATCCCTTTACAATTAGGTAATGGCATTCTTCGTCTCTTTTGATCTTTGTTGATTTAAAGTCTGTTTTATCAGAGACTAGTATTGCAACCCCTGCTTTTTTTTTTTTTTTTTGCTTTCTATTTGCTTGGTAGATCTTCCTCCATCCCTTTATTTTGAGTCTATGTGTGTCTTTGCACATGAGATGGGTCTCCTGAATACAGCACACTGATGGGTCTTGACTCTTTATCCAATTTGCCAGTCTGTATCTTTTAATTGGGGCATTTAGCCCATTTACATTTAAGATTAATATTGTTATGTGTGAATTTAATCCTGTCATTATGATGCTAGCTGGTTATTTCGCCTGTTAATTGATGCAGTTTCTTCATAGCATCGATAATCTTTACAATTTGGCATGTTTTTGCAGTGACTGGTACTGGTTGTTCTTTTCCATGTTTAGTGCTTCCTTCAGGAGCTCTTGTAAGGCAGGCCTGGTGGTGACAAAATCTCTCAGCATTTGCTTGTCTGTAAAGGATTTTATTTCTCCTTCACTTGTGAAGCTTCCTTTGGCTGGATATGAAATTCTGGGTTGAAAATTCTTTTCTTTCAGAATGTTGAATATTGGCCCCCACTCTATTCTGGCTGGTAGGGTTTCTGCTGAGAGATCCGCTGTCAGTTTGATGGGCTTCCCTTTGTGGGTAACCTGATCTTTCTCTGTGGCTGCCCTTAACATTTTTTCCTTCATTTCAACCTTGGTGAATCTGACAATCATGTGTCTTGGGGTTGCTCTTCTCAAGGAGTATCTTTGAGGTGTTCTCTGTATTTCCTGAATTTGAATGTTGGCCTGCCTTGGTAGGTTGGGGAAGTTCTCCTGGATAATATCCTGAAGAACGTTTTCTAGCTTGGTTCCATTCTCCCCATCACTTTCAGGTACACCAATCAAATGTAGATTTGGTCTTTTCACATAGTCCCATATTTTTTGGAGGCTTTGTTCATTTTTCACTCTTTTTTCTCTGATCTTGTCTTCCTGCTTTATTTCATTAATTTGTTCTTCAGTCACTCATATCCTTTTTTCCACTTGATCAGTTTGGCTACCGAAGCTTGTGCATGCTTCACGAAGTTCTCGTACTGTGATTTTTAGCTCCATCAGGTCATTTAACCTCTTCTCTACATTGGTTATTCTAGTTAGCCATTCATCTAACCTTTTTTCAGGTTTTTAGCTTCCTTGCAATGGGTTAGAACATGTTCCTTCAGCTCAGAGAAGTTTGTTATTACCGACCTTCGGAAGTCTACTTCTGTCGACTAATCAAAGTTATTCTCTGTCAAGTTTTGTTCCCTTGCTGGTGAGGCGTTGTGTTCCTTTGGAGGAGAAGAGGATTTTGGTTTTTGGAATTTTCAGCCTTTCTAATCTGGTTTCTCCCCATCTTTGTGGTTTTATCTATGTTGACCTAAGGGTTTTGGTGTGGATGTCTTTTTTGTTGATGTTCATGCTATTCTTTTCTGTTTCTTAGTTTTCCTTCTAACAGACAGACCCCCCAGCTGCAGGTCTGTTGGAGTTTGCTGGGGGTCCACTACAGACCCTGTTTGTCTGGGTATCACCAGCAGAGGCTGCAGAGCAGCAAATATTGTTGCCTGATCCTTCCTCTGGAAGCTTCATCCCAGAGGGGCCCCTGCCTCTATCAGGTGTCTGTCAGCCCCTACTAGGAGGCGTCTCCCAGTCAGGCTATATGGGGGTCAAGGACCCACTTGAGGAGGCTGTCTGTTATCGGAGCTCAAACGTTGTGCTGGGAGGACCACTGCCCTCTTCAGAGTTATCGGGCAGGGCTGTTTAAGTCTGCGGAAGCTTCTGCTGCCTTTTGTTCAGATATGCCCTGTCCCCAGAGGTGGTATCTAGAGAGGCAGTAGGCCTTGCTGAGCTGTGGTGGCTCCGCCCAGTTCAAGCTTCCCCACCACTTTGTTTACACTGTGAGCATAGAACCACCTACTCAAGCCTCAACAATGGCAGACCTCCCCACCCCTGCTGGATACAGCAGCTCACACATGTAATCCCAACACTTTCAGAGGCCAAGGTGAGATGATCACTTGAGGCCAGGAGTTCAAGACCAGCCTGGGCCACAAAGTGAGATCCTGTCTCTATAAAAAATAAAACTTAGCCCGGTGTCGTGGTGTGTGCCTATAGTGGCAGCTACTCAGGAGGCTGAAACTGGAGGCTCACTTGAACCCAGGAGATGGAGGCTGCAGTGGGCTACGATCGCACCACTGTACTCCAGCCTGGGCAACAGAGTGAGACGCTGTCTAAAATAAAAATACAAAAAAAAAAAAAAAAAAAAAGCAGAACAGGCAGAGATACAAGGCTCTCGCTCTCTCTCTCTCACTCTCTCTCTCTGTGTCTCTGTCTGTCTCTAACATGTAAGAACACAGTGAAAGAGAGGCCATCTGCAAGCCAGGAAGAAGGTCCTCACCGAGAACAAAACCAGCTGACTGGACTTGAGCTTGGACTTTTCAGCCTCCAGGAACGGGAGAAATACATTTCTGTTGCTTAAGCCACCCGATCTGTGGTATTTTGTTATGGCAGCCCAAACTGACCACTATGACATATATTTTACGATTAAACTAGGGATAGCATAGACATGCTGATGGGACAGTTTCAACAAACATAAAAGGAATAAGGAAGTAAAAATCATTTGAAACCCTGCAACCCGGAGATAATCATGCTGTGTTATGTATCCTTCCAGGCTTCTTCCTATGCATGTAGAAAACTTTTCACAATCCAGATGCTATTTTGTAACCTTTTCTTAGCAATAAACACAAGTGTACATGATGGTTTTGTTTTGGTTTGTTTGATTTTTTTGAGACAGAGTTTTGCTCTTGTTGCCCAGGCTGGAGTACAATGGCGTGACCTCGGCTCACCGCAACATCCGCCTCCCGGGTTCAAACAATTCTCCTGCCTCAGCCTCCTGAGTAGCTGGGATTACAGGCATGCACCACCATGCCCGGCTAATTTTGTATTTTTAGTAGAGACGGGGTTTCTCCATGTTGGCCAGACTGGTCTCGAACTCCTGACCTCAGGTGATCTGCCTGCCTCAGCGTCTCAAAGTGCTGGGATCACAGGCCTGAGCCACCACGCCCGGCCACATGATCGTTGTAAAGCACTGCAAAATACTCCACTGAACAGATCTACCATCATGTATTTAATCAGTCCCCTAGTGATAGAGATTTAGGTGATTTCGAATTTATCATTATTGGAAACAATACTTCATGAAGGCCTTTTATGTATATCTTTGCATGTTTGTCCAATTTGTTCACTGGGATGAATTCCCAGACATTTAATTTCTGGGCCAAAGGATATGCATATTTAAAATTTTGACATCCTGTCTATTGCCAAATTACCTTCCAGAAAGGCTGAACCAATTTATACCCCTACTGTGCAAGAGAGTGCCCACTGCTCCACACCCTTGCCAAATTGGCATGCTTTCAACAACAGTAAAAATAGGTTCTTGTCTGCTTTTCTCCTATGAGTCCTACCCAAGTGCATGATGTGAAACTGAATGAGAGGAATATAAAGTTGACAGATGGGAGGTATTTTGGTCACTGTAATGTTTTATCTAAAGCACACCATTTCCCTTTCAGAACAAGTGTGATAGATAAGCCCTCTTCATTTTTTAGTACAAGTTCTAGGACATAATTTCCTAAATGGATTGATTCCTTTGAGAATGAATGTCTCTGAGGATGTAGAAATTATTCAAGCCAAATGTGCTTTCGGCTGATAGAGGATATACAATTCTGACATAGCAGTATCCATGTGACCCCTTTTTTAAAGATGCTAAGTATCTTCTTACCCTGTGCTGAACAAAGTGTCATACTGCAGCCTGCTCTGAATGTACTCATTCATTTGCCTGAAGTTCTCACAGAGAAAATTTTCTCCAACTTTGTTCTATATTGAAAAAGAAATTTTAATTGAAGTATAATCTACACACAATATGAATAAATTTTTCTCTTTAAAATCTGTTTGTGAATAACTGCAACCTTCAAAGATAACCTTTCATTGCATTAAATGAGAGAGAAAAGCTTTTTTTTTTCCCTCGAGACAGAGTCTCACTCTGTTGCCCAGGCTGGAGTGCAATGGTGCGATCTTGGCTCACTGCAACCTCCATCTCCTAGGTTCAAGCCATCCTCCTGTCTCAGCCTCCCAGGCAGCTGGGATTACAGGGGTATGTCACCACGCTCAACTAATTTTTGTATTTTTAGTAGTAACAGCGTTTCACCATGTTGGTCAGGCTGATCTCAAACCCCTGACCTCAGCTGATGCACCTACCTCTGCCTCCCAAAGGGCTGGGATTACAGGTGTGAGCCTTCGTGCCCAACAGAAAAGCATGTAATCAAACACATGCTCTTTGAAAAGCACAGAGAAAAGAGACTGGAGTTTCATATACAGCTATTTCACTCCTTAGTTGTATGGTCTGAAGCACATAATTTAGCAAATACACTTCTTTTATTCTCATCTGATAAACTAGAAAAATGAAATCTACACTTCCTTCTCCATAGAGATGTTGGAAGTACATCCATCATCTCTAGGGAGGTCCTTAGTGCTATAGTGAGTTAAATTATATATTTTTTAAAAAATGTGCATCCAGTCAAATATATCTCATCTACTTGTATCTGATCTTACAGTTTTTGTGCTTTAGGGGAATGTATTTCTTTTTCAAATGAAAACATGTTGATCAGATAAATGTTTATGATGGAAAATTATCCTTTTGTTTTGGCATTAATATCAATTAAAAGCATTTTGAAACTGTTCAGCTTCACTGATGATATTAATGAACCTTACATGAGAAAAAGCCAGAAAATAATTAGCATAATTATAAAATGTGAACTGTACATTAATAATTCTCTTTATTTTTCCCTTTTAGCCACTTAATAAATTGTGTGTATCAGATTATTGTAAATGTGGTACTTCCAATGTTAGCAAAATTATATGTTTAAAAGGCATAACAATAATTAAACAATTTTAATTAATTGTTTAATTTACTTAAAAACAAAATAAAACAATATTTGTTTAATTTAGAAAAAAGATCACTTTGCATCCTATTATCCTAGTGGTACTGTGAATAAAATTCCTTTCAAATTTATATTTTAATATCTTCTTTCTTTTTATTTATTTATTTAGAGACAGGGTCTTGCTCTTTCACCCACCTGGCCAGAGTGCAGTGGCACTATCATAGCTCACTGGAGCCTTCACCGCCTGGGCTCAAGCCATCCTCCTGCCTCAGCCTCCCTAGTAGCTAGTACTACAGGCTCTCACCACCACACCTGGCTAATTTTGTTTTGTTTTGTTTGGGTAGAGATGAGGTCTCACTATGTTGTCCAGGCTGGTCTGGGATTCCTGCCCTCAAGTCCTCCTGCCTTGGCCTCCCAAAGCACTGGGATCACAAGCATGAGCACCTAGCCCTAATGTGCCTTCCTTCCTTCCTTCCTTTCTTCCTTCCTCTTTTCTTTTTCTTTCTTTCTTTTTTTTTTTTTTTTTTTTTGAGACAGAATCTTGCTCTGTTGCCCAGGCTGCATTGCAGTGGCACAATATTGGCTCACTGCAACTTCCGCTTCCCAGGTTCAAGCAATTCTGGTGCCTCAGCCTCCGGAGTAGCTGGGATTAGAGGCACACACCACCGAGCCTGGCTAATTTTTGTATTTTCAGTAGAGATAGGGTTTCACCATATTGGCCAGGCTGGTCTCAAACTGCTAGGCTCGAGCCATCCACCTGCCTGAACCTCTCAAACTGCTGGGATTTCAGGCACCTGCTTTTCTTTCAACATACTGGTTAGGGGTGAATGTTTATCCCTTCAGCTCTGTCTGCTCCCCACGAGTGACAGCTTGGGACACTCGGGCTTCTTCCCTTGTCTCACTCTCTCCTCAGGAAAAAGCACCTTCTTTGACAAGATTGAGGGAAAGAATTGCTAAATGTGTGACTCAGCCCCTCTTTCTCTCTGAGTGGCCAGACCTTAAGGACTTACCAGGCGATAAGCTTCCTAGAGTAAGCCCTGCCCTGCAAAAAGGACTGAAGTTTGAAAAGGTTTATTTTAATTCAGGGAAGTGAGTATTAGTAAGCCCAGTTGACCATAGACTATGCCACATTCTCCAACCAGCTTTATTAGCTGTGAACTAACTTCTTTTAAAATAATTTTTTATTGTGGTTTAAAAAAAAAGATGACATAAAATTTATCATCTTACCATTTTAAGTGTACAATTCAGTAGTGTTAATTATAGTCACATTAACCAATCTCTACCAATCTCCAAAACTTTTTCCTCTTGCAAAACTGAAACTTCATATCCATTAATCAATAATTCATCATTTTCTCCTCCTTCCAGCCCTTGGCAACCAGCATTCTACTTTCTGTGTCTATGATTTTCACTACTCTAGATACCTCCTAGAAGTGGAACCATGCAGGGTTTGCCTTTTTTGTGACTGGTTCATTTCACTTAGCATGATGTCTTCAAGGCTCATCCATGTTGTAGCATGGTGTCAGAACTTCCTTCCTTTTTAAGGCTGACATTTTCAACTCCTAGATTCCCTGCTTCTGTGTCTCAACTGACTCAAAACTGAGAGCGAGAGGGAGGGTGTCATTAATTTTCATCCCCTCAAGCCCCATCCAACTGGATACTAGTGTGTTGTGGTAGACATCTATCATTTTCTCTGGCCAGGATCAAATAGCAAATCTGGACAGAGGTAAAGTGAGACTTTTCTCAAAAAGGTTATTGCAGTAAGAGGAAGAGGACTATTATAATAGAGAGAATGCTCTGATGGTCAACTGTAAAATCTGCAAGCATCTCCAAGGATAGGCAGAAAAGGGCTTTTCTTTTACAGGGAGGAGGAAAGCAGGCTGGAAGGAAGCAGGTGAGGGCTACTGGGATGAGCAGGTTATCCTGTAGTGTGTCAGGGAACAGTAGCCCCTGCCGGGTATGCTAGTCTCAGCAGGGGCCGTTAAGGAGGGCTTGTTCCTAGCTCTAATGTTTAAGGGTGGGCCAAGTTCAGGAACTTGGAAGAATGATAGAGGCCTGACTAAAGTTTAGCCCAGTTAGCAGGCATTTTGTCCAGATTGGCCTGTGGAAACAAACAGGTCAGCCAATATTTATGAGGCAAAGAATGGGAAATTAGAGGATCTCTATATGGCTTTGTCACAGTTAGACAAGGGGGTCACCACAAGTCTCTAAGTCATACGGGGAAGGGCAATTCTTTGCTGTAAGCCATTTCCTGAAACGCAAAGGTTGGAGGGAGGCTGGGCGTGGTGGCTCATGCCTGTAATCCCAGCACTCTGGGAGGCAGAGGCAGGAGGATCACTTGAGGTCAGAAGTTTGAAACCAGCCTGGACAACGTGGTGAAACCCCATCTCTACTAAAAATACAGAAATTAGCCAGCGTGATGGTGTGCACCTGTAGTCCTAGCTACTTGGGAGGCTGAGGGAGGAGAATCCCTTGAACCTGGGAGATGGTGGTTGCAGTGAGCTGAGATCACCTCACTGCACTCCAGCCTGGGCAACAGAGCAAGACTGTGTCTCAAAACAAAACAAAACAAAAAAGTTGGAGGGAGGGGGTGTCCTGATCCTTGCTGTTTTTCCAGGGGCACAGGGCTTGACATTGTCACTAATACCGTTTCCCATTCCAGGGGCTGACAGAACCCCTCTTTCTCATAGAAAATCCACCTCACTTATTTTGAGTGAGGCTGATCCCACTTTCTACTCATATGGATGGACATGTGGCCCAGGCCTTGCCAATTCAAATCACTTATTCTCTGATTAGTATTATTGCTCCAGCAAATAGGTAGATGCTCCAAGCAGTACCAATCAGTCTTTCCTGAGATTTGATCATGTAGATGCTGGGAGAGAACCCTGATATGAACCCAGCCATGCCTAGCTTAGGTCTACCTCCAGACTTCCCAGTTATGTGAACAAATAAAACCCCTCTTTGCTTAGTTGTGTGATTCTTTTGTTACTCCCCACCCCACAAATAACTATGTGTCCTGAGGCCTTGTTGGCTTGGGGTGTTTGAAGGATCCTGGCTACCTCTGATTCTGAAGGATTTCAAGGGTCCTATTTTAGTTCCAACAGTGAAACTGTTGACTGCAGAGTTCTGGCTCTATTTCAAGCTTGAGTAATTTCATCTGCTCTCCTTGAAAATTTTTACTGCAAGATATTTAATATTCTTAACTTCCTTCATGGACTTCTAAACATCATGGAATCTCCTTGATCATGTTTCACTATTCAAAGGCAAGTCCTGGCTGGATGCAGTAGCTCACACCTGTAATCCCAAAACTTTGGGAGGCCAAGGCAGGTGAATCCCTTGAGCCCAGGAGTTTGAGACCAGCCCAGGCAACACAGGGAGAACGTGTCTCTACAAAAAGTTTAAAAATCAGCTGGGTGTTGGCCAGGCACGGTAGCTCATGCCTGTAATCCCAGCACTTTGGGAGACCAAGGCAGGTGGATCAGGAGGTCAGGAGATCGAGACCATCCTGGCTAACATGGTGAAACCCCATCTCTACTAAAAATACAAAAAATTA
>NW_012118999.1:758445-761968 GCF_000951035.1 Colobus angolensis palliatus | reverse complement strand
TGTGTCTGTAGTCCCAGCTACTCAGGAGGCTGAGGTGGGATGATTACTTGATCCCAGGAGGTGGAGGCTGCAGTGAGCCCAAAGGTCTCACTCCTGATTTGGAGAGAAAAAATACAGTATCTCAACATAAATTTTAAAAAGAAATCCTGTTTTTCCTTTAAAAAATGAGTTTTAATGCCCTAGATGTTAAATTGATTTTCAAGTTATTATTATTTTTAATGGAGATGGGATCTCATGCTGTCCCCAGGCTAGATTGATTGCAGAAGTATAATCATAGCTCACTGGAGCCTCGAACTCTTGGGCTCAAGAGATCCTCCCTCAGTAGCTAGGACTACAGGTGCATGCCACCATGCCCAGCTAAGCTTTTTGTTTGTTTGCTTTGTTTTTTGTCTGGCAGAGGTAAGGGTCTGACTATGTTGCCCAGGTTGGTTTGGAAACACCTGGTCTCAAATGATCCTCCTGCCTCAGCCTCCCAAAGCACTGAGATTACAGGCATGAGCCACCACACCTGGCCTTGAGTTCTTTTTGATAAATTATATGAGCAATAGATTAACATAAAGAATGGGAGGAATTGTTTTTGTGAGTTTTCAGGGATAGTGCATGAAAAGACCTCATAGAAGAAATGCAATGAGGCAGGACGCTTACATAAACCACAAAGCTTTAGTTTACATTTGACATTTTCCCAACTTCAATAGAAGGTCTACTTAATGATGAGATTGATCTGGTAAGTAAGAAAAGTCATGAAATGGATGGTGAGAATGATTTAAAATGTTTTAATTATGGAAGGGAAAAAAATAAGAAATAGCTAATCTTCCTAAGTAAATGTGAAAAAAAAAAAAGGTAATTCAGCAAACATTCCTGGAATGCCACTTATGTGCTAGTCACTGGGGATATAGCAATGAACAACACAGACAAAATGTTCTGCCTTCATGGAACTTCTAGTGGAAAAATGCAGCGATAAAATAAAATGACGAATCTCCAAGAATAAACATTTGGGTTCCCAAGGCAAGCGAGCCTTTGACTGACTTGATGTTTTGCTGCTCTCTGTTTATTGGAAATTGCCCTATACCAGCCTAGGCAACATGATGAAACCCCAACTCTACAAAAACTACAAAAATGAGCCAGGCATGGTGGCGCATGCCTGTGGTCCCAGCTACTCAGGAGGCTGAGGTGGGAGGATCACTTGAGCCCAGGAGGTTGAGATTGCAATGAGCTGAGATCATGCCACTGCACTCCAGCCTGGGTGACAAAGCAAGACTCTGCCAAAAAAAAAAAAAAAAAAAAAAAGGAAGGAAGGAAGGAAACAATAAATTGTACCATTTGTACTATTCCAAAATGTTACAGTGTTCATCTCTGAGTGATTTTATTTCTCCTTAAAATTCTTCTGCATTTTCCAAATGTTCTACAATAAGCTTCAATTACTTTTTAATCAGAAAAAGTAACTTACTAAGGGGGAAAAAAAACCCCTGATAACTAGAAGTTGAAATCCTTCAGTTTAGAGGGCTGACCTCAATACCTACCTTTGGCATCTTCCTGAACTGAAAAGTCTAAAAAGCAGAACCTGTTGCTTTCACTTTGGGTAACTGTCCCCCTCCCTCCTCTCATTCTTGAGCTTTCCTGATGTATCCTAAAGCAATTTATTTTATAGTCTCACATACCTTTTTTTGTTTACTTATAAACATTCTGGGTGTCTACAGCTTTGTCTCTTTCTTGAGTCTCTCTCTTCTTCCTGACTACCCGGTTCTTCTGACCTTTTCTCTACAGAGATCACGATTGTTCTACTTCTCTGTGGACCAGATAAACCCTATTACTCCACATTGCCCTTGTCCCTTCCAAATCTAACTGCCACTTTTCAACAAACTGAACTCTCTCTCAGTTACTATGGCATCCCCTGAAAAAATGTCCGTCAAAGCTTTCTCTTACATGCTTACATTTCTAAAAGCTGTTTAATAAATTTATGAAAGAACGTTTTTAGCCCCTGGTGGGCTGAAGCATTATGTTACAGTCTTTGAGAACTTAAGGTCATGATAGATAATTCTTTTGTTTTGTTTTTTATAATTGGTTTAATCAGAATTTTATTGTTACAATCAATAGTTGCTTTACTTTTCTCTCTCTTTATTTTAAAGAAATCCCTAGTAGCTTCCCTACTGTTTTTTCTTATTGGTTCTTAGTATGAAAGTTGCCTTGACCTTTTTTTTTTTTTTTTTCGGAGGTTTGCTGTTGTTGCACAGGCTTGAGTGCAGTGGTGTGATCTTGGCTTACTGCAACCTCTGCCTGCCGGGTTCAAACGATTCTCCTGCCTCAGCCTCTCAAGTAGCTAGGATTACAGGTGCCTGCCACCATGAACGGCTAATTTTTTGTAGTTTTAGTAGAGACAGCGTTTCACTATGTTGGCCACGTTGGTTTCAAACTCCGAACCTAAAGTGATCCACCTGCCTCAGCCTCCTAAAATGCTGGGATTACAGGTGTGAGTCACCACACCCAGCCACATTGACTTTTATCGATGTAAAGGGAGAAGTCACTTGATATTTAGGTAAATTTTTAAATGGTATTTTATCTACTTTTTTCAAATAGGTAAGATGTACTTTTCATGCCTTAAAAATGTCTTTATTGAAGTATAACATATAGTAAAATACATTTACTGTATTTAGTGAGCTTTAGTGTACAGCTCAGTTTTTTTTAACATAGGTACATTCCCATTTAACCACCACCAGCTCAAGACACAGAACACTCCCAGCAATCCCACAATTTCTCTTATCCCTTCCCAGTCAATAGCCTCCTGCTCCACACTTCTAGCCTACTCTTGCGAGAATAGTTACCATTATTCTGACTTCTATCACCATTTATAAGTTTTGCCTGTTTTTAAACATGAAATAAATAGAACCACCCAGTATTTACTCTTTTGTTTTGGCTTCTGTAACTCAACATTATTTTCCTGTTCAGTTGTGTCATCATTTTTTTCTTTTTTATTACTGTATGGCATTCCATTAAATAAATATACTTCAATTTATATATCTCTTCTCCTGTGGATGAACATTTAGGGGGTTTTCAATTTTTTAGTATGATCAGAAAAGTTGTTACAGCCATTCTCGTACATGTCTGTTGGTGGACATATGCACTCATTTCTCATGGGTATATACCAAGTGGTGGAATTGCTGGGTCATAGAATAGACATACTTTTACTTTTGGTAAAATTCTTAACACATTTGCATGGCACAAAATTCAGAAGGCACAAAAGAGTGTACAGTGAAAAGTCTCTCTCTTATCTACATCCCAGTTCTACAGTTCTCTTCTCTAGAGGAAACCATATTGCCAGTTTCTTACAGAAACATACTTTGTATATAGAAGTATATGTATGTATATTCTTGTGTTTTACACCAAAGCTACTACACAATCCAAACTCCTTTGCACCTTACTTCTTTCACTAAACAATTTATCTTTTTTTCTTTTTTAAAATTTTATTTTATTTATTTATTTATTTATTTATTTTTATTATACTTTAAGTTCTAGGGTATATGTGCAC
>NW_012118999.1:758115-758395 GCF_000951035.1 Colobus angolensis palliatus | reverse complement strand
GTGAGTTTGTCATAAATAGCTCTTATTATTTTGAGATATATTCCATCAATACCGAATTTATTGAGAGTTTTTAGCATGAAGGGCTGTTGAATTTTATCAAAGGCCTTTTCTGCATCTAGTGAGATAATAATGTGGTTTTTGTCTTTGGTTCTGTTTATATGCTGGATTACGTTTATTGATTTGCATATGTTGAACCAGCCTTGCATCACAAGGATGAAGCCTACTTGATCATGGTGGATAAGCTTTTTGATGTGCTGCTGGATTCGGTTTGCCAGTATTT
>NW_012118999.1:754819-755828 GCF_000951035.1 Colobus angolensis palliatus | reverse complement strand
TGGTGCTGAGAAGAATGTATATTCTGTTGATTTGGGGTGGAGAGTTCTGTAGATGTCTATTAGGTCCACTTGGTGCAGAGTTGAGTTCAATTCCTGGATATCCTTGTTAACTTTCTGTCTCATTGATCTGTGTAATGTTGACAGTGGGGTGTTGAAGTCTCCATTATTATTGTATGGGAGTCTAAATTTCTTTGTAATTCTCTAAGGAGTTGCTTTATCAATCTGGGTGCTCCTGTATTGGGTGCATATATATTTAGGATAGTTAGCGTTTCCTGTTGAATTGATCCCTTTACTATTATGTAATGGCCTTCCTTGTCTCTTTTGATCTTTGATGGTTTAAAGTCTGTTTTATGAGAGACTAAATTTCTTTGTAATTCTCTAAGGAGTTGCTTTATGAATCTGGGTGCTCCTGTATTGGGTGCATATATATTTAGGATAGTTAGCGTTTCCTGTTGAATTGATCCCTTTACTATTATGTAATGGCCTTCTTTGTCTCTTTTGATCTTTGATGGTTTAAAGTCTGTTTAATCAGTGACTAGGATTGCAACTCCTGCTTTTTTTTGTTTTCCATTTGCTTGGTAGCTCTTCCTCCATCCATTTATTTTGAGCCTATGTGTGTCTCTACATGTGAGATGGGTCTCCTGAATACAGCAAACTGATGGGTCTTGACTCTTTATCCAATTTGCCAGTCAGTATCTTTTAATTGGACCATTTAGTCCATTTACATTTAAAGTTAATATTGTTATGTGTGAACTTGATCCTGTCATTGTGATATCAGCTGGTTATTTTGCTCGTTAGTTGATGCAGTGTCTTCCTAGCATCGATGATCTTTACATTTTGGCATGTTTTTGCAATGGCTGGTACTGGTTGTTCCTTTCCGTGTTTAGTGCTTCCTTCAGGGTCTCTTGTAGGGCAGACCTGATGGTGAGAAAATCTCTAAGCATTTACTTGTCTGTAAAGGATTTTATTTCTCCTTCACTGATGAAACTTAGTTTGGCTGGATATGAAA
>NW_012118999.1:748607-749584 GCF_000951035.1 Colobus angolensis palliatus | reverse complement strand
CCTCAGTTGAAAATGCAGAAATCAACCATCTTCTGTGTCACTCGTGCTGGGAGCTGGAGGCTGGAGCTGTTCCTATTCGGCCATCTTGCTCAACAATTTATCTTTGAGATTAGTCTATATTAGTAACAGTGAACTGCTTCATTCCATTAAAGCAGCGGCCCCCAAACTTTTTGGCACAAGGCACTGGTTTTGTGAAAGACAGTTTTTCCACAGAGGTCGGGGGCTGGCAGGATGTTTTTGGGATGAAACCGTTCTACCTCAGATTATCAGGCATTAGATTCTCATAAGGAATACACAACCTTGATTCCTCACATGTGCAGTTCACAAAGGGGTCCGTGCTCCTATGAGAATTTATTGCTGCCTCTCATCTGACAGAATTTGGAGTTCAGGCGGTAATGCTGGCTCACCTGCTACTCACCTCCTGCTGTGGAACCTGGTTCCTAACAGGCCATGGACCTGTACCAGTTCATGGCCTAGAGGTTGGGGACCCCTGCATTAAATGACTGCATAGTATGATAACTTGCACATCTAAGAATATATCTCTAGGATGAAAACAGCTTTGGGCATTTAAAAATTTGCCTTAATTATGTAAGAATGCCTGTTTTCCCCCCTTTCACCAACACAATGAGTTTGTAGACATTTTAATTCTTGCTAGTCTTAGGTGGAAAATGATATCTCATTGTACCCTTAAATCTTAAATCTCCCTTAATATAAGGAAGGTCTTTCCATATGTAAAGATTTATTTTTATTTCCTGACCTGTAAACTGTTTATATTGTTTGTGTATTTTTCTTTGATTATTTTTTCTTATTTTATAATAATTATTTATATATTAAGGGAATTAGCCCTTGGTCTGTGATATGAGTTACGATTTTTTTAAATGAAAATTATTTCATTTTATTTTTGAGACAGGGTCTCACTCTGTTGCCTAGGCTGGAGTCCTGTGGCACAATCATGGTTCACTGCAGCCTGGACCTCC
>NW_012118999.1:742610-743962 GCF_000951035.1 Colobus angolensis palliatus | reverse complement strand
ATCATTAATTGTCTAAAATGAATAGTGGCATCCTGGTGGCATAAGATAATTTTTGTAACTGGACTTAAAGGAACATTGAATATAAAGTAAATGATCATTGTGCTCTCTACCCTGCTAGAAATCATTACTCTCTTTAAGGACATAGAAGGAAATGTGGGTTTATGTTCCAGGTACCTAACATACAAACAGGAAGTCTTGCAGACCTGAGACAGTCTGGTTTATTAGCACTGAAATACAGCTACCTTTTAAATTACTAAGAACATTTTTTTTAACTTATGTGTGTTTTGTGTGTGTCATGGTAGCATGAAAAAATCACTGGGCTTAGAGGTGGGAGACTCAGACTATAGTCCTAGCTTTGACATTAACTGTGTGGTCTTGGATTTACTTTTCCTTCTGTACTAAATCAATTCAGATCTCCCGCATACCTGTCAGTGAGTGTGTTAATGTGACCCTGTTTGTCCATGCCTGATCCACGCCCACCCCTGAAGCTGGAGGTGAGATCACCCCTCTCTACACTAAAATGACCATGAGTAGGGAAAGAGTCCACCTCCCAAAATTCCATGGGATGGGTTGTTACCAGAAGGAGAAATGCATTTGAGCAGGCAAAAACACTAGATGTTATCCAACTTTGCTCTCGGTTCCTTTATCCACAAAATGAAGGGATTAGTGTAAAAAGTTCTATTAATAAGACTCTCTAGATCTGTCTTCACAGGATTGCAAGTACAGAATTGCACCAGTTAATGTATGGAAAAAACTATGCTCTTCCTTTGACTTCTAATTTGTGGTATTTACTCCCTATGTCTTCAGGGCAATTTCTTGAGTTCAGACCAGGAGTTTTAAACCAGGTTCCTGAGTGACTTTCCTGTTTTTGTGAGCTGTCTGTGTATACTTCCTGCAGAGAGAATGTTGTATTAATAGCAACATATGTCCTGAAACAACATACTTCCTTGACCCCATCACCGTTTTTATCTTTGGAAAACCTATGATGTGTTACTAAGTGTTAAGAATAGTTTATTCTTTACTGTGCAGTTGCCAAACCAAATTTATTTTTACTCAAACTGGACAGTACCTGGCAATACAATGACTCCCCCAAAATTAAGTTTTTCACGGCATGTCTTCTTATTCTACAAGCTGGATGAGAGTGTGAGATCAAAGGAATGTGCAAACAGGCCTGTGCCATGGCTCACGCCTGTAATCCCAGCACTTTGGAAGCCCGAGGCAAGGAGATCAGTTGAGCTCAGGCGTTCAAGAACAGCCTGGGCAACATGGAGAAACCCGATTGTATTAGTCAGGGTTCTCTTAGAGGGACAGAACTAATAGGATATATATAATATTATATATATATGAGTTTA
>NW_012118999.1:731412-737576 GCF_000951035.1 Colobus angolensis palliatus | reverse complement strand
AGTCTTAGCTATTCTGGAGGCTGAGGTGGGAGGATGCCTTGAGCCCAGGAATTGAAGTTACAGTGATATATATATCACTGTGATCTATCTATCTATGTATCTATCTATCTATCGAGAGAGATAATTTTTATGAGAATTATATGTGCTAATGTTAAACCTTGGTAACTTGAAATCAGGCATGATGGGCGTATTTATACCTTAGAAAATGGCAAATGATGCCAATCAGGCCCTCCATTTCCCCTTCCTTCCTCCATGTGTCCCCCACCCATCCACCCACCCAATCTGCCCTGACAGTCTCTTCACCAGCACACAACTGAGTAGAGCCATCCTGTTTCCAATGAAGTATCAGAGAATGAACCCCGGACCTGATGCTCTGTTGCCAATGATCAGCAACCTGCTTCTCATCATACTTAGAAAATGGCAGCCCTCACAGCCTTGGTTACCAACCCAGGCAAAGGTGAAATTCTGAATACCAATGGCAAAGAGAGTAATTTTCATCTCTGAAGGTCAGAAGTTCACTTTAAAGTGTCAGCTGTTGTTTGGCAATGATAGGTTGACAGGGAGTACCAAAATATTCTAAGGACTGCGGGAAATGAGGTCTAAGGTCATTTTCCCAGTCAGCAGAGTAGGGGAAATTCATCCCTCAAAACATGATGAGATTTTCCTTCCAATGTCATTAATCACAATGAATATGTTTGAGGATTGTACACTAACAAGATGGGAGAAACTAGATCTCATGCAGTCAAAATATGTGAAGAACAGTTCTCCATTGGACTAGGTAATTCATTATTCTACCAATGTTGCCCTGTGTAAATCTTGCCTTCTTTGTATGTCAGCCAGGCCAGAATTGTTCTAACTTGTATGTTTCATCTTCCAGCGAATGTACGAAGAACCATGTTTGTTTATTGTGTTTGTTTTCTGCGGATTTACCAGGACTTTGTTTAATTCACCTAAGGCCTAACATAACATCTGACTCAAGCCTGTGAATATTTGTGTTCCTTAGTCTTTGGGCTCACGGTATAGAAATGAACTAAAATCCTGGAAAACAATCCAGGGTCTTTGCCAAAAAAAGAAATATCTATTCCTTCAGAGTATGACTATACAGTGCCTGATTAGAATCTAGTGAAATCTCCCCCAACAAATGTGGAATCCATACACACTTTCAACTCTCATTCTTCTTTTAAGACCTTAGGAAAAAGAAACTACATCAGGCATCTTTATGAGACAGGTGAGCATGAAGTTCAGGACATTTAAAAATTAACATCTAAAGCAGAAATTCTCAATTGTGGTTTGTATTAGAATCATCTAAGGGGCTTAAAAAAATCTCAATACTTAGGCCACTCCACAGACGAACTAAATGAGAATTTTGTGGGTGAGACCCAGGCATTGATAGTTTTTAAAGCTCCCTAGACAATTTCAATGTGCACCAAGGTTTTTTTGTTTGTTTTTTATCTTTGTTATTTATTTATTTTCAATTTGTGCCAAGGTTTGAGAACCACTGACTTAAAGCAAGAAACTTGGTTTCCTGCCAGGTGAGATTTATTCTGTGTTTAGTCACTCTTCCTAATATGTTAGAAATCTTCATTTCCTTAGTGTCTGATTGCCCAGTTGTTGGCTTTAAGACTTTAAATAGACAATGAATCATGCATTAAAAACAATGATCTAGAATAGGCCAGCTACCTGAAGTACCAAAGCTATTATCATGTTACATCCTTGCTCAAAAAACTTCTTTGTTAATAAGATCTGATATCGGTGAAAATACAGAGCAGAAAGCATTTGAATACCTTCTTTAAGAGCATAAATTGATGCAAATTTTCCGGAGAACAAATTGAAAGCATATCTCAAATTTTAATACATATATATCCAGCAATTCTACCTTCAAGAATTTAGTCTAAAGAAATAATTGACAAGTGTGCAAAGCTATTCATATGAAGATATCGATAGCAACGTTGGTTATGTTATTAGTAATATATATTTTCTAGGTTTTTTTTCATTTCAGTGCATCCAAGTTTTTGAAATGCTTGAGGCTTGTTCAAAAGTCTTAATAGTATGTATTGACATGCAAAAGTGTTCACAACCCATTACTGAATTAAAGAAAAATACAGGTTACCAAAAAGCATGTCTAGTATAATTCCACTTATGTTTTTTAAAAAAGAAGATCTATATTTTTACAAATTTTGAAAGGCTGGGGCTAGGCGTGGTGGCTCATGCCTATAATTCCAGCACTTTGGGAGGCCAAGGCAGGAGGATTGCTTGAGGTTAGGAGTTTGAGACCAGCCTGGCCAACATGGTGAAACCCCATGTCTACCAAAAATACAAAAAATTAACCTGGTGTGGGTGCACACCTGTGGTCCCAGCTACTCAGGAGGCTGAGGTGAGAGGATTGCTGGAGTCTGGAGGCAGAGCCGGCAGTGAGCCTGCAATGAGCCACTTGCACTCCAGCTTGGGTGACAAAGTGAGACATCCATCTCAAAAAAAAAAAAAGATTGGGAAATTGTACCCAAACTATTAACTGATTGTATCTGAGGAGTAAAATTATACCATGATAGGAGGGGAAAACTTTGCCTCATTCTTTCTACACTTATGTATTGTTTGAATTTTTTAAATGTACATGTGTTTCTATTACAATTTACACAATGCAAACATGTTAAATTATTTTTTACCCACCACTTTCTATAGAATAAAGTCTAAACTTCTTAGCTTTATATTTAAAGTGCTCAATGATTTGTTCCTTAACTACTTTTTGCCAGTCATTTAGACATGCTTGTTGGTAGAATTGAATTTCACTTTCATCTCTCCTATTTATACTCACTTGAGCCCAACTGTTCCTACCAAATTTGCCTTCATGTTTGATCTTTGGGAGCATCCTTTCCTTTGCCTGAAATGCCCTCACTCTTCCTCCCCATTCGCTAAAATCCAACCAAGCTATGAAGGCTCAGATTGAGTGCTATCAAGTAGAGCTCTCCCTCACTTGAATTACTGTATTACATAATATCTGATACTCAAGAAATGAATATTATCAAACAGAGGAATGAATCCTCACAGTGAAGTTCAAGGTCCTGTTTAGTTTTCTCATTTAGGAAATGGGGACATACTACCTATTACATTAGGTTATTGTGAGGATTTAATGAGATAACTATGAAAAGCTCTTAGGACAATACCAGAATATGGTAATTCATGGTTCAAAAAAACTAGTATTACCATTATGTTTTTTAAATCATTCACATCTTATCTCCGTAAACACTCAATCTCTGGATACCAGAAACTGCATGCCATGTACTCTAGTATCCTTCTTCAAACTCTGTGCAGTAGAACCTTCTATGTGATACACACTAATATTTGTTGCTGATGGTAATGAAGGTTATTAAATCTATATACTAGTAACCTTATTTAATTTAATTTAATTTAATTTTTTGAGATGGAGTCTTCCTGTGTTGCCCAGGCTGGAGTACAACTGGTCCTATCTCGGTTCTCTGCAGGCTCACTGCAGCCTCTATCTCCTGGGTTCAAGCGATTCTCCTGCCTCAGCCTCCCAAGTAACTGGGACTACAGGCGTGTGCCACCACGACCAGCTAAATTTTGTATTTTTAGTAGAGACGGGGTTTCACCATGTTGACCAGGCTGGTCTCGAACTCCTGACCTTAAGTGATCCACCTTGGTCTCCCAAAGCGCTGAGATTACAGGCGTGAGCCACTGCACCTAGCCAATACTAACTTTAAAAAATAACAAATCACTTAGTTTGGACAATATTATAACTACACAGTGCCAAGAATAAAATACAGGCATACCTCATTTTATTGCGCTTCACTTCATTACACTTGTGCAGATACTGTATTTTTCACAAGTTGAATGTGGCAACCTGGCTTCAAGCAAGACTATTGGCACCATTTTTCCAATGGCATGTGCTCACTTCCTGTCTCTGTCATAGTTTTGTAATTCGCACAACATTTCAAACATTTTCATTATTGCTGTATCTGTAATGATGATCCGTGATAAATGATTTTTTTTTTTTAATAGGGGTAGGGTCTCACTCTGTCACCCAGGTTGGAATGCAGTGGCACAATCACAGCTCACCACAGCCTCGATATTCTGGGATCAAGTGATCCTCCCACCTCACCATCCCAGGTAGCTAGGATCACAGGTGCACCACCATGCCTGGCTATTTTGAAATTTTTTATAGAGATAGGGTCAGGCTGGTCTTGAACTCCTGGGCTCAAATGATCTTCCTGCCTCAGCCTTGCAAAGTGCTGGGATGGACCACAGGTTCAACCATCACACCCAGCCACCACCGCCTTCTTCTTTTTCTTCTCCTTCTCCTTCTTCTTCTTCCTCTTCTTTTTTTGTAGAGATGAGGCCTTGCTGTGTTGCCACACTGGTGTTGAACTCCTGCCCTCAAGCAATCATTGCACCTTGGCCTCCTAAAGCACTAGGATTATGTGATCAGTTATCTTTAATGCTACTATTGTAATTGTTTTTGTGTGCCATGAACTGCACCCGTATAAGATGGTGAACTTAATCACTAAATGTTTTGTGTGTTCTTACTGCTTTACCAACTGTCTTTCCTCCATCTTTCACCTTTCCTTAGGCCTCCTATTCACTGAGACACAACAGTATGGAAATAAGGTCACTAATAACCAACCCTACCATGGCCTCTAAGTGTTCAGGTGAAAGGAAAAGTTGTGTGTGTCTCACTTTATATCAAACGCTAAAAATGATTAAGCTTCATGAGGAAGGCATACCAAAAACTGCTTTAGGCCTAAAGCTAGGCCTCTTTTACCATACAGTTAGCCAAGTTGTGAATGCAAAGGAAAAGCTGTTGAAGGATATTAAAAGTACTATTCCAGTGAATACACAAATAATGAGAAAGCAAAGTAGGCTTGTTATTGATATGGAGAAAGTTTTAGTGGTCTGGAAAGAAGATGAAATCAGCCACAACATTCCCTTAAGCCAAAACCTAATCCAGGGAAAGACCCTAACTCTCTTACTATGAAGGCTGAGAGAGGTGAGAAAGCTGTAGAAGAAAAGTTGGAAGCCAGCAGAGGTTGGTTCATGAGATTTAAGGAAAGGAACTGTCTCCATAACATAAAAGTGCAAGGTGCAACAGCAAAAGCTAACATAGAAGATACAATAAGTTATACAGAAGACCTAACTAAACTCATCTATGAAGGTGGCCACACTAAATGACAGGTTTTCCATGTAGATGAAACAACCTTCCATTGGAAGAAGATACCATCCAAAACTTTCATAACTAGAGAGAAGTCAATGCCTGGATTCAAAGTTTCACATGACAGGCTGACTCCCCTGTTAGGGGCTAATGCAGCTGGTGACTTGAAGTTGAAGCCAATGTTCATTTACCATTCTGAAAATTCTAGGGCCCTTAAGAATTATGATAAATCTGCTCTATGCTGTGTAAATGGAACAACAAAGACTGGATGACAGCACATTTGTTTTTAGCATGGTTTACTGAATTGTTTAAGCCCATTGTTGAGACCTACTGCTACAAAAAAAAGAGACTTTTTTCAAAATATTACTGCTCCTTCACAATGCACTGGACACCCAAGAGCTCTGATGGAGATGTTCAAGGGGATTAATGTTGTTTTCATGCCTGCTAACACAACAGTTATTCTGCAGCCTGTGGATCAAGGAGTAATTTCAACTTTCAAGTCTTATTACATAAGAAATACATTTCATAAGGATATAGTTGCCAAGGATAGTAATTTCTCTGATGCATATGGGCAAAGTACATTGAAAATCTTCTGGAAAAGATTCACCATTCCAAATACCACTAAGAACATGCATGATTCATGGGAGAAGATCAAAATATCGACATTAACAGGAGTTTGGAAAAAGTTGATTCTAACCCTCATGGATGATTTTGAGGGGTTCAAGATTTCAGTGGAAGAAATAATAATGGTAGAAACAGCAAGATAACTGGAATTATTTTTTTTTTGTTTTTATTTTTTTGAGACAGAGTCTTACTCTGTCACGCAGGCTGGAGTGCAGTGGCACAATCTCGGCTCACTGTAACCTCTACCCCCTGGTTCAAGCAATTCTCCTGCCTCAGCCTCCCGAGTAGCTGAGATTACAGGCACATGCCACCAGATCTGGCTAATTTTTTGTATTTTTAGTAGAGACAGTGTTTCCCCTAACTGTCTCTACTAAAT
>NW_012118999.1:726448-727096 GCF_000951035.1 Colobus angolensis palliatus | reverse complement strand
CTTTAGGGCTCCAGACTTGCCCACTCCACTCCCAAATTTCAGGAAATAAAGTTCCACCCATGTACCCAGCACTCTGGCCTGGGACTATGTTCTGTGCCACTACATTCGTGGCACCCTTACCACTAGGGGAAACACAAGATTGCTCCTTCCTACACTGCCTGGGGAAGGGGAACTCAGGGGTAAACTGGCCAATGCACTTGGCCTACAAAATGTGTGTGTGTGTGTGTGTGTCCAGTGAAAGTCAGGTTGTTGTTGGCTTTTATTATCTCATTTCAAAGAATCCTTGCTGCTTCACATTTCACTCTCATCCTGGTACTGATGCCATCACAGATGTTTGAGGAAGAACATGGTTCATCTACATGCAAGTTATTACTTACCTGTCTTCCTCATTAGATTAGCCTTCTTAGGGTAGGATGGTCTTCTCTCTCTCTCCCTCTCTCTCTCTCTCTCTCTCTCTGACTCATGGGCTGAGCATTATGCCTGGAGTACAGCAACTTCTTAGTAAATGACAACTGCTATGTCACCAGGAAGGCACTGACTTCCAGGATATTCATCCTTCACTCCTGCTTGGAAAATCCTTTGCTGCTGGTAGCCACTTACCACTTGATTCATACCCAAACACAAAGGGAAAATAAATTCTGATGTGAT
>NW_012118999.1:726034-726398 GCF_000951035.1 Colobus angolensis palliatus | reverse complement strand
CTATGCCAGTGACATGTTATATTTATCCCAAAGTTGAAAGTCATGCAGGTAATAGACAAGGTCTTATATCCTGAGAAGATTCAATATTAGATTTGCTTTTAGTGCCTCTTACCTCTTTGTGGAACATTAGATTAAAATATGATGCAAATGTACCTGAATGGAACTGGAGATCATTATGTTAAGAAGTAAGCCAGGCGCAGGAAGACAAATATGTACTCACTTATATTTGTTGATCTCATGGTAGTAGAGAGTAGAATGATGGTTACTAGAGACTGGAAAGGGTGGGGCAGGTGGTAGGAGATGAAGAAAAGTTAGTTAATGGGTACAAAAATATAGTTAGATAAAAGGAATAAGTATTTGATAG
>NW_012118999.1:724652-725209 GCF_000951035.1 Colobus angolensis palliatus | reverse complement strand
AAGGAATAAGTATTTGATAGCACAGTGGAGTGACTATAGTTAACAACAGTATATCGTACATTCCAAAATAGCTAGAAGAGAAGATTTGAAATGTTCCCAACACAAAGAAATGATAAATATTTGAAGTGATATACTACCTACCTTGATTTGATCATTACACATTGTATGTATGTATCAAAATACCACATATACCCCACAAAAATATGTAAAATTATTATGTTTCAATTTAAAAACTAAAAAAAAAATACAGTGAAAACTAGTTTAAGGTTTCGGGCTACTTCCTTGATGACAGCTGGTTTCCCTTGGTTTCTATGGCCTCAGGTGGTAGTTCTAATGGTTTGCTCTGGCTCCTTTTATAAAACAGGGTCACACACCAATCCTTACCTGTAGTTTAATCCTAGCACAGAGCTCATTCTTAGACCAGGAGAGTCACAGATCCAGGGCTATTAGCTCCATGTTGTTCAGCAAAATCATTGCTGCTTTTGGTCCTTCCAGGCAGGAAAGGACTCTGGCTCTGCTTTTGTGGCCAACTCTTTCTTTCTTTCTCTTTTTTTTTT
>NW_012118999.1:719860-721027 GCF_000951035.1 Colobus angolensis palliatus | reverse complement strand
AAATAAAGAAACAAGTGATACCATAAAGAAGCAAACAGATAATTTCAAAACCTGGGACATTCCTCAGGGCAACTTACCTGGTTTCTACAACTAGTCAACAGCAGGGTATGAGATGAAAAACGGAGAGAATTGTGCCAGAGTGCCAGAGTGACATGGTAACCAAATGCCACGTTTGGTTTCCTATTTGAATACCCCAACTATGAAAATACTGTTTTTCTAAAAACGATCTGAGGAATTTTATTAAGGAATGGATTTTGTTTCATTTTATTTTTTAGAGAAAGAGTCTTACTCTGCCACCCAGGCTGGATTGCAGTGATGGGATCATAGTTCACTATAATGTCCAACACCTGGGCTCAAGGAATCCTCCTGCCTCGGTCTCCCACTAGCTAGGATTATAGGCATACCAGTGTCTGGCAAATTAAAACAATTTTTTTTTTCTTTTTTGTAGAAATGGGGTCTTGTCATGTTGCCCAGGCTGGTCTTGAAATCCTGGCCTCAAGCAATTCTCCTGCCTCAGCCTCCCAAAGTGCTGGAATTACAAGCATGAGCCACTGTACCCAGCCAGGCGTGAATTTTAGATGATATAAAGACTTTGTTAAATTTTGGGGTGGGAGATAATGGCATTATGACTATGAGTTAAAAGTTCTTTTTTTTAGAGACTCATATATAGGTCAAGTATACAAGATGAGGTTACCTGATGTCCAGGATTTTTTTTTTTTTTTAATTTTGGCAAATGCAAAAAGAGGGACAAATGAAATGTGTTTTGTAAAATCTTCATAATTATGTAATTATAATTGCATGTAATTACCATCAGGGTGATAGGTATATAGAGGTTTATTGGAACATTCTTGGTATGCCTGCGTGTGTTTGGAATTGTTTACAATAAAGATTCAGGCATATGAGTGAGAAGAGAAGGCGAAAAAGCAAGAACATATACTAATATGGTAGGACATTAAGCACTCTACAACCCAAGAACCAAAGCTCAAACAACTACAACTTTTTACAGGAGCCTACAGGTTTCAAATATCCTATTATGAAGAAAAAGCATTCAATAGGAAAATGATACAATGAAGTGTGTGTGTGTGTGTGTCGTCTGTGTGTATTTTTTTCCTTTTTTTTTTTTTTTTTTTTTTGGGACAGAGTCTCACCCTGTCACTCAGGCTGGAG
>NW_012118999.1:712520-719810 GCF_000951035.1 Colobus angolensis palliatus | reverse complement strand
TTTTTTTGGGACAGAGTCTCACCCTGTCACTCAGGCTGGAGTACAGTGGTGTAATCATAGCTCACTGCAACTTCCACCTCCTAGCTTAAGGGATCCTTTCGCCTCAGCCTCCCAAGTAGCTGCGTCTATAGGTGAATGCCATCATGCCTGGTTAAATTTTGTATTTTTTGTAGAGATGGGGTCTTGCTATGTTGCCCAGGTTGGTCTCAAACTCCTGGCCTCAAGTGATCCTCCTGCCTGCACATGAAATGTGTTTGGTAAAATCTGGCCTGCCAAAGTGCTGGGATTACAGGTATGAGCCACTGTGCCCAGCCTGTTCCTAATTCCTGGGTTTTCTTTTTTGAGACAGGCTTTTGCTCTGTCACCCAGGGTGGAGTACAGTGGCATGACTATGGCTCACTGCAGCGTTGGTGTCCTGGGCTCAAGCTATCCTCCTGCCTCAGCCTCACAAGTAGCTGGACCACAGGTGCATGCCACCACACCTGACTAATTAAAAAATTTTTTTTTGTAGAAACAGAGTCTCACCATATTGCCCACACTGGTCTTGAACTCTTGGCCTCAAGTGATCCTCCTCACTTCAGCATGTCAAAGTGCTGGGATTACAGGCGTAAGCCACTCTTCCAAGCCTATGGTTCTAATTTCTTAAACAGCAGGCAGTAAGTCTAATCTTTAGCAAAATAATAAAGTTTCTATTGACGTAGAAGTTCCTAGACAGGCAACCACATGCAATACATGAGATGAAATGTTTTAATCTCACTGCACTGTTTAAACCCCTCAAACACCTTCATTTAAAAATAATAGTTAAGCATCATTGCCAATGTAAACAGCAAACAGAGATATGACCTTGAACAGATGTCTTACTAGTTCATTGTAACTGTTTACATGAAGACTCAAAGGTACCAAGCCAAACAAGAACTGGTTTGCTACCTGCCCAACATTATAAAATGCCAGATATCTGAGAATGAGAAGACCTGAGATTCATCCCTTCCCTGCCACTGACGTATTATATGTCCTTGGGCATGTTCATTCATTTCTCTTGGCCTTGTTCCCCAACTATTAAATGTGCATAACACTTTCCATCTACTTACCTTGGGGAAATGGTGAGGACTAAAGAGAAAACATCAGTGAAATGCTTTGACCTCCTCAGGAAAAGCAATATTTTTTCAGTACTAAGGTATATTACATTTTTATTTTGACAGAGAACCACACAAAGTTTCTAAATTATAGATAATAAACCCAGCTTTATAATAATTAACAAACACTACATAGTGTAATATCTACATAGATAATATTTCCAGCAAGGAACGCTGTCCAAATAATTTTTAAATTACCCTCAGATTCAGTTCACCTTTAAACCTCACAGTGTCACTAGAAAGGCTGTGTGAATTGCAATTAAACAGAGAAGATATGCAAGATTTCAGCTATTCACTTAAAGGTCTAGAATGAAAGGTTTAAAAGTGACTTCTGGTTGGATGTGACTGTTAGAAGTTCTGATTTTAATTGCGATAACCACATGGGAGCAGAATAGGTTAAAATTAGTGACTGCTTTAATTTTAGATCTTAAACAAAATTACTTTCTAATCTCCTATTGGGTAGGGACACTAAAAAAATTACAATGTGCAAGAAGTGTTCGTTCTTTACCTAGAACCATGAATGGCAGTGATATTTCTAAGTTCTTCAATTTAGGAAGAACTACAATTTATTAGGAAATAAAATGTGTAATCGGGCGCGGTGGCTCTAGCCTGTAATCCCAGCACTTTGGGAGGCCGAGACAGGTGGATCATGAGGTCAGGAGATCGTGACCATCCTGGCTAACACTGTGAAACCCCGTCTCTACTAAAAAATACAAAAAACTAGCCGGGCGAGGTGGCGGCGCCTGGGAGGCTGAGGCAGGAGAATGGCGTAAACCCGGGAGGCGGAGCTTGCAGTGAGCTGAGATCCGGCCACTGCACTCCAGTCCGGACGACAGAGCAAGACTCCGTCTCAAAATAAAATAAAATAAAATAAAATGTATAATCAATGTGTTTTAACAGGTCAGCAATTTATTCTGAGTACAAAAATGCTGGAAAGCACAAATATGCAGTTTTAGTTTAACTAGGAAAGGTTAAAAAAATTCTCTTTCCCCCACTTTACCCTCTACCTGCTCAGTCTATAAATTCAAGGATATTTAGATAAAGTCAATTACTTGCTCAGAACCCTCCAAAGGCTTCCCAGTGCACTGATCGTTAAGCCCCAACTCCCCAGAGTGTAAACATGTAGGCACCCCTCCATTTCTCCATAATGTGCAACTATGTTCCCCTTGTTCGCACCACTCTTTTTGCTGTTCTTCAAACTTGCAAATTTTTTCTTTGCGCTTGCTATTCTTCCCTTCCAATGGGATTATTCTTTCTTTCTTATTTATTTAATTATTTTTGGAGACAGGGTCTTGCTCTGTCACCAGGCTGGAATGCAGTGGTGCGATCACAGCTCGCTACAGCCTCGACCTCTGGGGCTCAAGAGATTCTCCTGCCTCAGGCCCCCGGGTGGCTGAGACTACAGGCACACCCCACCATACCTTGCTAATCTTTTTGTATTGATTGTAGAGACGGGGTTTCATCATGTTGTCCAGGCTGGTCTTAAGTGATCTGCCTGCCTCGGCCTCCCAAAGTGCTGGGATTACAGGTGTGAGCTACCATTCCTGGCTTTTTTTTTTTTAAACATTTCTTCACATGCCTGTCTCCTTTTCCCCATTCAGATCTCAGCTCAAATCTTCAAAGAGGCCTTCCCTGACCCTCTATGATAAGCAGCTACTTCCCCACCCCCACCCTCTATCACATCACCTTGTTTTGACATCATAGTATTTATTACCTTCTGATTTTATCTTGTTGATTTATTTGCTTGCTTGTTGTCTGATGCTTCCCTTCTACGCAGCAGAGGCATTGTCTCATGTTCACCTTTGTTTCTGTATATTCCCATAAAAGTATTCCAACTATGCAACCCATTGATTTGAAAGCTCTGTCCCTGCAATACTCTCTAGCACTAATCTATCTTCTTGTGCCTATCTCTTTTTCTGGGATCTAAGGTTGAGATCATCTAATCCCTAGATGGATGCATAAAGGAAGAAAAGAGAAAATTCACTTTGCCTAATGTATAACTCAACTTGGAAGATGAAGTTACTTCTGTTAGAATTAGGGATTAGGGGTTGGGCGTAATGCCTCACGCCTATAATCCTAGCACTTTGGGAGGACAAGGCAGGGGGATCACCTAAGGTCAGGAGTTTGGGATCACCTAAGGTCAGGGGTTTGAGACCACCATGGCCAAAATGGTGAAATCTCATCTCTACTAAAAGTACAAAAATTATCCAGGTGCAGTGGCACATGTCTGTAGTCCCAGCTACTTGGGAAGCCTGAGGCATGAGAATCGTCTGAACCCAGGAGGCAGAGGTTGCGGTGAGCCAAGATTGTGCCACTGCACTCCAGCCTGGGTGACAGAGCTAGACGTCATCTCAAAAAAAAATAAAAATAAAAATTAAGGATTAAGGGCTTTTTACAATTTACATGACTCACACTTGTAAGGAAATAGCTGGCTGTGGAGTCTACTGTCCAGGCCAGGCCCTCCATCAAAAGTAGGAGTCCTGATTTCCACTAATCTGGCCCAGACCTGAAGATTTACTTGCTAATCCAAACAATTAGAGTAACTTGAGCTTCATTTGTAAGTGTTCTGGCAGCCAGGGAACCTATCACTTCTACAACTTCATTCATTAATTCAACCAATGGTCATTGAGAGCTTACTGATTCCAAGACTTTACCAGGATCATTACAAGACCTTTACAGGGTCATTTTACACGAGAGTTAAAAGTAAATGAGACATTGTATGTCCTTAGGGAGTTAACAATCTAGTAAGGGGGGACATACAGGTAAATAAAAAATTAGAAAACAGTGTGCAATATACTCTGACAAGAGTAAGTATGGGGTGCTATGGGAGTGTAGAGGGGGTGCCTTACTCAGCCAAGGGCAGGACTCATGCCGAGAAGCTTTCCAGGGCATGTGGCATTTACACTGAGATCTGAAACTGAGTGTAGTTGATAAGCAGTATCAGGTGATGCAGAGAAGCCAGAGTGTTCCAAGTGGTGTCTAGTATATGCAAAAACTGTGAAACACTAGAACACACAGAAAGCAGCTCACTGTGGCTTAGCAAGGTTTGGGGAAGGGGGAGAGAAAGGGAGTTAAAACAAGTAGGGACCAAATCATGAAAGTCTTATAAAACCATGTTGAGAAATTTGGACTTAATCCTGAAAATTTAGTAGTAGCAGAGTGACATGATTAGGTTGGTGATTTAGAATAATCACTCCAACTGCAATCCGTAGCTTGGATCTCCAAGGACAAAGACTGAAGTCAAGGAGGTGATTAAGAAGCCTTTTGCAGTAATTAAGGCAAGAAATGATAGTGACCTGGACTGTTAGTAGCAGTGGTGATAGAGAGAGAGGATTTGAAATATGTTTAGAAAGTATAATCGGGGGGAGGGGGGAGGGATTGCATTGGGAAGTTATACCTGATATAAATGATGAATTGATGGGTGCTGATGAGTTGATGGGTGCAGCACACCAACATGGCACAAGTATACATATGTAACAAACCTGCACGTTATGCACATGTACCCTAGAACTTAAAGTATAGTAATAAAAAATAAAAAATAAAAAAAATCAATTGTAACACTACATTATAAGTACTAAATTGACTTACTGATTTGGTATCAGATTGGTGCAATAATGAGCTTATTAATATTTTCCAGGACTTATGTATATACACTGGGACAACTTGGATGTTTTGCAATAAACATTTCTTGCTATTATTTTTTAAAGACAGGCTTACTGTGACATTGGCCCAGTGTCTCTATGTCACATACATTTAAATTATTCAGTGATTTTTAAAGATTTTTAATTGTTTTTATGTACTTATTTTATTAATAAAGCTCTTATAACTGTCATGAAAAAAAAAAAAGAAAGTATAATCAATAAGACTTGGCATTTGGATGGAGGGGATGATGAACAGGGATGGGTCCAAAGATGACAGGTTGTTGGCTTGGGAAAGTAGGTAGACAGTGAGGCCTTCCACTAGCTAGGAAATTGAGAGGAGAATATGGGGGAAAGTAAGTTTTGAATATGTAGCACATGAGATGCTTCTGTACATCCAAATTGAGATATTTAGCTTCCAGTTGTTCATCTAAGGTTCAGAACAGGGGTTTGGGCAGAAGATGTAAAACTGGGAGCCACTGGCATAGAAATGATAACTGGAGCTGTGGGAGTGGATACAACTGACATGCGGCTTGTTGGAAAAAACAATCAATTCATTCTTTTTTTTAAAGAAAGGAATTGATTTCTTCAATAAGAACAGCAAAAGTAGACTAGAAATACGCCGTCAAAAAGACAAAGGACAGCACTGAAACCATATATCATTATTGCTATCAGAATTCAGAGTGCCCAAGAGGGCTCAAAAGTTTGAATGAACAAGGTATGGGTAGCTAAGAACATTTTTGGAAGGGTGGTGTGGGGCTACACCACTGCTTGAGGGAGCTCATGTTTTTTCCCATGATTCTTCTACCTAAAGAGCTTTCTAAAGAGTGCTTTGAGATGCATAATTGCTGATTGTACTGGTTATTTCTCCAAGGTAATGCCTTTGTCCTGTCCCTGTGAACCAGTGTAGCAGCTTTCAGGCTAACTGTCAAGAAATGAAATTAGCTTTATAGCATGGGAAGTGCCATTTTCCAAGCTACACTCCTTTAAATTTTTACAAAGGAAGAGGATTCACAAAAGAGCTAAACTTTTTGTTTGGATAGGAAATGCTATAGGCAGGCTGGGTGTGGTGGTTCACGCCTATAATACCAGCACTTTTGGAGGCTGAGGTAGGTGGATCACCTGAGGTCAGGAGGTCGAGACCACCCTGGCCAACATGTAAAACCCTGTCTCTACTAAAAACACAAAAATCAGCCAGGCGTGGCGGCACATGCCTGTAATCCCAGCTACTCAGGAGGCTGAGGCAGGAGAATCAGGTGGGCAGAAGTTGTGGTCAGCTGAGATGGCGCCACTGCACTCCAGCCTGGGCAACAGAATGAAACTCTTGTCTCAAAAAAAAAAGAAAGAAAGAAAGAAATGCTACAGGCAGTCAGATGTGGTGGCTCATGCCTGTAATCCCAGCACTTTGGGAGGCCAAGTCATGTGGATTACTTGAGCCTAGGAGTTCAAGACCAGCCTGGGCAATGTGGTGAAACCCTGTTTCTACAAAAAGATACAAAAATTAGCCAGGCATGGTGGTGGGCACTTGTGATCCCAGCTACATGGGAGGCTGAGGTGGGAGGATCACTTGAACCTAGGAGGAGGAGGTTGCAGTGAGATTGCACGACTGCATTCCGGCCTGGGCAACAGAGCAAGACTCCATGTCAAGAAAAAAGGAGAGAAGAGAAGAAAAGAAAAGAGAAGCGAAGAGAAGAGAAGAAAAGAAAAAAGAAAAGCTGCAAGCAGAAGAAAGGAAAAAAAATTAACAAAAAGTTCTTGAACTGCTTTGTTCTTTTCTCCGGGATCATGAGGACGAGAAGGAAAGTGTCCTTACGGAACACCTGGTATGCACTTTATCCATCAGTAACTAACTTAATCCAATAGTCACAAAATCTAATATTGTCTGCAACTCTCGGAAACTGATTTCTGTAATGTACCGTATTTATTGGGATGTCAGAGGCCCTAAGTCATTTTCTGAACGTCCTAAAGCATGCAAGTGTCAGTGAAGACCGAAATTGGCAGCCACACAAGGAATAATGAGCTGAGGACTGCAAAAGCTTTCTATGGAATTGCATCCAGAAGGAACAACAGCATTTCTGTAGGAAAAAAAAAAAAAGAAGTGAAGCCATTAATACTTGGATCAAATGAATAGGGCATGTAGCCCCAAGTTAAGCCAAGAGTGTGTTAACTCATTTCATAAACTGAGAACTCAGGGACCTCAAGAATATGGAAGAGAAGCAAAATACATGTTAAATATGTCATACCTATTTTTAAAGTTTATTAATTTTTCTTGATGATGCCAAAATACAGATCCTCTCCTTGAAGAAACATTCTAGAAAATATGAAGAATAAAGGAAAAATTAATCATAATCCCACATCACACAAACCTTAATATTTCGCTGTATTTCCTGACATTTGTTCTCCAAATATAAGTGTGTGCATATGTGTGTATTTAAGACACACATTCTTTCATATTATAATGTATTGGAAATTGCACTGAGCCTTAAAATTGTTGGCTTCTTTTATTTTCCTTCTTCTTC
>NW_012118999.1:701767-712087 GCF_000951035.1 Colobus angolensis palliatus | reverse complement strand
TCATATGATCCACCAGCCTCAGCCTCCCAAAGTGCTGAGGTGACAGGTGTGATCCACTGCATTGACACATTTAGTTTCATATTTGTTTTCTCCCTGAAAAGGAAAAAAAATGGCATCTGAGAATTGTGAAACTGCAATGTATAATTTTCTAAAAATTAAAGTTCATATTTTATTCAGAGGTAAAGCAGTGTGTTTATATTAGGATAAAATATTATATAAGCTGGAAAGAGGTTATTTAGAAGTATTTTCTGCAGAGGTAGGAACTATAAGAAAGAGAAAGAGCGGTGGTGAGTAAAAGATGACTTTCAAGAAAAGTTAAAGGCCTCATCCGATAACATTAGATGTCCAGGTATACTTATATGCTACGAAATATTCTAACATCAGAGCAAGCCCTTTTAATGTGTGTCCTGGACATAAATATACTCTCAACCCAAAGGAAACATTCTAATGCCTTCCTTCCAGGAATTCAGTAAAGAACAATATTCACAAACAAAACTATATTAACACAACTTAATAAATTAAGCTGATAAGATTCTTGTTTTCCATGGTTCTGCCATTACCCAATATGACAATCCTATTTTTCACCACAAAAGAAAGCATAGTTCTTTTTCCGGAGTATATCTCTGATTGATTTAAGTGGTTACCCATTCCAGGGCCGGTGCTAAGTTCTGGTGATATAACTGAGCTCATAGATAAGGTCCCTGTCTTCATGGAGCTGAGAGTCTTGTGTAGGAATCAGGGAAGTAAAGTATAGTGCAGAGAAGTAGCAGACAATGAAAGGAAGCACAGAAGAGGGCTTTTAAAACTCAGATTTTGAAGACTGCAGGGATTTCCAGGGAATATGATATCTAAGTGAATTCAAGGATGAATAGGAGTTAGCCAGGCAAAGCTGGGGTAGTAGACTGTTCCAGGAGCAAGAGAGGGCATGGTGAGTTCCAAGAATGGAAAAACTGGAGCACAGAAGGGGAGGGTGGCAAGAGAAGATGAGGAGGCAGGAGCCACATCCTGAAAGGACTTGCAAGTGTATAAAGGAGTCTAGGCTTTTCCCTGAGTCCAATGAAGAACCATCCAAAGGTTTTAAGTGGGAGAAACATGATTAGATGGCCGGCCACAATGTGGAGAAACAATTAAAGGGAAATAGGACTAAAGAGAGAGGTGATTAAGGAGGCTGTGAAGGTAGCCAGGAAAGAGCATATTAATGTCCCAGGTCAAATTAGTAGCAGCGGGAATGGAGAAAATTGAATATATTGGAGAAGTTATCATTTAAATTACTTCTCACCATTTCTGCCTCAGGAATTTTCCTATCAAGGTGCCACAATCACCAATAGCAAGGAAAAGAAGACACATCTGGCTTAAGATCTTGTCTTCAAACAACATAGTAGATCGATTAGCTATTTTGGTCAATGATGTTAAAAAAAGATCCAAATTATGTAGAAAATGAGAGGAATTAAAACCAACAGTAAGATCAATGGAAAAAGGCACAGAGTCTTTCAAACTTCGATATTGACCCAAACAGGAATACAAGATTAATATTTTTATTAATTATTTAGCTAATGCTGAATACGAAATACATGATATAAAATCCCAAACAGTACCAAGAGGTTTGAAATGAAAATTCTCCCTCATACCCAGCATAAGTGTGTTCTTGCACTGCTATAAAGAAATACCTGAGCCTGGGTAATTTATAAAGAAAAGAGGTTTAATTGGCTCACAGTTCTGCAAGCTGTACAGGAAGCATTGTGGCTTCTGCTTCTGGGGAGGCCTCAGGAAGCTTCCAATCATGGCAGAAGGCAAAGGGGGTGCAAAGCACGTCACATGGCTGGAGCAGAAGGAAGACTGCGTGGGGAGGTGCTACATACTTTTAAACAACCAGTATCTTTTGAGAACTATCACAGGAACAGCACCAAGTGGATGGTGCTAAACTATTCATGAGAAAACTGCCCCCATGATCAAATCACCCCCCACCAGGCCCCACCTCCAACACTGAGAATTACAACAGAATATGAAATTTGGGTGGGAACATAGATCTAAAGCATGTTACATCCCAACTCCTGCCATTTAGGTCTCCTTCCTAGAGGCAATTAATACCAATTTCTTGTGTCTTCTTCCAAAGATATATCGTGAATACAGAATCATATGTTAAAGTATTGTGTCTTCACACTTTATATCCTACTTTGATATTTTCTTTACAAATGTCAAGTTTATAAATATTGTCATAGACGGTAAATTATCCAAAGATATGTGATATTTTAATACCATGTCAATTCATTTTTATAAATAATGTAATAATTCTTTTCCAGATAAGCAGATCTCATTTTAAATTTAAGTAAACATTTAAGAACTTATAGGAGTACATGACCTAATGTGTTTTGTAAATACCATAAGAGCCTGAATGAGACTTAGTCATCAATGGTTCTGCCATTATCTCAAATTTCTGATTCATTCTTCTGCGTATTTCTTGTTCTAGTCTAGTTAAACAGAGAACCTCTTACTATGCCCATTATTCTCTTTTCTCAATCCCAGCTGTATGGCCTGGAACAGTTTTTTATTGTTTCCCTGAAAATAATGTCCATTCTATTCCTCAAAATATTTTAAAAACCAACCTCTTCTAAGAGATTAACCCTAAAACTCTCCAACCTTTGGAGATAATTTGGGATGACTCGAGAATGCTATGAATTCCTTATCCTTGCTGTATATTACCCCATTTTTCCTCCAAATCTGAAGCCAATCATCCCTTTGAATCTTTCAGTTTCAAAAGACAATACATTCTCTTCAATCTGTAAACTGGTTTGAATTGAGTTGCAACATTACTAATACAGATACTTTTTATGGCTAGGTTCTCCCTCCCACCAGACCCAAAAAGGCCCCCTAAAGCTTTCACTCATTTACATTTCCTACTTATAAAATGAGATTAAGACTATTACCTCTTCTGCAGAACAACTGTTCACATACAGAATACAGTTGTACCAACTACACATCATTGCCTTTTCTTGTCCAGGTTAAACTCCTGTAGTTTCATCAGCTTTTCCTTGTGTAACATAGTCTTTCTCAGTCTTTTAGCTAAGATCAAATGTGTATATATGGTACAATTTCTAGGTATTTCATCGTCTTGACTGCCCTTAGCTTAACAATGTCTGTCTCAATAAGATTCCCATAACCAAACAAAATGTTCCATCATAGAGTAAACTAAGATTGAGTGTACACTGCTGGCTTGGGTCTCTTGAGCACAAAGCAATGACAGTTGGTGGCCATTTCCCAAGTGTGATAGTTAATTTTAGGTGTCAATTTGACTGAATTCAGGAATACCTGGAAACTTGGTAAAGCATCATTTTTGGGTGTGTCTGTGAGGGTGTTTCCAGAGAAGATCAGCATGTGAGTCTGAGTGGAGAAAGTGAGGAACATCTGCCCTCAATGTGGGTGGGTACCACTGAATTAGCGGGGACCCCTGAGAGCACAGAAACAGAGAAAAGGCGAATGTATTGATCTATCTGTGAGAGCTGAGATACACTCTTCCTCTCTTGCCCTTGGACCTCAGAACTCCAGACTTCCCAGCCTTTGGACTTCAAAACTTACACAAGCACCACTTCCCCTGAGCCCCCCAGGTTCTCGGAGCTTGGCTTCCCTGATTCTGAGGCTTTTGCACTAGCACAGAGCCATTCTAGCAGCATCCCACGGTCTCCAGTTTGCAGGTGGCTTGTGGGACTTCTTGGCCTCTATAATTGTGTGAGCCATTACCCTAGTAAATTCTCTATCATCTGCTAACTGTCTGTCTATTTATCTATTTATTATCTATCTATCTATCTATCTATCTATCTATCTATCTATCTATCTATCTATCTATCTATCCATCCTATTTCTTCAGTCTCTCTGGAGAACCCTGACTAACACACCAAGTAAGGATAGGCCAGAAGTAAGGGACAATCCAAAATGCCAAATAAGGGGAACAGAGGGCAAGAATCGGACCTGAAACAAAGAATTGGTAATCAAGAATGATTACAATTGGAAAGTCTTGACCGGGTGCGGTGACCCACACATGTAATCCCAGAAATTTGGGAGGCCAAGGCAGAGCATATGAGGCCACGAGTTTAGGACCAGCCTGGCCAACATGGCAAAACCCTGTCTGCACTAAAAATATAAATATTAGCCAGGTGTGGTGATGCATATCTGTAATCCCTGTTACTCAGGTGTGAGGCATGACAATCTCTTGAACCCAGAAGGTGGAGGTCGTAGTGAGCTGAGATTGTGCCACTGCACTCCAGCCTGGGCAGCAGAGTGAGACTCTATCTCAAAAAAAAGAAAAAAAAAAAAAAGGGAAAAGTCTTCATCTGTTCTCGGTTACTTTTCCGTACGAAGTGAAGCCTGCATATTTCCGGTGATAGTAAAACACAAGGACACAAGGACAAGGAACTGAATATTTTTACAACATCCTGTCCCAGACATTGGTCAAAGAGATAAAAGTAAAAGGTGCTGAGCTGGATTGAACAAGACTTTTACTGCTTTAATATGTTGATTAACGTAGCTTCAGACAGGATTCACTTTTTTAGTGGTGTATCACACTGTGGGCTCAGCTGACATTGTGGTCAACCAAAGCCATGAGGTCTCTTTTATATGAGCAGAGGCCATTAACAATACACAATTCTGCACTTGTGAAACTTATTTTTGCCTCTTTAGGGCAGGAATTTACATTTACCCATTAGCATTTCTTCTCTGAGTATTCCCCCTAGTTTAAAGGTTAAATGCTTTGGAGTTAGTCTGAGATTATAACTCAGCTCATTCATCTTTTGGCTGTCTGCATTTGGGAAACTCCTTTTAACATTATTTGCTTAAATAACATTTAAAAAAAATTAATCGTATTGATTTTGCCCCAACAGTCATTTCTCCATCTATCAACTTATTTCCTCATTCATTCAACAAATACATGCCTTCTAAGTGCCAGGCAGTGTGTTAGATATGCAGTAAATGCCTTCTCTGGGGTCTTAAGTTCACTAATAAAATTGTTTTACAAACAGAATTCAAGGATCATCCCCTGGACACATCTCTTAACTGTAGCTTTTTCTCTAAGTGAGTAAGTAGATAGAAATCTATTAATGAAAATGTAGAGGCCGGGCATGGTGGCTCATGCCTGTAATCCCAGCACTTTGGGAGGCTGAGGCAGGCAGATCACCTGAGGTCAAAAGTTCAACACTAGTCTGACCAACATGGTGAAAGTTTGTCTCTACTAAAAATACAAAAATTAGCTGGGCGTGGTGGCAGGTGCCTGTAATCCCAGCTACCTGGGAGGCTGAGCCATGAGAATCACTTGAACCTGGGAGATGGAGGTTGCAGTGAGCCAAGATCATGCCACTGCACTCTAGCCTGGGCAACAAGAATGAAACTCCACCTCCACACACACACACACACATACACAAAATGCAGAGAGTATGATTGTTGAACCTGATATAAATACAACTGAGTAGGCCGGGCATGGTGGCTCATGCCTGTAACCCCAGCACTCTGGGAGGCTGAGGCTGGTGGATCACTTGAGGTCAGGAGTTTGAGACCAGCCTGGCCAATGTGATGGAACCCTGTCTCTACTTAAAAGTACAAAAATTAGTCAGGCATGGTGGCACATGCCTGTAATCCCAGGTACTCAGGAGAATAAGGGAGGCTGAAGCAGGAGAATCGCTTGAACCCGGGAGGCAGAGGTTGTGGTGAGCCGAGATCACTCCACTTCACTCCAACCTGGGCGAGGGAGTGAGACTCTGTCTCAAAATAAAAATAAATAAATAAATACAACTGAGTAAACGATTTTCCAGTCCATGGGCACATCTGTATACTTTTTTTATTAAATGTCTCACATTGGGAAAACAAAACAGCTCAGGACCCAGTCAGTATGATTAATAGAAAAACATACACACAAAAAAACACAGGCCGGGCGCGGTGGCTGAAGCCTGTAATCCCGGCACTTTGGGAGGCCGAGACGGGCGGATCACGAGGTCAGGAGATCCAGACCATCCTGGCTAACACGGTGAAACCCCGTCTCTACTAAAAATACAAAAAAACTAGCCGGGCGAGGTGGCGGGCGCCTGTAGTCCCAGCTACTCTGGAGGCTGAGGCAGGAGAATGGTGTGAACCCGGGAGGCGGAGCTTGCAGTGAGCTGAGATCGGGCCACTGCACTCCAGCCGGGGCGACAGAGCAAGACTCCGTCTCAAAAAAAAAAAAAACACAGTCGACATACATGTTTTCCTGATGAATGTACCTTTTTAGCCTATTTTTTTCAGAAAATAACAATTTTTAATATCTAAAACTGAAAACAACCCAATAGTAGAGACATTAATTGTGCTATATGAACTCATTGGAATAACAGCTAGCAATGAAAAGCAGCAAATTACAATAATCTGAATGAATCTCACAAAACAATGTCAAGTGAAAGACAGACATAAAAATACACATAGTATTCCACTTATATAAAGTACAAAAACAGGCAAAAGTTTATACTGTTAGAAGTTGGTCTAGCAGGGAAGAGGGTGGTAGTGACTGGAAGGGGGCATGAGATTTAGCCTTTATTTTGCAGTAGTGGTCTTTGGAGTACCAATTCATGAACCATCCTGTTGTCATAACTTCAGACTTTCTCATAAAAATAAAACTTTTGTCCATGAAATATATACAAATACATAAAGGGGGCTAAAACACATTTTCCCTAAATGGCAGAAACACCATCAAATTTACATTTAAGTTAGAAATGGTTACTTCTTCCTTCTTAAAATCCTTAGTCATCACCTCCATATCTTCTTAGGCCCAATATGCATTTTGAGATTGGTTGCATGACCCAAGTGTCTGGCAGCCTTTCTGCTAGACCAGCTGTCAATGACTGAAAAACAAGCAAGCTCTCAATTGCACAATATGTATCAAGTCATGCAGTTCTATAAAAGGAATACTTGATTTGATCTTCAGCAGCCAGAGTCAGGCAGCCGGAAGGTGATTATAACTATGTCCGGTATTTATATCAACCTCAATCATTCACTGTCTACCAACTGACTCTAATAAGATGCTCCCAACCATATATTTAATTCCCATGAATTACTTGTTGATTATCCACACTGCAGGTTATCTTCAATAAATTTTCTTTGTCCTGGGCCGGCTTCATCTTATTCTCTCCTAGATCACTTTCCCTATTGTCCAGCTGGTGTGTGCCCAACAGAAAAGGTGAACTAATCTTTATATCGGTGTAAATCAGTGGTTTCCAACTGGGAGATATTTTGGCTCCAAAGGGGACATTTGGCAATGTCTGTAAATATGTTTGGTTGCCACAAATATGGGGTGTTTTTGGTATCTACTGGTAGAAGCCAGAGATGCTAGTAACATCCTACAATGCACAAAACAGCCCCTACCGCAAAGACTTGTCCAGTCTAAAATGTCAACAGTGTTGAAGTTGAGAAGCCCTCACCTAAGTGCAGATAAAATAGGGAAACAATTTACAATTAACAGATACACTTCAAATTGAAGTATGAGTGATTTGGAGGTTAACCTTTGTTTTGGATTCTCTATTTCACAGCTTCCCTCATGAACAAGGGTAATGGACATTGAATACATATTTATTATTTCTTGTGCATGCCTTTCGATGGTTATTTAACTTTGTAGCCTTTGAATTAGGGTGTAAAAATGTCTTCTTTTCAAACAATTTTTTTTTTTTTTAAGAGACAGGGTCTCATTCAGGCTGGAATGCAGTGGCACCATCATAGCTCACTGTAGCCTCGAACCCTTGGACTCCAGCAATCCTCCTGCCTCAGCCTCACAAAGTGATGAGATTATAGGTGTGAGCCACCGTGCCTGACTCCAAATAAGAAAGTTTAATGCTGATGATTTGTTCAATGGCTGGGGCACATTTATGGGCAGTAGAAATTCATGTAAAGAACTTCTTATATGGGCTTAACAAGGATTCTAGAAGATATGCTCAGTGTCAAATATTTTGGACTCTATGAGGGTCAAGCCTGTGGGGTTTTTTTTTTTTTTTTCTGCATGTTCATCCAATTTTTGTATGTTTTTTATATGTCTCGAAGGCCTATTTCATTATCCTCCTTTGATTCTGATTGAGTCACTTGCATGCTCAGACTTCAGTTCTGCATGGCTGAACAAATTCTTGGCATGAACTTTACTTTTTCATCCTCACACTAAAAGCATGGTTCATATTGATAATTTTAATTGTTTTTCATATTTCTTTCAGTAGTGAGTTTGCAAAGCTCCCAAATTTCCATTTGTGTTGACAGCTCTCAAAATAGCTTCCTTATTTTAAGTGAATTCATTAATATATTTTATTTGGGGAAATTAAGTCAATGCAGTGCAAAGTTATCAGCAGGCTTTCTGTACACTGTTTCATTTCATTGCTCATCTGAACTTCAAACTCTACGTAGCTTACTGTATCCCAAACTTGAGCCTTCAGTATCCAAAGGGTCAATCCAATGGTCTCAAAGAAACGTGTTCCTATTAATTGCTCATCTAAGAGTGAGTCACAGGTCTGGTTCAAAATTGAAACTCATAATAGCATCTAAGGGAGTGAACTCATTCTAGGGTCCTTGCAGGAACTCTGAGCCATGCCAGAAGATCCTAGTGGGTATAAATTCTACCAACCTTTAACCAGCACTCACTCCTAAGAACTTTGGAGTATGAGGAAGAAGTAAGGGGTGTGTCGTAGAACTAATTAATGTGCTGCCCTTCCAGTATGCTAGCAAAGGATAAAATTTAAGCTTCCAAATTGGAAAAAGAATGTGTGAGCCGACTCTGTTTTTTAAACTCAGGACCAAACCTTGGTCCTCTCCTTGGACCCTATAGACTCTGAATTGATGGATTTAGAAAGATAATTGGGTGATTCTTTTCTACATCATTTCCAAAAAGCTGCTAACCTTGCTTCAGAAAAATGTGTTCAAAATGCATGTTAAATTGCATCTTCTTGTTGACTTTGTCTCTAACCAAAGTAAATGTACCATAATGATCATGTTTAGCATGATGATAAAGTTAATAAGAATAATAATCGTGTGAATGATTTCCGTGAAAACTCTGTTAATCAGGTTTTTTTGTTTTTGTTTTTGATGGAGTCTCACTCTGTTGCCAGGTTGGAGTGCAGTGGCACGATCTCGGCTCACTGCAACCTCCACCTCCCGGGTTCAAGTGATTCTCCTGCCTCAGCCTCCTGAATAGCTGGGATTACAGGCGTGTGCCACCACACCTAGCTAATTTACATATTTTTAGTAGAGATGAGGTTTCACCATGTTGGCCAGGATGGTCTCAATCTCTTGACCTTATGATCTGCCCGCCTCGGGCTCCCAAAGTGCAGGGATTATAGGCGTAAGCCACTGTGCCTGGCCTAATCAGTTTTTAAAATATAGTGGAAACACAAAAGTTTAAAAGTAAACATGGCAGACTTCTTAAGTAAAGTCACAGCTGCAAAGTTAGGAAAGAATTTTTTATAACCATGGGGATGCTGTGTCACAAGTTTCTATATGACAACACTGTATAGAGCTGGTGTAGTCAAATTACTGTAACAAGGAGGTGAAGAGCAGTGATTTGATGTCAAACAGACCTTGAATCAGACCCTGGTTTTGACACTTCACAGCTGAGTGGCCTTAAACTTTCTTAGCCTCAGTTTCTTCATATTCAAAATGGAGATAATAATGGTATTTATCGCATAGACTTTGGGGACTATTAATTGACTTATTGTGTGTAAAATGTACACACATTTTATGTTTAAAAACTCAGCCCCTCTATGTGAAAAAAATACATATTTTTTAAAACATGAGGCCAGGGATGGTAGCACACGCTTATAATCCCAGCACTTTGGGAGGCCAAGGCAGGAGGGTCACTTGAGCCCAAGAGTACGAGAACAGCCTGGGCAACATGGCGAAACCCCATCTCTAGAAAAAATACAAAAATTAGCCGGGGCTGGTGGGGCTGCTTGTAGTCTTACCTACTTGGGAGGCTGAGGCGGGAGAATTGCTTGAACTCAGGAGGCAGAGGTTGCAGTGGGCAGAGATCATACCACTGCATTCCAGCCTGGGAGGCACAGTGAGAACCTGTCTCAAACAAAAAGAAATAAAAAGAAAAAAAGAAAAGAAAAGCATCAACTTCATAGGCTTGTGGGAGAAAAAAGAAAAAAGAAAAACTCAGCCTCTCAATAAATATTAATTTATATTTTTTACTGTTATACACCAAGCAAGTAATAATGTTTTGGATACTAGTCTAAAGAACATAGGTGAAGTATGGCAAGATCATGGTCCACAAGAAGTTTCATTTAATTCTAGGGATCATCTGTAGATATATATATATATATATATATTTTTTTTTTT
>NW_012118999.1:685452-701677 GCF_000951035.1 Colobus angolensis palliatus | reverse complement strand
TCAGCCTCCCAAGTAGCTGGGACTACCGGTGCCTGCCACCACGCCCGGCTAATTTTTTGTATTTTTAGTAGAGATGGGGTTTCACCGTGTTAGCTAGGATGGTGTTGATCTCCCAACCTAGTGATCCACCCGCCTTGGCCTCCCGAAGTGCTGGGATTATAGGCGTGAGCCACCGCGCCCAGCCCATCTGTAGTAATATTTTTAACTCCTTTATGTAGTTTTTAAACTGTGGTATAATATGCATAAAACACATTATTTTAACTATTATAAATTGTACAATTCAGTGGCATTAAGTACATTGACAAGGTTGTGAAACAATCACTATGCGTTTCTAGAACTTTTTCATCATCCCGAACAGAAACTACACCCATGAAACAGCAATTCCACATTTGAGTGGTCATTTTAAAATGAATATTTTATCTTTTTATGTAAAGGAAAGAAAACTACCTTTTTAGCATTATTTGAGTATATTATCACATAGAAAATGAGAAAATAGAGATAAAAACGAATGAAAATGAAATCACTTTAAATTTCACTCTCCACAAATAAGTAGCTTCGATATTTTGTGATATGTGGGAGATAAGCTATGAGATGCAAAGGCATAAGAATGATACAATGAACATTGGGGACTAGGGGGAAAGGGTGAGAGGAGAGGGAGGGATAAAAGACTACAATGGGGACAGTGTATACTGCTCCAGTGATGGGTGCACGAAAATCTCGGAAATTACCACTAAAAAACTTATTCATGTAACCAAACACCACCTGTTCCCCCAAAACCTATGGAAATAAAAATAAATAAAGTCTTGTGGGAAAAAAAAAAGAATGAGATTGGAGGTGTGGAGCTGAAACCAGAGATATCATACCACATTTATTAGGCCTTGGCCAACTCAGTGAAAGCTTGTCAACCTCACAAACCTAAATTGATATGAAATACTGACTTGAATAAACTATCCCAGTGCCCTGGAAAAAAAATTTTGTGATATAGCTGTCACTAGTTTTCCTCTTGCAAACATCTATATATGTAAAATGAAATCCTATTATGAATTCTACTTTCTAACCATTTTAAAAATCTTTTAACTAGATAAGCACATTTTAGTAGATGTGGTAGGTAAATAACCATGAGGAAGAGAGGCAGAGAACTACTTCTCCATTTTAAAAAGACTTTGATGAGGAAGCAGTGAGGGGATAAAAACCCAAATGACCTGTTTTCATGAAGACCATTTCATCGGAAGACTAATTCTTCCTCAATCTACAACTGTCATGTTCCTAAAAATTACTGTAACAATTTGGCCTAAAGCCTAATTGTCATCCTTCATGGTGTCTCAAAATGAACATAAATGAATGAAAATCTTTAAAAAATATAACACAAAACAAAACTAATAGAAATGACTCCCTAAAGGGAGGGAACAGGATAGTGGAAGAAGGAATGAAATGAGATTTTATTATCTAATTATTATTTATGTTATTGTATAGTTATATATATTATATACATATTACATATATATGTAATTACATACATATATCATATTACATATATATCTATGTAGTCAGAGATATATTATAAGATGGTGGAGACTGCAGTTGAGCCATGATCACGTCACTGCACTCCAGCCTCAGCAACAGAGGGAAACCCTGTTTCTAAACAAGTAAATAAATAAAATTGTATTTTACATATAAAACATTTATGTGACTTATATGGCCAATCTATATAATATACATCTTATGGCTGGAGCTGAACAATTGGGGGGAAGGGAGGGTGGGGCAGCTGGGGGCTGGCCAGGGAGCTCTCTCTCTTTGTCTCTCAAGTCCTGTATGTAATCACAGGGCCTCTCCAAGTGGTCTTTCCATGTGGGCTAGTTTGGCCTTTCCCGTACATGGCACCCTCAGGGCAGTCAGAATGCTCACTTAGCAGCTGATGTCTTTGAGAGCAAGTATTCCAGTGAACAAGGTGGAGGCTGTATTGCCTTTTATGCCCTCACCTGGGAAGTCACACAATATTATTTCCTCTGTACTCTATCGGTTGAAACAGAATAAAAAACCAGCCCATTTTCAAGGAGAGAGTTCATAGATTGCACCTCTCTGTGAGAGTAATGTCAAAGAATTTGTGGACAGATTTTTAAACTGCCAGCCATAGCATCCTTAAAAACCTCACAACAGTACCCAATTCAAAAGGCCACAGAAGAATGGACAGTCTACATATCATGGTTACTTACAAGTAGGGACTTTTCTGATTCCCAGGCCCATGGAACAAACAATTCCTCTTAGAATTGCATATACCGCATGGATTTATCTAAAACATCATAACTTGGTATCTTTTAAGTTACTTTATGACTTATCACACGTGAAACGCCCAGCCTAGTACTGGGTCCGTAATAGACACTCTGTAAATATCGATGATAGCTGACACTTGTTTGAATTCCTCAGAAGTTTTTACTGATTGAGCACACTATTAATAAATAGTAGTTTGTGTGATCTCATGATTCTCTGAAACACTTGATGGAGTTACAGTTTGAAAGAAGAATGGACCTTTAGAAAACTAAAATTCAGTATAAAATGTTGCAGTTGGCTGATGTTTAGTGATAACAAGAGAGTGGGTATACCAGAAAAGTGCCATTTTTCTCTGTTTTTTTTTTTATTTTTTATTTTTCTGAGATAGAGTCTTACTCTGTCACTCAAATGGGAGTGCAGTGGTGCGATCATGGCTTACTTGAACCTTGAACTCCTGGGCTAAAGCAATCTTCCCACCTCAGGCTCCAGAGTAACTGAGATTACAGGGGCATGCTGCCACACCTGGCTAATTTTTTAAAAATTTTTTGTAGAGATAGGATCTTGCTATGTTGACTATGCTGGTGTTGAACTCCTGCCCTCAAGCGATCCTCCTTTCTCAGCCTCTATTTTTACTTTCTATCAGCTTTCTTTTGCTACAGATTGCCTTTTGAAAAACTCTCCTGAGCAACAGAAAAAAAGGAGCATCTCCCTTATGTGAAGTATCAATGTATCATGCCAAAGCTTTTTAAAGAATACTAATGATGGTTAGAATCCAGTCTGTTTAAAAATATTTCTGAAGATTAAGCAAAACATAGACCAGATTTTTGAATCTAGGGTATTCCTTTGGCTTATAAGTAACCTCAGATTTTCTGTTAAGTCTGAAATGTCAAAAATGAGGTATTAGACACAGTAATTCATTTTGCAATGTAAATTAGTGTGTAATTTCCCAAACTGACAGAAATGTTAGATAATACCTATAGCTATTCAAAGAGAGAAAATCTAATATTATACTAAAATAGAAGTTCCCTTAAAATTACAAGTCACATAAACAATGGGTAATTATAAATTGTGTGTGTTTATTTATTAAAATACTCATCAATTGTAATTGATGCTACTACATTACCTAATAAAATTATAACATAGTGTTCTAACTCTTCACTAATATACGTTGCCAACAATTACATAAATTTCAGTGCTTTTACTTTTCCTATTTAGTGAGTTTTATTTACCTCAGAATATTTGTGGAATTGATATCTAGCTCCACGTATCTTGATCTAAGAAGCTCAAGAACTCTGTGTACCCAATCAGTCAATTATCATGTATCATAGGGCACAAAATTTCAGAGGTTCAAAGGCTGTTGACTGAATTCAACTGTGCTTTTTATATCACACATACCAAAAAAGTCTCAAAAATTGCAAACAGATGACTCTAGAACTATATGAAAGTCTCTTCACATTCTCTGCAAAATGACCTTCTAAATCATGTCCTATAAGAAAACTGCTTTTCTTAATGGAATTTTATGAAAATTAATAATAGGTCTGAAAAAAAGAGAAGTACTACATATACTTTATTACATTCTTTGTGGAATATGTTCTGGAAAAATAGAAGGCATTACAGAAATCACTTAACTGAGGAAGAAGTTCTACTCTGCACAAAACTCCCATTGATGTCAGTGGGAGTTCTGCGAATCGAACAAATGTTGAATTTGACCCTGCAATGTTTAAACTGCAATCCTCCCTACTCTTGGCAGAGCCTGACTTCCCACTGAAAGGCGTTGTGGTCCGTGCTGGGATTACACAGCAGGTTAATAGTCTGGTTTTTCACTTCTTCTGGGGCAATAGATGAAACACATAATACTTTCTTTTAGGGCTATTACATACTTTTAAACACAAAAGACTTTAAATGAGGTGGTGTGAGAAAGTAAAAGGTAGAATCTGTGAATGGAAACTTCTGTTGCGAATGATTTTTATACTATCTTCTCCACTCGTGCCTGAGAAGCATCAATGAGTCCTATTTACATTAAAGGAAAAGGGAAGAATACCAAGATCTTAGAGACCACTTAGTATATCAGTATTGAAAATCAGCACTGAGTGAGCTATGTTCACTCTGTTTTTGTTGTATTCCATTACACACATATAAAGAATGGTTACCAGCAAGATCCCAATACAATTGTTTTTTGGTAAAATAAGACGGTATGATTATAAATAAAGTTAAGAAAAAACACATGTTTTTACCACAAGGTAAGATACTGCAGAACCAAACTAGAGTGGCTCATTTTCCACTCAATCTCACAAGAAAAGACGTGACTCTAGTTATGGATCTAGCATAATCACGTATTGCTGCTACCCAAAAATGAGTATTATGTTCTGGATCAAAGGCCTTGAAATCACCCAGTCTATATAGTTATACTCAGGCACTTCAATAACAACATAATCAGGGTCTTATTTTTAGCTGTTGGTATTCAGTGGAATTATTTGTCCTCCTTTGTATACTTTGTAAATGCTTTTTTTTTTCTATAGCACATACATATTGCCCTTATGGAGAGGAAATAATGAAAGAAAGGGATCAGCTTTTGTTTGAAAGGAGCAGAAGAAGAGGAAGATGAAAAAACAGGAAGTATTTCAAGTTGAAATTAGAACTTTTTGTTTTTATTTGACAGAAGATTGTGGATTTTTTAAAAAAGCAAACCCCAATGATTAAAAGTGAAAATGTTGGCTTATACATGGTGTGAGAAAGCTGCTATTTCAGGCATTAAACATAGTTACAGGTTTACATATAGTTTATGGTTGAGGTTTATGCTCTGGTCTTTCAGGTTGCTGGGTTCATATTCCAGCTCTGCAACTTCCTAGCTACATAGTCTTGTACAGGCAGGTTATCTATTAACCAGCATCCTAATTTATTATTCTGATAGGAATGTATTGAAGAGGAGGAAGGCTTGGGAGAAGTTTACAGACGCTGAGCTGTGTTGGTTGGATCAGCTGTAGAGGCTTGGGCTCTCAGGCATCAGATGCTTGCTTGCACAGGTAGTTGAGAAGGACACTTGGGAACCATGAGCTTCAGGGTCTCAGGGCAGTTTCAGAATGGCCTTCTGTTTCATTAATTCTCTACCCAGGAGGCTCTGATGCTGCAGGATCCTCTTTCCAGGGGAAATCAGACTCACTCAGGAACTGAATGGCCTCTAGCAATTTTCTTTCTTTTTTTTTTTTTTTTTTTTTTTTTTTTGAGACGGAGTCTCGCTCTGTCGCCCGGGCTGGAGTGCAGTGGCCTGACCTCAGCTCACTGCAAGCTCCGCCTCCCAGGTTCACGCCATTCTCCTGCCTCAGCCTCCCGGGTAGCTGGGACTACAGGCGCCGACCACCTCGCCCGGCTAGTTTTTTTGTATTTTTTAGTAGAGACGGGGTTTCACCGTGTTAGCCAGGATGGTCTCGATCTCCCGACCTCGTGATCCGCCCGTCTCAGCCTCCCAAAGTGCTGGGATTACAGGCTTAAGCCACCGCGCCCGGCCAATTTTCTTTCTTTTTAACTAATTCAGAACTTGTTACTGTTTTATTATTTTTTATATTATAGATTTAAAAGTTTTAAATCCATACATCTCTTAATGTTAATGCCATTCATTTTTAAATATTTATCTAAAATTTTTCTTATGTTTACATTATATTGAAATCCATTTCATGTTCTGGCTTTTATGAAAATTTAACCCTAAATCTTTTTTTTCCTCTACTTGCTCTTTTTCACAATTTTAACTCTCACATCAATTTTAACTCTCACATCTCTCTTTCATCTTATTTTCTACAAACATTTCAATCTTTTAAAAAGATGTTATTTCAATTCCTAGTTTTAGGTCTGTTTTAATCCTTTTTAAAAAATTTTTATTGATTTATTTTTTGAGATGGAGTTTTGTTCTGTTGCCCAGGCTGGAGTGCAGTGGCATGATCTCTGCTCACTGCAATCTCTGCCTCCCAGGTTCAAGTGATTCTCCTGCCTCAGCCTCCCAAGTAGCTGAGATTACAGGTGCCTGCCACCATGCTAGGCTAACACACTAGCTAATTTTTATATTTTAACTAGTGACAGGCTTTCATCATGTTGATCATGCTGGTCTTGAACTCCTGACCTTCAGTGATCCACCTATCTCGGCCTCCCAGAGTGCTGGGATTACAGGCCTGAGCCACTGTGCCCAGCCTGTTTTAGTCTTAAAAATTTATGTTGCTGGATGTGGTGGCTCACGCCTGTAATCCCAGCACTTTGGGAAGCTGAGGCGAGTGGATAACCTGAAGTCAGGAGTTCAAGACCAGCCTGGCCATCATTGCAGAACCCTGTCTGTAATAAAAATACAAAAAAATTAGCTGGGCGTGGTGGGGCAGGTGCCTGTAATCCCAGCTGCTTGGGAGGCTGAGTCAAGAGAATCACTGTAACCTGGGAGTTGGAGGTTGCAGTGAGCTGTGACTGTGCCACTACAGTCCAGCCTGGGCGACAGAGTGGGTCTCCATCTAAAAAAAAAAAGAAAAAAATTATGTTGAGCCTAATTTTTTCCCTTCTTCTACCTGAGCCCATATTTTTTCTCTATTACTTGTCTTTATAATAGCTGACAGGAAGAAATTCAAGGAAGTGTGAAGAGTGGATAAAGTCCATATTATAAGTAGAGGCAGAAAGAGAAGATTTTCTTCCTCTCTCTCTCCCTGACTCCTGCAGCTATTCCTGCACTAGCCTCCTTAGATCCTTCCACAGTATTCTTTAGTCCAAATAGAACCTTAATCCACTTAACCTGGGAGAATTTGAGAGTTAATTCCCTTCACGGCCTTAAATCCATTACACAAACAGCACTTTTGATTTGCCAGAACAATTTGCTGCCATCTCACACTGTTCAGTCCTTATTTAAAAATTCATGGTTTCCAAAGTATACAATTATTGGAATTGGGCAAAGTATATAATTATTGGAATTTGGGCAAACTATGGCAGATACACACCCAGAAGCCTGGTGGTCTGCCTAGAGGAATATACTCAAGGAGGGGTTCACTAGGATATGCCCAGGTCTGACCCTTTTGAGATGGTGCTTCCTTAAATATTCCATGCTTCCTCAAAAAGTTCCATGAACTTCCCTACTGACATTCATGGAGAGTGGCACCAGAAAGACTCTTGTCTAGTTTCAGGGACCATGTTTAAACCGGTTTAATTCCAGTCCACGGTCATCAGATTAGTTCACTTCCCTTTCTGTTCAGGTCATGGGAGCACCCTTTAATTATAGTCCAGTGGAGTTCTTTTTGCTTGAGAGAACTGAAAAACAATCACCACCCCAAATACAATAACAGCTGAAGCTGGCTAGAGTTCCATTATCATTTCATTTCAAATGGGGTTATTCCTCACCTAGGTTTTTAAAGCCTCTATACGTTTTCAAATATTGATTGGCTCTTTATATATATTTTTTGTAAACTTTCAAAATGTCTTTTGTAAATAGTTTAATTGGATTTTGTAAATAGTTCAACTGGATTGTTATTTTCTTCCAGACTTACAAGAGCTGTTTGTATATATGGATATTAAATTGTTTCTTATATTGTTTCTAATGTTTTAACTTTGTTTGGTGTCTTTTGCCAACAGAAGTTTTAAACATAGTTCTGTCAAACTTTTCTTTGGTGGCTTCTGGGTTGCTCCATGTTTGGATTGCTATGTGGTAACAATGTGGCATGGTTGAATATACACTGAGGTGAGAGAGAACGGAGTTCTAATTATGGTTTTGCCACCAACCAGTAGAGTGACTTTGGGCAAATCTTCAAACCTGTGTTCGCTCAGCTATAAAATGCAGTTGAAGTAGAAACAAGATGACCTCTGAGGTTTCTTCCTGCTTATTCATCCACTACTGAACATTCTCAGATTCTAGAGTTTTAAAAGCTTATTTTCTTTAAGTAGGCCAATCATTCTCCCTGAAACGAACATTTCTCATTTGCCTAGTGACATTTTCATAGTGTAAAATCTAGCTAGTGTCAGAATTATCAAAATTTCTGAATTTTTGGCATCTGGATTAATAATAAATTTTTGTATAAGATTTGGTGAGTTTATGCTTGTTTTCTCTTACAGGTTATAGCATAGGCTTTATAGAGAATAGATACTGCATTTAATATGTAATCTAAAGTATGTATATTATGGAGCAACTAAGTCATGGACATTTAATATGGCTTATTATATTTTATTGATGATAATGAATTATAGTCCTCTTGATACAAGAAAAAAAGGATAGCTTTTACTTGTGTAGTGTTGATAGTGTGCTTTCACATTCATCATCTCGTTTGGTGCCCACAATAATCCTATGAGAAAGATTAGAGGACTTATTCTATTTTATAAATCATGAAGCATCACACAAAGAGATTAAATGATTTATCCAAAGTCACCAGCCAGTAAATGCTAATGTCAGTGCCCATACTTTTCTCTCTTTCTTTCCTTCTCCCCTCCCTCCCTCTCTTCCTTCCTCCTTCCGTCTTTTCTTTCTTTCTCCCTCCCTCCTTCCTTCCTTCCTTCCTTCCTTCCTTCCTTCCTTCCTTCCTTCCTTCCTTCCTTCCCTCCTTCCCTCCTTTTTTTGAGACAGAGTTTCAATCTTGTTGCCCATACTGGAGTGCAATGGTGCAATCTCAGCTCACCACAACCTCCGCCTCCCGGGTTCAAGCAATTCTCCTGCCTCAGCCTCCTGAGTAGCTGGGATTATAGGTGCCCGCCACCACTCCCAGCTAATTTTGTATTTTTAGTAGTGATGGGGTTTCTCCATGTTGGTCAGGCTGGTCTTGAACTCCCAACCTCGAGGTGATTCAGCCGCCTTTGGCCTTCCAAAGTGCTGGGATTACAGGCATGAGCCATCACGCTCAGCCACCCATGCTTTTCTTAAAGATGATAATATTGATGAGAAAAAATACATTGGTTAGGTTTAATTACTACAGAAGACAAAATAGAAATATCAGTTATCTACAAGGTAGGGTGGTGAGATATAGGTAAATGAAATAAAATATCAAGAATAAACAGTATTTCTATTAATAGCTTGGTATGCTACATACCAGGAAATACGACAGATATACTATATACAGTTTTGTATAAGAAAACAAAAAGCCTCAGAGGGAATTTCAAGAGGTAGAAAGAACCATCCATCTTAGAGAAAAACTAGAAGAACAAAAGAATTGAAAGTAAATTAGAATTGAAAAACCATCCATCTTAGAGAACCATTCATCTTAGAGTAAAACTAAAAGAACAGGAGAATTGAAAATAATTAAAAACTAAGGAAACGAGAGCTAGGCATGGTGGCTCACACCTGTAATCCCAGCACTTTGGGAGGCTAAGGTGGGAGAATCACTTGAGCCCAGGAGTGTGAGACTACAGTGAGCTATGATCATGACACTACACTCTAGCCTGGGAAAAATGCTAAGAAAACTAAAATAATAGATCTGAAGCTAGAGAAAAACAGAAGGGAGAGGAAATATTTAAAAATATGTTTTAATTTAGATCAGCATTTTTGAAGGAAATTGACAGCATTTATAGTCACTTCCGAGAAAAATAAATTTCATCCCAAGGGAATGAAGTATGTGTGCCAAAGTATATTCAGAATTATTTTAGAAAATTCAATGGAAAAATATCACTTTCCATTACTGATTAAATCAGATGTAGGTGAGATTTGTCCAATAGTCTGCTTATGATACAGTAGTTTTTGACAATACAGAGAGAATTTACTCTGACTTTATTTATTTATTTATTTCAGACAAAGTCTCGCTCTGTCACTAGGCTAGAGTGCAGTGGCGTGATCTCGGCTCACTGCAACCTCCGCCTCCCAGGTTCAAGAGATTCTCCTGCCTCAGTCTCCCGAGTAACTGGGACTACAGGGGCATGCCACCACACCCAGCTAATTTATGTATTTTTAGTAGAGATAGGGTTTCACCATGTTGGACAAGATGGCTTGATCTCTTGACCCCATGATCCACCCGCCTCAGCCTCCCTAATGCTGGGATTACAGGTGTGAGCCACCCGCACCGGGCCTACTCTGACTTTAAAATAGGAATGATGTGATGCTTAACTAGTAAATACAATTTTTATGTAACATAGTTGGCATTTTTGAACAGGGCAGTTAAGCATCTTACTACCCCTCGAATTACATTCAATACCCATTTACTGGCTATTTTCATGGCATTTTTGATGCTAAACAGTTTCTAAAATAAAATACTATAGAAAAATTTAAGTTTATTAAATGTGGGAATAAGTGAGATAAAGAGCAATTTCATTACCCAAAGAAAGATAATATTAAGTGGAAACCTGTGTTGAAGGGTGATAAGCAGTCTAACAGAAGCCTAAGTAGAAGTCTAAATAAACTTCTTTTGTTGATTTAATACTGCTCTGATTTGGAAAGAGGTATGCATATTGTAATATGATAGAAATAGATTATGATTCATACTAGGGAGGACTGGAGAGGAGAAGTAAATCAGAAGAAGGCACAAAGTTGAAAATTATTAGTTTGATCATTTGCCTCAGTTGATCCAGGACAGTCTTGGTTTTACATTTGTTGTGCCTGTGTAATCATTTTTTATTGTTATTATTATTTTGAGACAGGATCTCACTCTGTCACCCAGGCTGGAGTGCAGTGGCACAATCTCAGTTCATTGCAACCTCTGACTTCTGGGCTCAAATCCTCCCACCTCAGCCTCCCAAGTAGCTGGGACTATAGGCACCCATCCTATATCCAACTAATTTTTGTATTTTTTGAAGATATGGGGTTTCACTATGTTGCCCAGGCTGGTCTCAAACTCCTGGATACAAGCGATCTGCTCACCTTGGCTTCCAAAAGAGCTGGGATTATAGGCATGAGTCACTAAGCCCCACCCCTGTGTAATTATTAATAATGTCTTCGTTCACTCTCAAAGTGTCCTAGTTTGGATGACAGACTATATGGTCACCTTAGAAATAATGGAAGTATAGTATATATTATTGGTGCCTTTAAAAGTACATTACTAGGCCGGGATCGGCCCAGTAGTTACTAGTCTCAGTAACTCAGGAAGCTGAGGTGGACTCAGTAACTCAGAACCGCTGGAGCCCAGGGGTTCTAGGCCACAGTGTGCTATGATTGTGCCTGTGAAGAACCACTGCAGTTCAGCTTGGGGCAACATAGTGAAACCCTTGTCTCTAAAAAAACAGTGTAGTACTAGTGATAGCTAATACTTTTGAGTCTGCCAAGCACTGTGATATTGTGTTAAATACTTTATGAGCATTGTCCCATTTAGTTTTCCTAATAATCTGTAAGGCAGTATTATAATCCCCTTTCTAGAGAAGAGGAAGCTCAAGTTTATGTTTATAGATATTCAGGAACTTGCCCAAGGTCACTCAAGTAGCCAAGTTTCTAATTCAAGCAGTCTTGTTTCAGAAGCCACACAAATAATCACAATGCATTATTTATTTCTCTCCCCACATTAAAAAACTTCATAATACATCTGAAAGAAATTCAACTTTGATAATTTACAAAATATATAGCATAGAAAAAAAGATTATTAAGCATATACAAGAGGGAAGAAAACATCAAAAGTTTTCCAAAAGCTTTTCACAAATAAAGGCAGACTTTCCATGCAATGCATAAAATATTTTTAAAAAATATGCTTGAAATGTCAAAACATGTTATGGGAGAGGTGATTCCATTCTCAAAGTATTACAGAATCCATAATATTGGTTCTTGCATGTACAGCCTCTTTTGAGCCAAAGAACTTCTTTCCTGCAGACTTGCCACCCTAACCTCCTGGCCTCTCTATCAAGAGACTAAGATGGAAGTAAAAAGGGAGAAGTCAAATCCCTATTAAAAATACACGTTATAGTGCATTTTGACGTAATTGATCCAATGCTTCTAGACTTCATTAAAATCTAACCCTATTCTAGCCTGAAGATTCACTTTTCCCAAACACTACTCTACTAAAAACTGTTTTAGGTAACCAGTTCTTTACTAGGGGTCTGGTAAAGGAGAAAAGAAGAATTATCATCCCAAATTTGTCCTTGTCCTCTATTTTTGTCTCCTCAATGTTCTTATGCAGGTGCTTGGCTGGTATGGGGAAGTGATGGGGTATCTTTTTTAAAACAGTGGATGGGCTCTCTCTCACAGCAGCTTTTTCCCCCTATGAATGCTGTGTACATTCCCTGGAATGCTCAAGGCCTTAAGGCTTTCCTTCAGTTGAAATGGCTTATCTCTAGCAGACAGTAATTCCTTTTCTGAGCCCAGCCATTGGGAAGGGGAATCCCAAAGAAAAGATTTTCTGCCTTTCACAGAGAATCATTCAAAGATTCACAACAGGGAACTTGAAGCTATACTATCAATAAACATTAGTTAACTTACTCTCTAAGGTAGTCTTGGAATTCAGTTAATTGTTCCAGAATCACAGGCAGCCTTGTTTAAGGTGGGGTTTTATTTCTTCTTTAATCATAACTGAAAAGTTAAGTCCATCTTAGTGTAACGTCCTGCGGGAGGATTTTCAAAGGAAACTAATCTGTAAAGCATGGAATGAGAGTACCTTCTAGAATAAATGGAAGATTTGACTCTATCTGTGTGTGCTGCTTATATGAAACAAAACTAAATACTCAGTGATTAATAACAAAGATGGATTGTTGTTGTGATTGCTGAATACTCTGATTATATACCTGCCATTTCACCCTTCCATATGCGCACAGATGCAAAATTCCAGAGAAAATACTTTATAGATTATCAAAGAAATATTTCACAAAATAGATTACTACAGTTGACCTTTGACCTCACAGGGTGGACTGCATGGTTCAACGCAAACAAACTTTTTTAGTAAATATATTGGACTTTTTTTGAAGATTTGCGACGATTTGAAAAACTTGCAAACTGTGTAGCCTAGAAACACTGAATTTTTTTTAACTTATGTATGTCACGAATGCATAAATATGTGTAGACACTAGTCTATTTTTATCATTTACTACCATAAAATATAAACAAACCTATCATAAAAAGTTAAAATTTATCAAAATGTAGGCACACACTTACAGACCAAACATGGTGCTATTTGTAGCGGGGAGAAATGTAAACAAATGTAAAGATACAGTATTAAATCATAACCGCATAAAATTAACTGTCATGCAAACTGTACTGCTGTAATAATTTCGTAGCCACCTCTTGGTGCTATTGCAGCAAACTTAAGTGTTGCCAGTATTTGCTTTAAGCTGTGTAATGCTAATCATCTCTGAGTGAGCAGTTCATCTCTCCAGTAAATTGCATATTGCAGTAAAAAGTTATCTCTCATGGTTCTCACATATTTTCCATCATGTTTAGTGGAATATTGCAAAACTTTAATAACACTATGGCTTCTATACGAAGTGCCACTGGTGATGCTGCAAGTGTTCCCAGGAAGCAAAGTCATGATAGTACAAGAAAAAGTTGAACTGCTTGATATGTACCATAGACTGAGGTCTGCTATTTCGGACAATTCATCTTGTAAAGAGACAATGTAAACTTATGGTATCGACATTACTGTGAATGTAGTTTCTCTTCCTTATGATTTTCTTAATAACATTTATTTCTCTACTTATTGTAAGAAGACAGTTAATAATACATATAAGATACAAGAAATGTGTTAATCAACTGTTTTATGTTATCAGTTAGGCTTCTGGTCAGTAGTAGGCTTATTAGCAGTTGTTCAGTTTTGGGAGAGTCAAATGTTATATGCTCACATAGTTGGCCGGTGCCCCTAAATTCCATATTATTCAAGGGTCAACTGTATTGATAAGTGTATCCTGGATTCCATCCTTTTTTTTTTTTTTTTTGTAGAGACAAGGTCTCGCCATGTTGTCCAGGCTGATCTTGAACCCCCGGGCTCCCTCCAAAGTGCTGGGATTACAGGTGTTAGCCACTGCAACCGGCCGGATTCCATCCTGTTAAGGCCAGTGTATTAGGGGGCTCATTCTCACAGTATGAGTAAGCAGGACTTATTTAGCCATCAAAAGGGTCCTTTTATTTCCTGTAATCCTCTACTCTCTATATATCGCTCCAAGGAATGAGACTACATTTCCCTCTCCTATCAACTCAGCCTCAGCACATGTTATCTCTATTTTTCCCTTCCAGCAAAAGCTGTTTTAGGGAAACAACCTGATGAATTAGGTATAAATGACTAACAAGGCTTAAAATATTACTTTTCCCAGGATTATGGTTTTGTGCTAGAGAAAAAAACTGCTTAAAGGGATAACACTCTAATGGCAGAATTTCAGGTGAGTTGGAGGGTTTTTAGTTATAGGTACTTTTCTAGTCTGCCAGCTTGGTCCTGAGTATGAGTTTAAAATTTTAAAAAGGTTAGGACCAGGGCACGTCTTAGCCTAAAGCAGTGGCCTGATCAGTTGTTTAAGTTTTGAGAGGAGGGTTAGGTTTACTCGAATCTATGGCATCACATTTAAAGGGGTCTTGAATCAACCTGAAATTAGAGGCAACACTGGAATCCCAGAATCTAGCTGGTTTTCCACTAGTATAGGAGATATTCCATCCTGGGACCCTTAAGCATTCTGAAAGGAGAGTGACCCTTTCAGTTCAGAGCTATGTCACTGAGTTCTGATCAGACACAAAGCGGTTTTTGAAAATGGAGCAAGAAATATTCCTAGCGATGATTACAAATAGCTTGTACAATATGCTAACTTTAGCTTTTTATGCAATGGTTAAGATTCATTTTCACATAAAATAGATATCCAGCTTGGTAACATTGGCATAGCTGCTGTCATTTCCTAGCTTCTAGCGAATACTCTTACCTCTAATTCAGCACTGAATCTATCTGAACACTTCAGTACTACCTGTAAATCTTCAACTTCTGCTCTATGCTAAATAACCTAATACCTGTATTAATTCCAGCAGTTCTTCAAGTAGTTAAAAATGCTCCCAATCTGAATAAAATAACTTGAATATCTTCGGCGTTATTTCAAGTGTTTGTAACTAATGTCAACTCATTTTGATAAATAATTACTTGGTGGAATTTACGCACTCTTTCCATTGGCAAGCCAAAAAAAAAAAAAAATGGTCTGTAGGGGATGTAGCTCTTTATTCAAACTTGGTAATAAATAATTATCTCTGGAATACAGACGGAAGAACTGAACCAGGGACTTCAGGGACCCAGAGGCTAATTATCATCACTGTACACAGTTAAGTACAGCAGAGAATGGGGGTGGCGAATGGTTTGCTCCGCTATACGCTCCTTCTCTGGGTAAAACAAGGCCGTCTTTTCTGTGAACATATTTAAAGCAAGAACTGCAAAAACTGTACAATGTTATGGTTGAGGCTTTCTATTTGCCATATGTGTTGACAGAATGCTTAAGAGTCCCTCTCCGCAATAAACGCAAACCCTGCCAGGCTGAATTATTAGGGCCAGCGCAATTCAACGACTGCACCACCACCGAACCGCTGGGGTTGGAAGCCTGCGTCGCATCGGAGCGTACCCATGTTTCCTCTAACAAAGGCACGATCTTGAGGCCATTTCGCGGGCCCTTTTCCCCCTCCCAGCGCCAGCTTTGTCTCCCCGCCGGTGTCAGGCTGGGACTTGGAGGAGGCTGAGCTGCGCCGTTGGGGAACAAGCTCGAAGGGCGGGCGTGGGAAGCTGCGCCGCGCTGCCGCTGTGGTTTCCTGCGACCTGAGCGTGCCATTAGAGGAAGGTGGAGTGCTGCAGCTGCAAGAGATACCTGCTGCCTTCAAATCAGGGCTGGACTCCAACAACCCCTGTGCACCGATTACTGTCGTACAAAGAAACTCCATCGGCCGGGGCGGCGGAGGCCTGTGGGCTCTCTATCTCCCTGGCTGGGCGCGGGGCCGCTAGCAGACAGCAGGGTCAGCGTCGCCAGCGTTCCCCACCTTGGGGGGCTCAGAAGTGGGGGAGTGCGGGGTCGGGGAGCGGACGGGAAGCGACAGGCAGGCCTCGGGTAGCCTGGGCCGGAGCGGGCCTGTGGGCTCTCTATCTCCCTGGCTGGGCGC
>NW_012118999.1:679356-685136 GCF_000951035.1 Colobus angolensis palliatus | reverse complement strand
TGAGGCAGTAACTCCCCTCCGCCCCTGCCCCATTCCTCCTCCTTTCTCTCCGCTCCCTCCATCCTCCCTCCCCTCGCGGTCTCTCGCCCGAGTGAATGTGGCGCGGCGGCGCGGGACGCAGCCTCGGCCCCTGCCGCGGCCCCGCAAGCTCGTGAGAAGACAGTGTTGCCGCCTGCTCCCGCCCCCTGCGCGTCTCGGGGAGCCACCGCCGCTGGGGAAGGAGAACTAGCAGGGCAGCGGAGGGACGGCGGCGGGAAAACGGGAGAGGGAGAAGAGGGTTCGAGGGCGAGTAGGGAAAGCGGGGAGGGACGGCCCGGGCAGGGGGCCGCCATTGAGCCTGCCCGACTCCTCGGCTCCGGCTCCGGGTGGCGGCGGCAGCGGCGTCGCGGACGAAGGGCGCGGCAAGCTCTATGGAGACAATAACCCTGCCGCCCGGCTCTGGGGGCGGCGGAGAGGAAGCGGTGGCGGCCTAGCGCGGCCGAGGCTCGCCGAGCGCCCGGGCAGCGTCCTAGCCCCCGCCGGCCGGGTGCCGCTGCCGTCCGGTGTGCGGGGCGCGCCGGTTGCCCGGAGCCCGAGGCTCCCGGCGGCTGTCCCTTCCCCTCCCCCTCCCCGGTGTGCGCTGAGCTGGTTTTCCGGGTTCCCCTGGACGGAGCTGGATTCTGCTTCTCGCCAAGGCAGGAAGTGAGTTTCGCACTGCAATTCCGGGCAGTGTCACGAGTGAAAAGTTTTTTTTTTTTTTTTTTCGGCGGAGATCCTAGTTGGGGCTGGGAAACTCCTGCAAAACTAGAGACCAGGAAGCCAGCCCGCACCCCAACCCCCACCAAAGCCACCTACTCTTCTGCGGGAGGCCAGTCCACATCCGCTCTCACCCGAGAGAGAAATTCAGCTGGATCCAAAGTGACTAATGAAGGGAAGGAAATCATGTCAAGCGAAGCCTTGAAAAAGCTGCCCTGAGACGCTGTCCCGCCGAAAGGTAATTTTCACGAAAAGTGTCTCTGAGTCACAAAGTTCATGGGACTTTGTGACTCAGAAAAGAGATGATCCTTTAGTGTTTTTCGCTTTTCTCCAAGTTACCCTAAATCCTCCTCTTTTCATATCGTAGCGGATAATAATTGAGGGGCTAAATAATCGAACTGCAACCCCCCTGTCTCCCCTCTCCCCCCTCCCCACCCCACCATCTGGACTTTGGATTTTTTGGAAGAGGTTGTAAGAATGCAGTGGGACAAAAAGTTTTCAGCAAGCCGATGGAGGAGTGCCTTTGTTCACAGGGGCCAGAAGTTTTGGCTTTCTGGAACGTATAGAGTGTATATTAAGTTGCTCAGCCTGGCACCTTCTGTTTGAGAAGAAAGTTTGGTCGCTGCAGCGACTGATTTGCTGTTGAGATGGCTGCCGCGTTTGTTTATACTCATACAGATTATATTGGCGCTTGCGTTAATCGTATATAGAGGTTTTTATTTTTTTATTTCCAACTCTGATCAGTATATCTAGTTAGATTTTAGAAACCAAAAAATCTTGCCATTCTTAGTTGTTTTTCAGGGTAATATATTTCTTTAGTTATGTGTAATTGTTTTTTTTCAGACGTTTAGCCCCGTATAACTTGTTTAATTAATTGAAAGCAAGTATCGACTAGATTTTTCTTGTAACTGATCCATTACGAAGAAAAAAGGAGTAAGGACTAATAATAAAGAGAGAGACATGATTAAACAACAATAACAACAACCTGTAAGACATTTGATAGGACTTCTGTGCAGTTCACAACAGACTATATGGGAAGGGAAGTAAAACGCTTGAAGCGATTTTCAAGGGAATCACAGTGATTGTGATAAAAAGCTGTGCTTTTTGAGTAGTATGGTATTTACATTTTTGTGTTGGCTCAAATGTTTTTGGTCGGTTCTGCATAAATAGTGATAGGTTCTGCCTACATCTGTGGGGGCAGGATTCATGAAGCATGGCAGACATTCCACCAGTCAGAGCTATGAACACTTCTGAACCAATGGGGACTAGTTTTGATAGCAGCAAACCCAAACTTTTTTTCAGTGGTGTTTTAGTCTTTTTCTGTTTAGCTTTTTTCCCAGTACTTTTGCGGTGCAGGGAGGTGAAATGCAATACTGTAGTTTTGAATATATATTGAATAAATTTGGTATCTTATTGGTAGGTATATCCTGAATATATATTGATGTTTAGATCGCCTATACAGTCTCACGTAATGACCGGAAATCCGAAGAGAGTTGATTTTCTTTAGTTCAAAGAGAAAAAATAGGTTTTAAAGATCAGGATCAAATTATTTCACAATTTGTTCTTTGCTACTTCAGCTTCATTAAGTACATCTCCAAAGGCAGTCTTTTATTAATTACTGTAGTTTTGATTTTTTTTTTCCTCCCCAGGGCATGGTCTCAGGAGATTTTTTTTTTCATTGTTGTTAAGATTTGTGAACCATCGAGTAATTCCTGTTAAGTCAAACTAGCTTTATCAAAGAATTTAAAGTGCATAACTTGTATACTTTATGATTTTGGAACGTATCATTAGGCTGCAAAAGAGTTTATTCTTGGGCATTTGAAAGAACTGAACAAAATAAATGGCATTGAACTTCAGTTTCCTTATATGGCTTATACTTGGCTTTAAAAGCAACAAAACCTTAATAGAGCAAGTCCTTTATAGAGAATTATCGCTTTATGAAGATGATTATTTATTAGTAAATTTTGTATAAAAAGAGTATTGTAGCACTTGAAAATGACTTTAAACCTCTATTTTTAGATTTAGTTCTTGATTTTTTTTTCGGTGCAGACAACACATTTTATAAAGTGAGGTGTTGACCTTTGTGTTTCTTTTTTTCTCCTCAACAAGGCATAATGTACTTGTATTTTTCTTGGAATTCTGTTAGTTTATCACTGAATGAACTTACATTTTAGGTTTTATACTACTGTCAAACTGTAAGTATTTTCGAAGCCTTGTTTAAACTGTGACAAAGGTTTGAAAAGAGGTTAAAAGAACAGTCATCAGTTAAAATATTTTTAAATGGCTTCAAAATTTGGATATTCTTCTTAGTATGGTGTGGATTTTCTAAGATTAAATTGGCAAATAGAGAGTACTTCCAAAGTGTATGTTGCACAAAATGCACACTTAAAGGCTCTGTTTATTGAAGGTAATCATGAATTTTCAGGACTTCAACTGATTCAAGTAGTACTTAGGTTATGAAGTCTCCTTGCCATTTGAGATCAAACTCTTGTAAACTTTATGTATAAAAAACTTATAGAGGTACAAACATGGAAACCAAATTTTCATTGTATGCTCTTTCTTAATGAAGTGATAACTATAGATACCTTTCACATATATCGTTGGTAAATCTCTAAAATTGATTATTTTAGACATTGTTGGTATTGAACTATTAGTAGTAAATAGTACCCTCTAAGAAATACGCTTAAAAATTTCAGAAAATAGGTATGTATTTCAAAATTACTTATTTGAAATAATTGCTTATGGATAATATGATTTAGACTTTAAGCTGCTTTTGTTTTGGAAGTAGATTATGGCAGTACTTACATAGTATTTGGGATTATGCAGAATTTTAGTGATGCTGGGTAGCAATTTCTTTTTTTTTTTTTTTCTTTTCGTAATTGCTGCTTATCCAGATTCTCCTTACAAACCCTATTTGGCTGCCTGCATTTTGACACTTTGCCTTGCTCATTCATTTCTCGAATCTGTTACATGCTTGCTTGCGTTTTCTTTTTCTGGGAATACATCTCTATTATAAACCTCTAAATATGTCTTTGTCTTTTCCTTTCCTTTTTTTTTTTTTTTCTTCGAGAGTCTCGCTCTGCGCCCAGGCTGGAGTGCAGTGGCACAATCTTGACTCGACAACCTCCACCTCCCAGGTTCCAGTGATTCTCCTGCCTCCGCCTCTCGAGTAGCTGGTGTTACAGGTGCGCGCCATTGCACCTAGCTAAGTTTTGTATTTTTAGTAGAGGCAGGTTTTGTCATGTTGGCCAGGCTGGTCTTGAACTCCCGACCTCAGGTGATCCGCCCACTTCAGCCTCCCGAAGTGCTGGGATTAGAGGCGTGAGCCACTGAGCCTGGCTTATGGATAACTCCCATTTTTCAGATTCACCTTTTAGCTGTCTCTTCTTAGGTTTCCTAATTGTAAAAAAGAAACTAGCTGCTCTTCAGCTTTCTCTTCTGATTCCTTAGCTTCCTATATTTATAGTTAGCTTCATTTACCTAGCCTATTTTTTCTGTGTTCAGCTGGTCGTTCTTAATTATATTTTGCCATTTCCCTCTTTTCCAAACTGTGTTAGTCTATGTTTATCACCTCAAAAAACTGTTCAAAACATGCAGTAGAAAAAATTTATGGGATCTTATTTTAACAGCCCATTTAATTCTGAATATCCCCCTTGCATTTCAACTAAGTGTACATGCCAGTATTTTAACTTTATATTTATCAGTATATTGCGTTTGTTTGTTTTGTTTTGTTTTTTTGAGATGTACTCTTGCTCTTTTGCCCAGGCTGGAGTGCAGCGGCAAGTTTTCGGCTCACTGCAAGCTCCGCCTCCCCCATGTTCATGCCATTCTCCTGCCTCAGCCTCCGGAGTAGCTGTGACTACAGGCGCCCACCACCATGCCCAGCTAATTTTTTTATTTTTAGTAGAGACGGAGTTTCACCGTGTTAGCCAGGATGGTCTCGATCTCCTGACCTCGTGATCCGCCTGTCTGGGCCTCCCAAAGTGCTGGAATTACAGGCATGAACCACCCCGCCTGGCCATTGCTTTGTTTTATACTTGTTTTCTCAGTTTTCCATTTTCTCTTTAGTTTTCTCAAAATTGACTGTTAAGATAATACCAGGTTGTTATTTATTCTTATGTATTAAGACTTTGTAATCCTCTCTACCTTCTTGTTTTATTATACTTTTGGCCTCTTAAAACTTACAGATTTATTTCTCTGTTCCTTCTTCTCTGTACTTTCCTCTCTGTCCTACCTTTCAAGTTAGATGTCTTCTCTGTCGGAGAATCCCTAAAAATTGAAATTATCTTTCTTTGATTTCATGAAATAAGCCCAGTGGTACTCTATCACTCTATTTTTGTCACTTCAAATTTTGTTTCAGATACCATCGAATGAAGGCCTTCCCAGGCTTTCATTGATAGTGTGGAAGACAATAGAAAAGAAGAATATCTAAAAATTCACTTAATAAGACTCTACTTATCTGGAGGTTATTATAGCTTTAAAAACATATTGAATGTAGTAGAAAAACTAGAAAATAAAAAATGTTGTCTCCTTAATCAAAACAGGTATAACAGTCTGGGGACTTCACTTTTAGGGCCATTATTATTCAGAGCCCATTTACTTATGTACATAATGAGCTGTTTTTGGTTCTTTGGTGTCCCAGAAGGGGTGAGAAAGGTACATTTACACCATTGTGAGGTTATGACCTGTGATGTTACAGTGAAGCAATAAAAAAATGGAAAGACAACTGAATAACTTAGAAAGTAATCTGGGACAACTTACTTTGAGGCTAAGTGCCTTGTACATTTCATTTGTCTGTAGGAGGGTTCACTCTGTTATAATATGGCATAATTACAAGAAATAGTAATAGCCCTAAGACAGCTGTTCTCAAACTTTTTGGTTTGACTCAAAACAGAAATTTAAAAAAATTAATTTGTTTGAAAATACTAAGCTATTGCACGTTAATACATTGTTTTATTTATTATTAATTAATTAATTAATTTATTTATTTATTTATTTTGAGACGGAGTCTCGCCCTGTTGCCCAGGCTGGAGTGCAGTGGCCAG
>NW_012118999.1:613890-678781 GCF_000951035.1 Colobus angolensis palliatus | reverse complement strand
CTCCCGGGTTCAAGCAATTCTCTTGCCTCAGCCTCCTGAGTAGCTGGGATTACAGGCATGGACCACCACACCTGGCTAATTTTGTGTTTTTGGTAGAGACGGGGTTTCTCCATATTGGTCAGACTGGTCTTAAACTCCTGACCCCAGGTGATCTGCCTGCCTGGGCCTCCCCAGCCTAAGGGAGGAATATTTTCATACTCTTGGATAATTGTAGATACTCTTTGAGACCAAAATTTGACAAGTAGTTATGTCAAAATTTGGTAAGCAGTAACTTTTTTAAAGATGTGGCAATGTCGAATCTGAGACCATGTCGGTGAATTTTTTATTTCTTGTCGTTACCTTAAAATCCATTAGTTTATCTTGTACTTCGGATAAATCTTTTACCCATTCATGATTTTGTAACAGCGTGCATTTGATCATTTGGAAAATATGGGTTCATTGAGTTAAACATATTTAAGAAATGTTGACATATTTCATTATACAGTAGCATACAGAAACAAAATATCTTTATTAAAGATACTCTTAAGTGGCATTTAGAAATAAACCTGGGAATGGCCGGGCACAGTGGCTTACGCCTGTCATCCCAGCACATTGGGAGGGGGAGGTGGGCAGATTTTGAGGTTAGGAGATCGAGACCATGGACAACATGGTGAAACCCCGTCTCTGCTAAAATACAAAAAATTAGCTGGGCATGGTGGCAGGCGCCTGTAATCCCAGCTACTTAGGAGGCAGGGGCAGGAGAACTGCTTCAACTCGGGAGGCAGAGGTTGCAGTGAGCTGAGATCGCGCCTCTGCACTCCAGCCTGGCAGCAGAGCAAGACTGTGTCTCAAAATAAATAAATAAATAAATAAAATAAAAAAAAAACCTGGGAATATGTAGTGGTGCTAGTGCAGCTTGAAGGCATTGCCTTTATTCTTGTAAAGGTGTTAGCTGTTTTATCCACCATTGCTTTTGCAACATCAGTGTAAAATGTAAATATAATGGAAAAGGGAAAAATGTCATATCAATATTATTATAAACACAGTTTTGACCTGGAAGATTCCTTGAAAGTGTTTCAGGGACTTCCAGGGCCTACGGACTGCACTTCAAGAACTTAGGTGGAAGTTGGGATTTATGGAACTTTCATTAATTAATTTTTTTTCTTGTCTTTCGTATTGGATTCTGGGAGTGTTGAAGCTTGATGTTTTAGCCCACTTACTTGATTTTCATTTGTTTTCAGTTATTTTGTTACTTGTTTTGGGAATAGAGTTTCCTTTTTTTTTTTTGAGACGGAGTCTCGCTCTGTCACCCAGGCTGGAGTGCTGTGGCCGGATCTCAGCTCACTGCAATCTCCGCTTCCCAGGTTCACGCCATGCTTCTGCCTCAGCCTCCCGGGTAGCTGGGACTACAGGCGCCGCCACCTCGCCCGGCTAGTTTTTTTTTGTAGTTTTTAGTGGAGACGGGGTTTCACCGTGTTAGCCAGGATGGTCTCGATCTCCTGACCTTGTGATCCGCCCGTCTCGGCCTCCCAAAGTGCTGGGATTATAGGCTTGAGCCACCGTGCCCGGCCTGGAATAGAGTTTCTAAGAATTCTTGTTATTCATAGAAGTTGATTTTTATTTTTATTTTTTTGAGACAGGATCTCACTGTGTTGCCCAGGGTGGAGTGCAGTGGCATACTCACGGCTCACTGCAGCCTTGAACTCCTGGGCTCAAGCTGTCCTGTCACCTCACCTTCAGCCGAGACTACAGGCATGCACCACCATGTCCAGCTAATGTTTTTATTTTATTGTGGAGATGGGTTCTTACTTTGTTGCTCAGGCTGCTCTTGAACTCCTGGTCTCAAGCAGTCCTCCCTCCTTGGTCTCCCAAAGTGCTGGGATTATAGATAGGCATGAACCACTGCACCTGGCCCAATTTTGGTTTTTTAGCTTTATTTTTGGTCTACATGTAACCTTTAATCTCTGAGATGTTCTTTTAACATTGTCTTTTGTTTATTCTACTAACACTACAGAAAATTTGATCTTACTGTGCTTTTGGTGTATCTGTCATGCTTTTTGTGTTTTCTTCCAATACTAGATTTTATATGATGACCTAGTCTCCACTGTGTTAGTTTTTTAAATGTATGTTCCCAGCCCAATGAATCCTCCTTCTGGCTTTGGTGATTGCTTAGAAGAGGAAAGGGAGAAATATTTAATGAGTTTCTCTTTGAAGGTATGTGCGTAGCTTGACTTTTTGTTACAGGTGCTTACTGTTCCTCAGGAGGCAGTCTCCTTTTTTCGTACTCAGGCTGTCCAAGTGTCACACCTCCTACGTACATAGAGCTGTACTAGAGGCTTTAGCTACACAGTGTTCTACTGTGGTTTTACTCTCTGGCTGACTGCTCAGTATATACTTCTCTTAATCCTGCTCGCTAAGAAAACTCATCTTTTTTGGAGATGCCACTTTCTTGTTTTGGGTATCTGGTTCCTGAAGTATATTGCATTTTGTTATTTCCCCGACCCCAATCTGCTTTGTATTCTTTATAAATTCCTTTCTGTTCTTATCTGTAGGTATACCCTTCCCAGGTTTTCAGCACTGCTATAGATATTTTTAAATTAAATTTTAATTTCTAAAACAATGACCAACATATGGAAAAGTTTGAACATTTTTTTTCCCTGAACCATTTGACTAAGTTGCTAACACGATGCCCTGTTGTCACCTAAATTTTTTTTTTTTTTTTGACACAGAGTCTTACTCTGTCACCCAGACTAGAGTGCAGTGGTGCCATCTTGGCTCACTGCAAGCTCCACCTCCTAGGTTCACACCATTCTTCTGCCTCAGCCTCCCGAGTAGCTGGGACTATAGGCACCCGCCACCATGCCCGGCTAATTCTTTGTATTTTTAGTAGAGATGGGGTGTCACTGTGTTAGCCGGGATGGTCTTGATGTCTTGACCTCATGATCCCCCCCGCCTCGGCCTCCCAAAGTGCTGGGATCACAGGCGTGAGCCACTGCGCCCAGCCCGTCGCCCCTAAATATTTTAAAGTTTATTTCTTACAAACAAGGACATCCTCTTGCATATAATGACATAATTACCATCAAAATCAGAAAGTTAACATGAATATATTACTAACATCTGAACCTCATTAATTATCCCAATAATGTTTTTTACAGCAAACTATTCCAATTTAGAATCATGTGTTACATTTTGTTGTCATCTCTTCATTCTCCTTCAATCTACAATAATTTCTTTCTTTTTTCTTTCAAGGCCTTGGCACTTTTGAAGATCTGAAGATAACAGGTCTAGTTATTCTGTAGAATACCCCTCAATTTTCATTTGTGCAATATTTTTCATGATTAGATCTTTGATTAGATTTTTATGATTAGATCTTTGGCAGGGCTATCATAAAAGTGATGCTGCATTCTTCTTATTACATCTTATCAGGTAGCAGGCAATTTTAGTTTCTCCTGTTATGGTATTCACTTTATGTGATTAAAGTTGTGGCTGCCAGACTTGCCCTTTTTAAGGTATTCTTTCCCTGTTTGTAATTAATTAATATTTTGTGGTAGGTGCTTTGAAACTATGTAAATATTTTGTTTTGTCATATTTTGAATTCACTTACTTGCATGTACCTAGGTTTATCTTCACAGGGACACAATCCATTATTATTTATTTTGGTGCTCAAATTGTTCTTGATCGGCCAGTGAGAACCCCCTGGCTTATTTTCTTTTTTTGTTTTTGATACCTCTTCCTTTTTTGAGCACTGCTTTGTTGTTGTTGTTGTTGTTGTTTTAGCACAATTAGATGTTCTAACGTATCTTCTACTTTTCCTGATTGTTTTTAGTGGAAGATGGTACTTAGAAGCCAAGATCTGGGGGCTTGTGTTCATTGTTGCTCTTCGGGTATTGCTACTCTCAGGCCCTCTTCATATGTAAAGCTAGGAAATACTTTTGTGTACTTACACATATTTACATCCATTTTTATTTATATATCTATAAATATATACAATGGTCCCTGATTTATACTTCTTTGACTTTACCAGGGGTTTTATTGGGGTGCTAAGTGCATTTTCAGCCTATGATACTTTTGACTTAAATAATGGGTTTGTCCAAATGTAAATCCATTGTAAATCGAGGAGCATCTGCATATTTCTATTATGCAATTCTAATCCAGCACCACAAGGTTCACTCTTGTTTTTTTTTCCCCCTTCCTTTCCATACTTGTAACTTATCTCTAACAGTGAGAACTAGTTTTGTTTCCATATGTCATGTATGTGAGGAAGTTAAGGTAAACATTTGTTCAAACATTTTGAGCCAGACGTCTCTGCAGTTCAATTAATTTCTGAAGTATTTCTAAAGGGATAAAATTCCAAACTGTAAAAAGGCAAGTTTTAATTCCGTGATAAAGTACATTTAGGTGAAATATTTCATTCCTTAGTAATTCTTGAGGCAACTGTGAAAGGGGGATGGAAGAAATCCAGTCTTTTTATTATTTATGTTGGACAAGTTATTTGTGGAGATAATTGCTCAATTTCAGTATGAGTGCAGTGATTTTGACGCAGTTGTGTTTTTCTTTTTTATTCTTTTTTGGAGAAGGGTCTCGCTCTGTCGCCTATGCAGTCCAGTGGCATGATCACTTCACTGCAGCTTTGAGCTCCTGGCCTCAGTCAATCCTTTCACGTCAGCCTCCTGAGTAGCTAAGAGTACAGGCATATGCCACCACGCCGAGCTAATTTTTCTATTTTTTATAGAAATAGAGGTCTTACTATGTTGCCGGGATTGGTCTCCAACTCCTGGGCTTGAGTGATCCTTCCACCTCGAATCTCCCAAAGTACTAGGATTACAGGTGTGAGCCACTGCACCCAGCTGTGATTTTCATATATAATCATTTTACCTCTAAAAAACTGCCTTTATCAGTAGTAAATCCCCAAATATATTTATACTATGTCAGGATTTTCTTTTTTTGTTTGTTGTGTTTTTTATGATACTATGCTATTTTGACCTCCCTCCCCTTCATTGTATATTTAATACCTGGAAGTGCTGCTTTGTTACTCTACTTCTAAAGGAATTTTCCAAGTGGACATGAATCATTTTTGTCAACTTTTAAAAATAATTCCTGGTGGTATGTTGATTGAGAGCGTCTGCATTTGTAGACTAATTTAGAAGATAATTGATAACTTTGCAATAGCATATCTCTTTCTAGGAAGATAGATTTCCCATTTATTTGATGTTTGATGCTCTTTAGTGGCATTTATGATTTTCATCTTGTCATATCTGTGTTTCTTGTTGATATGCATATTTGTTATTTTTAAGAAACTTACATTTTTGTTATATTTATTTCTAAAAACATTTTGGAGGGAGGGAAAGAGCTTCTGTTTTTATGAGGCTATTTCATCAATTGTATTATCTGGTTATTTAAAGGAAGCAGTTGAGTTTCATATTTATTATCTACTGTACTCTAGTGATGACTTTTGAAAAATTGCTTTTAGTATTTTAGTTGATATGCTTGTATTTTCTAGGTATATAGTGATAGATTCATGCGCAGGAATACATCTTTTTTTTGTTTTGTTTTTTGAGACAGGTCTTGCTCTGTCACTCAGGCTGGAGTCAGTGGTGCAATCACAGGATGTGGTCTCACTCTGTTGCCCAGGCTGACTGAGTCTGTTTTTTTTTTTTTTTTTTTTTTTTTTTGAGACGGAGTCTTGCTTTGTCGCACAGGCTAGAGTGCAGTGGTGCGATCTGGGCTTATTGCAACCTCCACCTCTATTGCAACCTCCACCTCCTGGGTTCAAGTGATTCTTCTGCCTCAGCCTCCCAACTAGCTGGGACTACAGGTGCACACCATCATGCCTGGCTAATTTTTGTATTTTTAGTAGAGACGGAGTTTCACCATATTGGCCAGGCTGATCTCAAACTCCTGATCTTGTGATCCTCCCGCCTCGGCCTCCCAAAGTGCTGGGATTACAGGCGTGAGCCTCGACGCCCGCCCAGAACTGATTCTTTAAGTGGAAATTGCTCCCTTTTACTCTTCTTCTGCCCCTTGAAGGTGTCATCAGTCATATGAGAACGGCCTTTTGAACCTTGTTGTCCTTGAACTAGTTTTTTATTTATCTCTAAGAAATTAATACTAATTATAAACATTTTCTTTGAACTGCTTAGTATTTAGTGTGATGTACAGTAATATAGCTGGCCCACTTTATCCATGGGTTACATATGTACCGATTTTGTACTCATGAATTCAACCAATCATGAATTGAAAATAATTTGAGAAGAAAATCAATTAAAAAAATACAATAGGTGGGCATGGTGGCTCACGCCTGTAATCCTGGCATTTGGGGAGGCTGAGGCGGGTAGATCACGAGGTCAGGAGCTTGAGACCAGCCTGGCCAATATGGTGAAACCCCATCTCTATTAAAAACACAAAAATTAGCCGGGTGTGGCAGCTAATAGTAGTCCCTAGCTTCTTGGGAGGCTGAGGCAGAAGAATCACTTGAACCTGGGGGGCAGAGGTTGCAGTGAACTGAGACTGCATCACGGCACTCCAGCCTGGGCAACAGGGTGAGACTCCATCTCCAAAACAAACAAACAAAAACCAATAAAGAATAATACAAATAAACAACAATATAGCAGTTATTTATATAGCATTTATATTGTTTCGGGCATTATAAGTAATTTAGAGATGATTTAAGATATATGGGAGAAATGATTTAAGATATATATGTGCATAGGTTATATACAAATACAACGCCATTTTTTGTGAGGGATACTTGGAGCATCCTCAGATTTTGGTATATGTGAGGGTTCTGAAACTAATCCCCCATAGATACTGAGGGATGACTGTAATTATGTATATCATTAAATGACAGTTATTTTGGGCCTTCATTTGATTATTATAGTAACCTCGATATAATTTACATGTATGATAAACATGTAAATGTGTGACAAGGAAAAGGATCTTTGTCACTACTTACACCCAAAGGTTTATTTTTGTCCCATGTGTTTCATTGACCTTAACCTTACCCTTTCTTGTAAGATACATTTTTTGAGACAGAGTGTCTCTCTGTTGCCCAGGCTGGAGTGCAGTGGCACGATCTCTGCTCACTGCAAGCTCTGCCTCCTGGGTTCAAGCCATTCTCCTGCCTCAGCCTCCCGAGTAGCTGGGGCACAGGCGCCCACCGCCACGTCTGGCTAATTTTTCGTATTTTTAGTAGAGATAGGGTTTCACTGTGTCAGCCAGGATGGTCTTGATCTCCTGACCTCGTGATGTGCCCGCCTGGGCTTCCCAAAGCGCTGGGATTATAGGCGTGAGCCACCACATCCGGCCCTCTTTCTTGTAATATATTTAACAGATAATTTTGTGTAAATGATAGGTGTGTTCCCCAGAATACTGATGTTTTCCTCATACTCACTGTATCACTGCGTTATGACTAGTCTGGAGTACCCTCTCTTTTTTTTTTTTCTTTTTAATTAGTACAATAGGGAGCTGTTAGACCAGTTGGAGAAGTGAAATATGGAGGTAATTTAGCTTATTAATGTCATAACTTAGATTAGAAAAATAAATCCAAGTTTCCTGACTCTGTTAGGTTTTTTTTTTTTTTTTTTGTTATACCAGCATTTTCCTAGGTATGTTCTGAAGAATACAGTTTCTTTAGAGTAATACTATTTCCCAAAGATTTTTAATAGGTGTTAGAGAAAAAAAGAATTTTGGGCTCATGTAAGTGAGGAAATTCTGGGTTGATAGACCTGTTTTTCCACCTTCTTTTTGGGGGACACCAGTTTGTTATAGATGATTATTTTTTAGTTTAGAAATAACTGGATACAGCTTAATTTACAAAAAAAGTTTACATCAATATTTGAGCCAAGCAGTTGCAGAGAAAGATTTATCCTTAGAGTAGTGTGTAATTCTTCCTGATCTCAAGTTTTTAAAAAATAGACTTAAGGCTGGATGCGGTGGCTCATGCCTGTAATCCCAGCACTTTGGGAGGCTGAGGCAGGCGAATTACTTGAGGTCAGGAGTTCGAGACCAGCTTGGCCAACGTGGTGAAACCCTGTGTCTACTAAAAATCCAAAAATTAGCCGGGGTGTGATTGTGCATGCCTGTAATCCCACCTACTCGGGAGGCTTGAACTCAGGAGGCGGAGGCTTCAGCGAGCTGAGGTCACGCCACTGCACTCCAGCCTGGGTGACAGAGCGAGACTCCGTCTCAAAAAAAAAAAAAAAAATAGACTTTACATTTTTTGAGTAGTTTCAGGTTTACAGAAAAATTAAGAAGTGTAAGAAATTCCCATACCCTCCTCCTTCTCCATTTCCCCTATTACTAACATCTTGCATTCATGCAGTATATTTGTTAGAATTGATGAGCCAGTAGTGATACATTATTACTAGCTAAAGTCCATTGTTTATATTAGGCTTCACTCTTTGTATTGTACATTCTGTGGGTTTTGACAAATGTATACATATCTCCGATTGTTGCTGATAATGACAACAATCTGTTCAGTGTAATCAGCTTATGGATGAGTGAAATGAATGACAGGAATGTTAGAAGGGATGAGAAGGAGGAATTGGGAATACTCTAATCAGGCACTTGCATTACCTGAGATCAGATTACTTTTTTACTGACAACATTTGTGGGAATAATGTATTACTGTTGTTGAAATTACCCATATTGAATTTTTGGAAGCAGATTTTTAATGTTATCACTTCTTTAAAAATGTTTATCAACATTTGGTAATCCATGTTCACAATTTCTGGAAAACTGAAATTTGAATGTAGGTGTGTTTTTATTCTGAGAAATGATTTAAATGAAAGTAGAAGGTCTCCCATCATTACTTTTTTTAAGTTCTACAGCTCTTAGTTGGCTTCTTTCTATACATCCTATTCATCCATCAAGTCCAACTTAAGTACCATTTTTTCCACTAAAACTTCCTCACAGTGTTTAAAATTTCCCTTCTTTGGATTTATATATTTTTCTTCTGAGCTTTTTTATTGTGATACAATACAAATAAAATATCTTAACCATTTTTAAGTGCATTTTTCAGTGGTATTAAATACATTCATATTGTATACCCTTCACCACTATTCATCTCCAGAACTCTTTTCATTTTGCAAAACTTTAACTCTATACACATTAAACAATAACTCCCAAAGCCTCCTAGCGCCTGGCAGCTACCATTTAACTTTCTGTGTCTATTATTTTGACTACTCTAAGTACCTCGTAAATCACTTAGCATAATGTCCTCAAAGTTCATCTGTGTTTTAGCATATGTCAGAATTTCCTTCCTAAGATCAAATAATACTCCATTGTATGTATATACCACATTTTGCTTATCTATTCATCTGTGGGTAGACTCTTGGGTGGATGCCACATTTTAGCCATTGTGAATAATGCTGTGTGAACATGGTTCGATAAATATCTCCTTGAGACCCAGCTTTCACTTCTTTTGGATATATACACAGAAGGGGAATTGCTGGCTCATATGGTAATTCTATGTATAGTGTGTGTGTGTGTGTGTGTGTGTGTGTGTATATATTTTTTTTTTTTTAGGAACCACCATATTGTTTTCCACAGTGGCTATACTACTGTATATTTCTACCAAAAGTATACAAGAGTTCCAGTTTCTCTACATGCTCACCAACTCTTGCTGTTTTGTTTCCTGGATAATAGCAGTCCTAATGGGTGTGAAGTGGTATCTCATCATGGTGGTTGTTGGTTTTTGTTTTTTTTTTTGAGGCAGAGTTTGCTCTATCACCCAGGCCGGAGTACAGTGGTGCAGTCTTGGCTCACTGCAATCTCCTCTTCCTCCCATGCTCAAGCAATCCACACACCTCAGCCTCCCAAGTAGCTGGGACTATAGGCATGTGTCACCGTGCTAATTTTTGTATTTTTAGTAGAGATGGAGTTTCACCATGTTTGCCAGGCTGGTCTCGAACTCTTGGGCTCATGTGATCCACCTTGGCCTCCCAGAGTCTTGGGATTACAGGTGTGAGTCACTGCACCTGGCCTCATTATGGTTTTGATTAGCATTTCCTTGATGATTAGAGATGTCGAGTATCTTCATATGTACTTGTTGGCTATTTGTGTATCTTTGGAGAAATGACTATTCAAATTCATTGTTTTTGAATTGGGTTGTTTTTTAGTTATTGAATTGTAGTAGTTATATATTTTCAATACTAGTCTGTTATTAGATACATGATTTGCGAATATTTTCTCCCATTCTATGGGTTTTGTTTTTACTCTCTTGATAGTTTTTTTTTTTTTTAAATCGAAAAGCAAACATCAAATTTAAAGAAAAAAAGAAATTGTAAGAACAATGGAGCAAATGAACTCCTGAAAACATTTGGTATCTTGGTCACATTTATTGGAATAGTTGGAGAAAAATAAAAATACCTCTTAGCTTAGGAAGTTGTGAGTTATTTGCAAATCTTCTCAGTTCAGGAGTGGAAGAATCCTGGAATCATTTATTTCAAAATGTATGCAGGTTTCTCTTTTGAATGTCTTACACATTGAAATAGGCCATTGTACCAAGTCTTGTATTTTTTATACAGGATAAATTCCTTGTTTCAGCCAGCTGTCCATGGAAGGCAACTAGTATAACACCATCTCCATGGACAAAGAATGTTGGAATATTCATTGATTTATATATCTCTTTATCTGTTTCTTCATTAGTTTCTATAGTAGTCACAGTTTCTTCCAACGTCATTTAAATGTTGATCACATGCCTGTAATCTGCTTTTAAGTTCTTGGTCTTTTCTCATTTTCACATAAATTTCTTCATCCAGGATGAGCCTGATGGAAATCTAGGAGCTCCTTTATGGTGCTGGTAATTTGTTTTGGGTCCATGTTGCCTGCCATATTTCAAATACTGCACCCTTTTTCTCCTCTCTCAAAAAGTGTCTTTGGATTTATAACTTAAAAACTGCTTAGCCATTCAGTTTGAAACTTAAATATATAAACGGTTTTATGTAGTTTTCTAATTGTTCTTGGATATTTTAGTTGCCTTAGCTAATTTTCTTTTTAAAATAAAAATGAAGTTAAAATTCAGATCTCTCTACTACCAGTTTATACATATGTTTCTCTTCAGATTTCTCATTGAAATTAAGTTTTTATTTTGAGATAACTATAAATTCATATACAGTTTTAAGAATTACTACAGTGAGGTCTTGTGTATCTTTTATCCAGTTACCTCAAGTGGTAATATCTTGCAGAATTATAGTATAATTTCACAACCAGGATATTGGAATTTTGGTAGTCAAGACACAGAATAGTTCCATCATCCCAAGGATCACCTGTTTTTTTTTTTTTTTTTTTTACTACCACACCCATCTCCCTCCTATATTCCCTTTACCCCTTGCATTTTGTCTTTTCAAAAATGTTATATAAATGGAATCAGGCTGGGCATGGTAGGTAGCTCATGCCTGTAATCCCGGCACTTTGGGAAGCTGAGATGGGCAGATCACTTGAGCTCAAGAGGTCAAGACCAGCCTGGGCAACATGGTGCAACATTGTCTCTAGAAAAATACAAAAATCAGGTGGGTGTGGTGGTGTGTGCCCGCAGTCTCAGCTACTCAGGAGGCTAAGATGGGGGTATTGCTTGATCCCAGGAAGTCGAGGCTGCAGTGAGCTGAGATTACACCACTGCACTCCAGCCTGGGTGACAGAGCAAGACTCAGTTTCATAAATGAATGAATGAATGAAGGCGTGAATGGAATCATATAGTATGTGACTTTTGGGACTGGCTTTTTACTTGGAAGATTCCAGAGTTGTTGCTTATAGCTATAATTTGTTCGTTTTTATTGAGTAGTACTCCATGGCATCCATGTACTACCAATTTGTTGAATAATTTCATGTTGAAGGTCATCTGGATTGTTGTCAATTTTTGTCTATTAGAAACAAAGCTGCTGTGAATATTCACGTAGAGGTTTTTCTGTGAACATCCCAGTTTTCACTGGTATAAAGTATAAGAGTATGATTGCTGCACTGTATGGGATACAAACTGCCAGAGTGTTTTCCACAGTGGCTGTGCTATTTTGCATTTCCACCAGCAGTGTATGAGGGATCTAGTTTTTCCCATCCTAGCCAGCATTTTTTTATTTTTTATTTTTTTATTTTTTTTTACTGTTTTAAAAACTATTCTTATAGAGAAGGAATATATGGTATTTCATGGTAGCCTTTTCTTAATGGCTAATATGTTGAACATCTTTTCCTGTGCTATTCAACATCTGTATATTCTCTTCATATCTTTTGCCCATTTTCTAACTGGATTTTTTTTTTTTTTTGTAAGTGCTGAATTTTGAGAGTTCTTTATATGGATCCTTTGTTGGATATATAGTTTGCAGGTATTTTCTCCCATTCCATACCTTGTCTTTTAATTCTGACAGCATCTTTTGCAGAACAAAAGTTTTTTAATTTTGATGAAATCCCATTTATTATTCTTTTATGGATTGTGCTTCTGTTGTGAAGTCCAGAACTTTTTGGCTATTTTTGTATCCTGAAAAGTTTCCCGTATGCATTTTTCTGAAAGTTTTATAGTTTTGCATTTCCATCTGTGATCCATGTTTTTTGAGATGGAGTCTCTGTCATCCAGGTTGGAGTGCAGTGGCGCCATCTTGGCTCACTGCAACCTCCACCTTCGTGGTTCAAGCGATTCTCCTGCCTCGTCTCCTGAGTAGCTGGGACTACAGGCACATGACACCACATGCCTGCATAATTTTTGTATTTTCAGTAGAATCATTTAAAATAGGATCCCTGTATGTTCAATTTCATTATTATTTTTAACATTTCTCCTTACAGATGAGATTTGAGGTGACACTTAATAGGATACACATAGTTAATAGAAGTAGAAAATCAGATCCAAGGAAAGAAGTGAAGAAATGTATCACTTTTAAGTAATTAAGTTGCTGTGATAAAACATCAAATTTAGCTAAGCTTCCTGGGAGCCAGAGTTTTCATGGCTTCCTAAATGAAGAAATATGTCACAAATTCTCCAGAAAACACAATTATTTTTCTTGCATTAAATCTTAAATAAACTGGATGTGGTGGCTCACACCTGGAATTCCAGCACTTTGGGAGGCCGAGGTGGGTGGATCATGTGAGGTCAGGAGTTTGAAACCAACCTGGCCAACGTGGCAAAACCCCGTCTCTACTAAAAACACAAAAATTAGCCAGGCATGGTGGCAGGCGACTATAATCCCAGCTACTCAGGAGGCTGAGGCAGAAGAATCACTTGAACCTCGGAGGTGGAGGTTGCAGTGAACCATGATCATGCCATTCCACTCCAGCCTGGGCTATGAGAGCGAAACTCCATCTCAAAAAAAAAAAAAAAAAAACTTAAATAATTTCTTAAGTGTGCGTTGTTTATGTAAGAGCTATTGAGTAATGAATGGACAGTGTTGTTGACAACAATTTTACAGCACATACTCTATAGCTGTCAAGGTCTTTTTCATGAGGTTTTTTTTTTTTTTTAAGACAAGATGTTGCTCTGTGTCTGAGGCTAGAATGCAGTGGGTTGATCACTGCAGCCTGGGTATCCCAGGCTCAAGCATTCTTCCTGCCTCAGCCTCCCGAGTAGCTGGGACTACAAGTGCGGGCTACAATGACTGGCTAATTTTTTTTTTTTTTTTTTTTTTTTTAAGTGGAGACGAGGTCTCACTATGTTGCCCAGGCAGGTCTCGAACTCCTGAGCTCAAATGATTCTCCTGCCTCAGCATCCCAAAGTGCTGGGCTTTAAAGGTGTGAGCAACTGCGTCCAGCTGATTTTTTTTCTATTTAAATAAAAAGAGAAGGGTAAAATATACAAAACACTCAGGGAAGATAAATTATATGTGAGGGTAGGCTAATGTAGTTTACAAGGGTAGATTTTTTTGTTTCTAACTTGACCTGAAGATAACATAGACATAGCCATTATGGAAACAGTATTGCTTACCCCTCTAAACATCATTATTCTAATTTTGATTTTTGCTACCTGAGTAACAGACAATTTCAGGACTTTACTTCCTACTGAGACGATGACATACTGGAATTCTGTTTTGCTTTTTTTTTTTGAAACGGAGTCTCGCTCTGTCACTTAGGCTGGAGCTCAGTGGCCCCATTTCAGCTCACTGCGACCTCCACTTCCCAGGTTCAAGCGATTCTCCTGCCTCAGCCTCTCAAGTAGCTGTGATTAGAGGCATTTTCCACCATGCCTGGTTAATTTTTGTATTTTTGGTAAAGACGCAGTTTCACCATGTTGGCGAGGCTGGTCTCGAACTCCTGACCTCAGATGATCCCTCTGCCTTGACCTCCCAGAGCTCTAGGATTACAGGTGTGAGCCACCGTGCCTGGCCATGTTTTGCTTCTTGATGCAAAATCAGTTGAGGAAATGGTATGTTTAGTATCATATTAAGAAAGTTGAGAAATAATTTATATTTATGTAGAAGTCCCTTTCTTCTCCACAAGGGCTACTTGCTATTATTATGAAGTTTATAGTTTCTTCAGGAGTCAGGTATAGATCTACTCCTGGCACTTAATGCAAGTGCTTTGAAGACCCCTGAAACACCAAAGAATACGAGGAGATTTTCAGGCTTTCTAATAGTTACGAGTCACATCTGTGCTATAAAAAAAATACTGAATCCCAGTCCCAGTTCCAGGAAATATTTAATTTCGAGCAGGGTAGTGTCTCACTTTGTTTGACTATACTAGCTAAAAAGCAAGCAGAAAACCCCACTTTCTGGTCATTGAAGGAGGTGAAGTGAAGTGTTGTTTGACACTAACTGGTTGAATGTTGGAATATGAGTGCTGCTCTCAGACATAATTCCTCCAGCTAATGTTCAGCCATTCATTTTTCACAATAAGTTAAATACCTGGATTGTTGTCCTTTAGAAAAAGTTTTATTTTGAAGTGATTATATATTTCTAGAAGAACTGCTAAATAGTCCAGAGGATTCTTATATATCAACATCTTATATAGACATGGTACATTTACCAAAACTAAGAAATTAACCTTGATAAAATACTATTAATTAAACTACAGAGTTTTTTATTGAATTTCATCAAGTTTTCCACAAATGTCCTCTTGCTATTTTGGGATCCAGTGTAAGAGACCATGTTGCATTTAGTTTTATGTCTTTTATTTTTTTAATTTTCGTTTTTGTGGAGACAGGGTTTTGCTATCTTGCTCAGGCTGGTCTCAAACTCCTGGCCTCAAATGATCCTCCTGCCTAGGTCTCCTAAGGTGTTGGGATTACAGGCATGAGCCACTAAAATATGCAGGAACTTAAAATATCTGCCCAGCCCAGTTTTCAGGTGTTTCCCCCCTCCCCTAAGATGGAGTTTTGTTCTGTTACCCAGGCTGGAGTGCAGGGGCGCGATCTCGGCTCACTGCACCCTCTACCTTCCAGATTCAAGCTATTCTCCTGCCTCAACCTCTCGAGTAGCTGGGACTACAGGCGTTTGCCACCACGCCCGGATAATTTTTTGTATGTTTAGTAGAGACAGGGTTTCACTGTGTTAGCCAGGATGGTCTTGATCTCCTGACCTCGTGATCCACCCGCCTTGGCCTCCCAAAGTGCTGGGATTACAGGTGTGAGCCACCATGCCTGGCCTCAGGTCTTCAGTTTCTTCCAATCTGACAATTTCTTACTGTTTCCTTGTTTTTCATGAGTTTGATTTTTGAAGAGTACTGATTGGATATTTTGTAGAATGTTCCTAAGTTTGGGTTTTTCTCATTTTTTTCTTGATTATACTGGATGGTGGATTTTTAGGAAGAATATCACACAAGGGAAGTGCTCTTCTTACCATATCAAGAAGAGTATTATGATATTAACATTATTTGTTACTGGTGATTTGAACTTTGGTCACTTGGGTAAGGTGGTGTCTGCCAGGTTTCTCCACTGTTACTATTTTTACCTTTCCGTAATGTATCTGTTAGAAGCCCAGCTCACCCTTAGGGTGAGGGGAACTAAACTCTGCCTTCCTGAGAGAGAAGTACCAAATAATTTGCAGGCATGTTTAAACCACCACATAGATATTTTCGGGGAGATACTTTAATACTCTTTCTCCCTAAAGGTTTGACTAGTAATTTTAGCATTCATATGTAATTTTTTTTCGTGTAGGATCAGTTGTCTTTTAAGGAGTATGTCATTGACATATGAAAGAGAATATGGCATAGTAAGAGGGCTTATATTTAGTTCATGTAAAAACTTAAGCCATTAAAGAATAGTCAAAAGGGGCAATGAAATACAGTCACTATACACTTTTGAAATTCATTTGATCTATAAGATGATTCTGGATCCCGATTCTTGCTGTGCTGTTACATTAGAAGGTAGATTTTGTGAAGGTACTGATTACCAATCAAGTGTGTGCTGGACTGTAGCTGGATTTTATATAGAGACTAAATGCTGGTGACACGCCAGTAGAAGCCCTCAGTTTAACCCCCTTAGTGAATTTTTCAAGTGAACATAAAATTGGTATGATGAGGGATATGCTAATTCTAAAGACTGCTGGCCTCCAGTATTTTTCACATCTTTTTCCCTCTCCGGCAGTTTACCTTATTTAGTTATTTAGACTAGTTAGACTATTGCGTATCTCTCTCTTGCATTAGAAATAAGTTTCATGAGGGTAGGAATTTTAGCTTTGTTCTCTACCTCACAACCTTGAGCAGTATCTGGCACATAATAAGTGCTCAATAAGTATTTGTTATGTGAATGAAAAAATAGTATTAAGATAAAGAATTTCAGTTGAATGATAAATCTGGCGTGAGGCCTTGATACGTTCAGTTAAATAACTTCTGTAATTTTGAAGTTAGAAATATTGTGTATTTTTAGGTCCTCTGCAGAGACCCTTGCAATGAGTGGTAATTCAGTAGGCTTAGTCACCATAACGATTTTAATTTTTCCTAAACTTTTATAACTTTTGTAAACTTTTGACCTCAATTAAATGAAAAACAAAAAATCAAGGAATACCACCTCAGTGTTGAATTTTCAAAATAATGGTACTTAAATATCTCCATTCATAAAGCTATGTATAAAATCCTTGTTTTTAGACTGTGTACAATTATAACAGCACAAGTTAATTATATATAAACTATAACATTTAAATTTTCATTAATACCAAATTCATGTAAAAAATGATGTTTTGCTGAAATTTAATTGGAGGTTGTATCATGACTGATTCATTTGTGTTTGACACATGTATGCTGTTAAGTGCCTTATGATGTTAATTTTCCTGTCTTTCTCTTGGAACTGTCGCAAGTTTTGGACTACATGTCATCATGGATTTACCTTTGCAAGTTTGAATCTGCATTTACAGATTTTCTACTTGTGTGATTTTCCCAATAGGATGTAAATACATTTCAGACATTAGGACTCATGTTCTGTGGGATGACTCTCAGACAGATGGCCCTAAGTGTAGTTGTACAATATACCTGAAAAGTCAGAAAACACAGGATACTCTTGTTTTTATATCTGTTATATTTTCACATAAAGAATCATTAGCTTTTTTTTCCTCCCCACTTCCAGACCCCTTCACTGGTGCTGAATTTGAAGCAGTATATTCTATTAATCTGGCGGGGGGTAAGCACAATAGATACACTACAGAGAGTCCACAAAACCTGGAATAACAGGTTAAATACTGTATTGTACTTTTTATTTTTAGTTTTTAAAGAGATGGGCTCTCACTGTGTTTCCCAGGCACAAGTTCAGTGGCTATTCATAGGCATGATCATGGTGCATTGCAGCTTCAAACTCCTGGCCCCAAGTAATCTTACCACCTCAGCCTGCCAAGTAGCTGGGACTATAATGAGACCATGGGTTGGCGCCACTGCTCCTGGCTTGTGTATTTGTTATACTTTTTTTTCCCCCTAGATTAACAACTGGACTTACTGCTTTAAACTTAGAGATACTTTCCCTGAAAAGGTATATGGAAATAGAAGAAAAACATAATGAGCATGTTATATGAATATGTAGCTAGCATACTTTAAAATTTTTTATGCTTCTTGACTTTACAGATACCTTGTATATTAATTTGTCTTAATTTGAAACTCATAGAACTTGTGGTTTACAGTTTAGTGAATACTATTAGCTTAAAGGATCTTATCCAAGTGCTTTATTTAGATTGAGGTGATTCAGAGAAATAAGCCTTTCAGACATGCTTGCTCTTAACTTTTGTGGGTCTAGGAACAAGAGTACAAATGAAGTCTCATATACCATACGTCTGATTTAAAAGTTATAAATCAATCTTAAAACAGAACTTGCCAAAAAAAAGAAAAAAAAGTTTCGTCCTCCTTCCTTCATAAGTATGCCATAATAAGACCCTGGGAGGCCAGGTTAGAATTTAGTATTTTCAGACTCGTTGGAGTTTCTCATGTCAAACTGTGGTGGTAGAAAGTTACTGTCTGGCTTCTGGTCCATAGCCCTCTCTGCTTCTCCTTTCTTCACTGCTTGTTACCACAATTAAGAGTATTTGGGCAGACCTATATAGACATCCCAAGCAACATGTTCAACTCTGTTCACACCCTCTGCGTACAGTTGCCTCTTGGTAGCCTTCAAGCCTAAGGATACACAGTCTAGTTGGTATAGTTTTCTTTCTGGAGGACTGATCTGGTGAAAGAGGCTTTGGAAGCTTGTTAAGGGCTGTCTGGGCAGATATTTTAGGTTCCTACATACCCATAGAATGATGTAGCGTTAGGGGAGGAAACGTGCTCCAGTTAGACAAGTCCTCTTGGCGCAATAGACAGCTTCACGGGGATGGTTGTATAGCCAGAGTGGTACCCCATAACTCAAGGAATCCAGGGCTGGAGCCACTGTTGTTTAGGTCTAAGGGATTCATGTTGCTACGTTTCTGTTTCTTGAAAACTACAATGGTCATCCAAGTCACAATACTCTACCTTGGGAAAATTCAACTGGGATTTATTATGCTTTTTAAAAAAAATATAATACAAACATTGTGGGGAGATTTGATTTCAATTATTTCCTAAGCTTTTCTTGATAGTTCTACTTTACTCAACCACCCAAGTGAATTTTTTCTTTCCAGTTGTTTTGAAACTAGAAGCTTACTGATATTAAGACATGGATTATCTGGGAATAGTTTTTGGTTGTCATTCCTTTGATATAAAGCAGAGGTGGCACATTCAAAAGCCAACACATCTCATATTGCATATAAGCTAGGAATGTTTAGGCTGTGGGGGATTGTAGAACATTAATTCGACATTCTTTTGTGCTTGTACATGAAATTAGACCCCCCCCCTCCTCCAGACATTATAGACCTGGATTCTTTTTTAAAATGTAAAACTTCCTGATTTCAGAATGTTGGTTTCCCTACACTCTCAACTTCCCTACCCGCTACTCCTTTTAAAACTGTGGTGACCAAAGAACATAGTAGCTGCAAGTTGGGTTTAGTTTGCAGACTGACAGTTGGGTAATAATGACGTGTGGAGGGAATCAGCTTGTCTTTGATTGAGACGATATATGAAAACTGCATGTAATCTACCCTCCCCCCCCAGATTGTTCTACTCTCACCCCAGATTGTTCTCGAGAGTAATAAGTTTTGAAAATAATCTGTGGGGGAGAGGAGAAGGAAGAAAAGCTGAGCTGCAACTCCTGTTACAGAGGTTGTGTCCTGTGCTTGAAAAACATGTAGGAATTGGTGAAAATTAGTCATTTTAGTCTATGCATTGACTCCTGGGAAAGTATGTTGTACGAGAGATGAGAGTAACAGATGAGAGTACTATACTGTATTAGAAAGTGAGGGAGCCCTTTGTTACATGTCAGACTTAATCTTGCCAGTCCAGTTTTGGTTACATATGGACCTGAGTACATCACATTTGAGGATTCAGTTTAATGAAGATGATAAACATTGTAACATTTTAGTTTGATTTTTTTTTCATAGTGCTGTAAATACTACTTCATACTGTTTCTTTTTTGTGTTAATTTGCTTTTATGAATATATAGCACTTGATAAATATACTACAAATGTGATTATTTATTGAGGTTGGCATGTCCCACAAAAGTTTAAAAATTGAATGTGAAACAGTTTTAGCAGGAATATCTTTGCTCAAAGAATGAGGTTTTTCAGAACTGAAAAAAAAATATGCATTGTAGGCCAGGTGCAGTGGCTAACGCCTGTAATCTCAGCACTTTGGGAGGCTGAGGTAGGGGGATCACTTGAGGTCAGGAGTTTGAGACCAGCCTGGGCAACATGGTGAAACCCCATCTCTACTAAAAATACAATAATTAGCTAGGCATGGTGGTGGGCGCCTGTAATCCCAGCTACTCAAGAGGCTGAGGCAGGAGAATCGCTTGAACTCGGGAGGCAGAGGTTGCGGGGAGCTGAAATTGCCCCTCTTGCACTACAGCTTGGGTAACAGAGCGAGATTCCATCTTATAAAAACAAAACAAAACAAAAAAGTGCACCATAGATTCTTAGGACTTTTATGTTAAAAAATGTTTTAAAATGGTTCGGATTTTTAAAAAATGCCAACCAATTGTGCTAGCAAATTTGGGGGCCACTGAGAATATTTAGGAATTTTTGTGTCTACAAAGTATGTGCTGAATTAGAAACATTGAATTTTTTAGCTTTTGGCATTGCTTCTCAATTGTTGTAATCTGCTTCTTGAAAAGAAAATCAACTCTGGGGGACCAGGGATGGTGGCTCATACCTGTAATCCCAGCCCTTTGGGAGGCTGAGGTGGGTGGATCACTTGAGGTCAGGAGTTCAAGATCAGCGTGGCCAACATGGTGAAACCCCATCTTTACTAAAAATAGAAAAATTAGCTGGGTGCAGTGGTGGATGCCTATAATCCCAGCCACTTGGGAGGACGAGGCAGGAGAATCGTTTGAATCTGGGAGGCAGAGGTTGTAGTGAGCCAAGATTGTGCCATTGCACTCCAGCCTGGGCGACAGACTCCATCTCAAAAACAAAACAAAACAAAACCAAAAAAAAAAAAAATCAGAATATAGATTGATATATGTGTTTCTTTGAGAAAATTTTCTCATATCCCAGGTGATTTTGGCTATCGGACAAGAGGTAACTTCAGGTCAGTAAGTTGTTAGAATTCAGTGACAACTACGACGGTTTTCCCTTACATGACGCTTTGCCTTCTGCAATTTCAGTTAACCGCAGTCAACTATAGTCCAAAAATATTAAATGGAAAATTCCAGAAATAATTCATAAGTTTGAGATTGCATGCTGTTCTGAGTAGAGTGATGAAATCTTGTGCCATCTTGCACCATCCAGGGCAAGATGTGAATTATCCCTTTGTTTAGCATATCTATATATGATACCTGCCCATTAGTCACTTAGTAGTAGCTGTTTCAGTTATTAGAGCAACAATACATGGTATATATAGAGTTTGACACTATCTGTGGTTTCAGGTGTATTCTGAGGGATCTGGAAATGTATTCACCCCCTAATAAGGGGAGATCACTGTATAGCAAGAAGAGTTCACATTTGTCTAATGTTATGTTAGAATGTGGCTGTTGTTAGATGTTAGGAGTGCTCTCTGTGGTAGAGTGTCTACTGCATTATTGAATCCTGTGGTAGTTGGGAATCAGAAATGAAGGCCCTTCGGGGGGTGTGTGTGTGTGGTGATAGTGGTAATGTTTTTTAAATGCCCATATAGCATGCATGCATGCATTCATTTACTTATCTTTTCACTGAACTGGGGTGATTAATAATCATACAGCATTTAAGGTGATTTTTTTTTTTTTTTTTTTTTGAGAAAGAGGTTCGCTCTCATTGCCCAGGCTGGAGTGCAATGGCATGATCTCGGCTCACCACAACCTCTGCTTCCCGGGTTCAAGCAATTCTCCTGCCTCAGCCTCCAAAGGAGGTGAGACTATAACAGCACACCCCCACACCTGGCTAATTTTTTTTTTTAGAGATGAAGTTTCATTTTGTTGCCCTAGCTGATTTCGAATTCCTAGGCTCCAGTGATCCACCTGCCTCAGACTCCCAAAGTGTTGAGATTACAGGCGTGAGCCACTGCCCCTGGCAGGAAAAAATTTCTTAAAAAGAAATTTCAACCTTCAAAACAAAAGGTGTATAAACCTGAACACAAGTTGTGCATTTGGAAGAGTCTGCTCTACTCTGCTGATATTTTTTCACCCTGAAGCACAACATAGCTAGAGTTGAATTTCTGGTGAAGACTTTAATAATTCCACTTGGAAATGACATTGTCATTTCACCAGTGATCTTCACAATACACCTAAAACGGGGATTTTGAAAAGTGCTGGGATTGCAAGTGTGAGCCATCATGCCTGGCCTTCTTCAAGGTAGTATAACCATGTTGCTCTTTGGGTATGGTAATAATAGTACAAGCAGCTTAGAATGTAGTTGCTTGGATGAGTCAGACTATATTTAACCAACCACTACTAAGGTATATTTATTTAGCACCCTCTCCCATTATTTTTTGCTATTATAATTTAACCCTTTTTGTGAAACTTGGTACATATGTCTAGGTGATTTTTTAGTACAGATCGTCCCCAATTTTGGATGGTTCAATTTAGGATTTTTTGACTTTATGATGGTGTGAAGCAATACATGTTCAATAGAAATCCTACTTTGAGTACCAATATAACCATTCAGTTTTTCATTTTCAATACAGTATTCAGTAGAGTACATGATATGTTCAACACTTTCTTATTAAATAGACTTTGTGTTGGGTGATTCTGCCCAACTGCAGCTAATGTAAGTGTTCTGAGCATGCTTAAAGTAGGCTAGAGTAAGCTATGATGTTTGGTAGGTTACATGTATTAAATGCATTTTTTACTTAAACCTATCATAAGTTGAAATTATTTTATCGGTATGTAACCCCCATCATAAGTCAAGGAGCATCTGTACTTTCTAAGGAGAAACTTTTAAAAGTAGACATTGCGTATACACATTAACTTTATTTATACATGTTGTCAAATTGTCATCAAGGACATTTATACTATTGTATGCCTCCACTAAGAGTGTGATAATAGATGTGTCTATATAATGTTAGCTAACACGTGATATTACCAGTTTTTTTTTTTTATTGTCAATCTGATGGAAATAATGGTAATTTGATCACTTAAAAATTCATCTAATGAGGTGAGCATCTTAAATATTCTGGCTGGTTTTATTTCATTTTAGGAGTCATGTGTTTATTGCCCTTTTTTCGTTTTTCTGTGGAGGCCATCTTTTTCTTGTTGATTTGGAAGAAGTCTTAATATTCAGATTCTTTAATTTCATAACTTTTAATAACACAATTGATAGTGTCCTTTGTCATATGTTTTATATAGTTTAATATATTTTATGATTTCTAGCTTTGGTCATCTTACACACAGTGAAGTCAAGACTCATGGAATTTAATGTAAGAGCAGGAGATTTTAATTTGGGGTTGGTCTGTGGACTTGTAAGTATTCTGAGGATGGACTTCATAGTTCTCAAATACAAATTGAATACGACATTGGAATTATACATAAATTTTTATTTTTCTGGTGACAGGTTCAGTCAAATTCATCTGGTTCTCAAATCATATAACTCTTACAACTGTGTGCCCCCTTTTATACAGCGTATATATTTAAATGCCCCTTTTTACTGTTTTAAGTGAAATTCATAGGTAGTATAATCTTGCAACCCATACAAAGGATTTAAAAAGAAAAAGCAACATAATTTTTTCTTGACTGGAACAGAAAACATGGGACAGACAAAAATGTTAGAATACTTTGCCATGACCTCATTAGAAAACATTAAGGCTTTTTGCATTGGAGTTACCTGGAACCTTAAAAAAAAGCTGATGCTTGTTTCTTTTAAAATTAAACATACAGCTGCACCAGTTCCACTCCTAGGTATTTGCTCGAGAGAGGTGAAAACATGTCCCCAAAATGTATAGGGAGATTTATAACAGCTTTAATAGTCCACAAATTAAAACAGCTCCACTGTTGGTCAACAGAAAGAACAGATAAACAAATTGCAGTATTTTCATACACTGGAATACTACTCTGCAGTCAAAAAGAATGAACTACTTTTTTCATGATGAAGTGAATATGAATGAATCTCTGAAACACTGTGTTTAGTGAAAGAAGTCAGGTACAGAAGAGTACACACTATGTGATGGATTATGTTTATACGAAGTTCCGAAGTGAGGCTATAGCATTAGAAATATGAGGAGTGATTGCTTATGGAAAGTGGGGGCACTGACTGTATGTAGGGCAGGAGGGTACTTTCTGAGTAGTGGAAATGTCCTGTATCTTGATTGGGGTGTTTGTTACTCAAGTAGAGTTGTACACCTAAGACCTCTGCATTTCACTCTGCATAAACTTTACCTCAAAAACAAACAATGAAACAGAGCAAAAATACTGATGTCTATGTCCTACCTTCTAGAGATTCTAATTTAATTGGTTAAGGGTATTGGCCTGGGCATAGATGATTCTCATGTGCAGCCAGAGTTGAGAATGATGCTTTTGCCCTTGGATGTAGGCTCATCATGAATGCAACTGCTACTCATGCAGATTGGCAACCAAATTATAATGAAGAGAGACATTGCGGTAAGCAGTAACTCTCACGATATTTGCTTCGGCCCGCAGGCGCGAACCGCTGCCGGGTTCTGGCGCGCCCTTTCAGTTCTGCTTGTCGCCGGCACCACTGCGTTACCCCAAACTGCCGGGCCGAGCAGCATGACCTCCGCCTTGGAGACTACGTCAGCCGAACTGTTACCGTTATTACATCTGATGGGAGAATGATTGTGGGAACACTGAAAGGTTTTGACCAGACCATTAATTTGATTTTGGGTGAAAGCCATGAGCAAGTATTCAGCTCTTCACAGGGGGTAGAGCAAGTGGTACTGGGATTATACGTTGTAAGAGGTGACAACGTTGCAGTCATTGGAGAAATTGATGAAGAAACAGATTCTGCGCTTGATTTGGGGAATATTCAAGCAGAGCCTTTAAATTCTGTAGCACACTGAGGAAAAACTACATACTTGGACACCTGTAAATCTTTGTACAGAAACTGATTATTCTGAGGATGATATATGGAATTTTTATGAATGTGTAACTGGATTTTGACTCCTTATTGATTCATTGTAATATGTAAATTAAAATATTTCTACATTTTATTGAAAAAAAAAACTTTTTTTTTTGCCTGAATATAAGTTTGGTAGCTTGGTTTCTTTTTTAAATTAAATAGTGTGAAAATGTAATGGTCATTTTGAAAACTTTTAGCCAAAATTAGTACTTTTTGATACTTTAGTATTTATGGAAACTAGTGGAAAAGAGAAATTAGTGTGCTATGTAAACCAGGCATTCAAATAACATTAGTAGTACAGGATATATGTGTTTTCTTTCCCTGATATTTAGGAAAATCACAGCAGGATAAATCTTTCCTGGAGTTATCTGAATCATCGGCATTTATCCGATTCCACTGGTGGTGGTTTGCTAGTGCTTCTAAAAGTTGCTCTCTAGCACTGAGAGGTGTGGGTAGGTAAAAACGTGTTTGCTTGAGAAAACAAAAATGCTAACAAGGTTTTAATAGATTGGCCCAAAATTCCAACTTGAGTATTAAGAATTACTAGCAATGGTAGAATTGACAGAGATAATTGGTAAAGTCTCTTGATGCCCAATTGATTAGGTATGAAAGTAATACGAACACATTAATGTTGACATTAATGTGTTTACAGACAGTATATAATCTGAAAAAAATTGATTCCATGTAGTCTTCAATTTTTAATTTTTAAGAATTGTAATATTAGTGTTTATAAATGTGAGTAAATTAAGTTTATATTGAAGTAGTGGTAGCTATTATTGTCAGCAATTTTCCGTGATTCATTATCCATAAACCTGATTTCAGAAGACATCAACTTAGATTTTTAAATAATTGATAGAAACAATGTTGTAAGTAGTGTTTAGATATCCAGACTAGTACACAAAATTTCTGATCAACTCATGTATAGGCCAAAGTGTGTATCTTTGTGAAGAGAAGAAAATAGAAAAATTTTTTTACATCCTTGTAAAAAAAAAAAAAAAAAAAGAGAGGTATTGCTATCCCTGACCAGATTTTTTCAAGTGAAGAGACAACACTTGGGAAAATTTCAAACAACTTTAATCTTCCCTTAATTGACAGTCTGTTAAACTACTGTGTAAAAAAACCCCATCCCTTTGTCTTTATATGTGTACAGTTAGGTTCTAGGCTTAGATAATTGTAAATTTTTTTTTCAGCCTCAGGACTGGAGGACGTTTAAAAGTTGATACAGGATATTAACCATCACTGGCCTTTGGCAAGTCCATTCATTGTGACAATGAAAATGTTCTCATGTATTTTCAAAATGACTCTTTTGACAACTACTGACAGTCTTAATTCCCTAAACCTTCCCATCCATATGTGTTTAATTTCCATTAATAGGGAAAAATTTTAAACATTTGATAAAAACCTTCTTAAAACATCCCAATTTTAGGTCCGCAATTCCTTCTGTGCAATTCTGAAATTCAGAAATTCCTGAAAATTGAACTTTTCTCTTTTTTTGCTGTCTTCGCTTTGCTCCCAGTTAAAAGGGCTGCTTGAAGAGGGCAGGTCGCCTTAGTTATGCACAAGCAAGTGTTCTGGTGCTGTAGCCTCACCCCTGGGCATGAACTTTTTTCCCTAATTCATTTGGTTGATAAAATATGACTCACACTGAACTGCGATGTGAGGCTAATATTGGTGTTTATTTATATCATTTTCCCATGAGAGTTAATATTTGTAAATTATACTTCTCTGCAGCAGTATTTTCCAAATTCTCAGTTCTGAAGCACATCTACTGGCCTGAAGAGTTTGAATAAGAGACTGTAGATCTCTATTGCCAATGTAAATGTATTAGTTGTAATTATTAAGAGCAGGAGTTTTTAATTTGGGGTTGAACCATGGACTTGTAAGTTAACATTAGCTAGCAGTTAAAGTTAGTGAAAATGCTGTTTTTGAGGGGGTTGGGAGTCTAATAAAGAGCATCCAGGCTTATTTCCATTAGGAAATTCCAGCTTTATTTTATAATATTAAGTATGACTATTGATAACTTTTTTTTTGTCAGTTCTCTTATTCTGTAGTCTACTTCTTTTGCATTTGAGGTAGAGAATGTGTGATGATGAATTTTAGGTATCTTTGGTGGGGAGGGTACTTTTTGGTTTTGAGAGTAAGTGGTCAATTTGACTGAGATGATTCCTGTGCTGGTATCATGGGAACATACAGATGAGTCACTAATGAGGTGCCTTACATAGTACTGTGTCTTTTTGGTGCTGCAGAAAGCTAGTTGTCTGACATTTTACCAGAGAGTTGTAAAACCAAGTAAGACTTCTTATAAGTTGTATATATTTTAAGTTAATATCTGAAAGAAATGCCTGTTAATTACTAAAGTACTTGACTATGTCACATTTTTTAAAGCTATGTGGATGGAAGAGCAATTGTTTGTAAATGTATCATGTATATTAAAGATGATATCTGAATAAAGAGAATCAAGAGTGGGTGCTTCTACATTTGAATGCAAAAGTTCTATAGGTCAGTGATTTCCTTCCTGACTTGTGTCCCAAAATGTATATAAAATGTGTTTGATTCAGCATTTCTTGTCTTCTTCTTAAATTGCCACTATGAAAATTTTATTGGAAAATTGGAGAAATTGGCTATTGAGCTACTAGAAAAATGTCAGAATCCATCCATAAGGCTTCATAGTTTAAAATACAGGTTTATAGATGTGTGTGTGTGTGTGTGTAATTTGGGTGTGGAATAACAAAAACCAAATAATAGGACTTACGCAATGTGAAAGAAGAAACAATGAATTTGTACACGGTGGTTCTGCCTCAACCTCCGTAGCTTTTTACTATAATATATTGTGTTAAGTGATGGTATATTTATATTTAGACATTTCATAAATGAAGGTGTTTTTCATATTCCTGCTTTTATATTTAATACTGAAGAGTTAAGTATCTTATTTTCCCCCTTTTTTAGTAATTTTCATCAGGGCCCACAATTTTCTTCAAACATATGGTTCATCGTGAGGTTAGAAAGGTAAACAAGTAATACTCGAACTGGTAAAATTATTTTTCCATGACTGTAATATTCTCTGTGTAACTATGCACTTCTAATTAAAGCCTTTAAATCTGATATTATTAATCAATGAACAGTTTGGTTTAGTAATACTAATTAAGGATGGTTCTAAAATTTAAAACTTTGAAAATTAGGATTGTTTAATTTAGTCTAATGCTTCTGATTTGTAATTCTTACAGTGGTTGTTCATAGGATATTATCTTTTCCAGTTAGAGGTTTTTTGTTTTCCAGATGATCTGTCTGTCCTGAGATTTTTTAAAACAACAAAATATACATTTGTCTCATTTGAGTATCAGGTCATAATTCCATTATTCATAGAAGTTTCATCATGTGATTGATTACTTTTTAAAAGATAAATTTTTGATAGAATTAATTAAAATAACTACTTTAGAATTGCTTTTTATTTCATAGCAATAATTCTCACAGATCCATCCAAATAAAGGTGAATAAATTAGTTTTTTATTCTTTCGTTCCTTTCTAAAGTAGTTTCCTGTATACGTTGGTTGTTATTATTTGAAAACTATTAATTGAATAATATTAAATTGGCACCTTTGAGGTAGGATACAACCAAACAAATGGAAATCTCAAGTTATCACTTTGTCAGCTATATGTAGAGTTTGCTTTTGAGCTTTAAAAACTTTACATAACAGCCCGGCCAACACGGTGAAACCCCGTCTCTACTAAAAATACGAAAAAATTAGCTGGGCATGGTGGCAGGCGCCTGTAATCCCAGCTACTCGGGAGACTGAGGCAGGAGAATCGCTTGAACCCGGGAGGTGGAGGTTGCAGTGAGCCGAGATGGTGCCATTGCACTCCAGCCTGGGCGACAAGAGGGAAACTTGATCTCAAAAACAAACAAAAAAAACTACTTTACATGAAATTCTTAGGGAAAATAAATGAGAATGTACTGTTACTTTACAAATGAAGATACCACTGCTAAGTTGTATTTGGTAGTGAAATTTTAATATAGACAAATTTTATTTTTTTGTAAGTGATTTGCATTTTTGGTGTGACAGTTTTCTCTTCTCTTTTCTTTTCTTTTCTTTTTTTTTTTTTTTTTTTGAGACGGAGTCTTGCTCTGTTGCCCAGGGTGGAGTGTAGTGGTGGGATCTCACAGCTCACTGCAAGCTCTGCCTCCCAGAGTATTAAATATAAAAGCCGTTCTCCTGCCTCAGCCTCCTGAGTAGCTGGGACTACAGGTGCCCACCACCACGCCTGGCTAATTTTTTGTATTTTTAGTAGAGATGGGGTTTCACCGTGTTAGCCAGGATGGTCTCAGTCTCCTGACCTTGTGATCCGCCTGCCTCAGCCTCCCAAAGTGTTGGGATTACAGGTATGAGCCACTGTGCCTGGCCAGTGTGAGTATTTTCTTTCAAGTTGAGAGTCGGGTTCCATGAAACTCTAATATTAGATGGATTTAGGTGAAGGTTAATACCTCTGGTTGTTTGAGGCCTGAAATATATCTAATTAAGCAGTAGTGAACCTCTTACTACATTTGCTTCAAAGCAGCTACTTCGTAATTGAACATGTGTGTCATTAATTCTAGAAATCTGTTAAACATTGATTTTGTGTTGTATCAGAGGATGATGTAGAAGAGGAATGGCACTGACTAGTGGTTTTAAGGCACAATATTGGAATCACCTGGGGAGCCCATAACATGTACATGCCTTGACTGTGTCCCAGGCCTTTTGGGGCAGAATCCTGCTGGTTGGAGGACACACAGTGTAGTTTGGTAAAATCTTCAGATAATTCTGATATACTCATTTATATAAGATTACTGAAATTAATTCTATCCTCAAGGAATATATACTGTCAGAAGAAGGAAAACTATATACGTACAACAACATGGGTTGTATATGATGACAGCAATAATAATGATAGCCAACATTTGTAGGGCACTTATCCTATGCAGAAGCATTGATTTTCAGGTACTGTAGACATCTGCACTAATATTGCCTCTCTCTAGCTCTTTCTCAATATAGCAGCCAGAGCAATCTTTTTTTTTTTTTTGAGATAGAGTCTCGCCCTGTCACCCAGACTAGAGTGCAGTGGTACAGTCTCCACTCACTGCAACCTCTGCCTTCCAGGTTCAAGCAATTCTGCCTCAGCCTCTCAAGTAGCTGGGACTACAGGCTCAGGCCACCACGCCCAGCTAATGTATATGTGTGTGTGTGTGTGTGTGTGTGTGTGTGTGTGTATATATATGTATTTAAAAAAATTTTTTTTTAGTAGAGATGGGGTTTCACTATGTTGGCCAGTCTGGTTTCGAACTCTTGACCTCGAGTGATCCTTCCACCTTGGCCTCCCAAAATGCTGGGATTACAGACGTGAGCCCCTGTGCCTGGCCAGAACAATCCTTTAAAAACTTAAATTAGATATTACTCTTCTTGTTTAAAACCCTCTAATGAATTCTCATTGTGATTACAATAAAATGTAAACTGCTTATTATGATTTATAAGGTGGGTACTTGGTCTGGTGGGGTTCTATGATGTCATCTTACATGATTCTTTCTGTGTTCATTATGCTGTGGTCACACTGGTGTTTGTTCCCACATCCAGGCATTTATACCTTCTCCTTTGACTGGATTGCTTTTCTCCAGATCTGTGACAGGCTGTTCTTACCAGACTTTTTTTTTTTTTTTTTTTTTTTTTTTTTTGAGATGGCGTCTCACTCTGTTGCCCAAACTGGAGTACAGTGGGCGATCTTGGCTCACTGCACCCTTTGCCTCCTGGGTTCAAGCGATTCTCCTGCCTCAGCCTCTCAAGTAGCTGGGACTACAGGCATGTGCCACCATGCCTGGCTAAGTTTTGTACTTTTAGTAGAGGTAGGTTTCACCATGTTGGCCAGGCTAGTCTTGAACTTCTAAGTTCAAGTGATTTGCCCATCTCAGCCTCCCGAAGTGCTGGGATTATAGGTGTGAACCACTGCACCTGGCCCAGTTCTTATCAGATTTAACCTTCAGTGAGATTTCTCTTGTTCACTGTGTCTGAAATTGCTCTTCCTCTGATTCCTCTCCCCTTAATATGTTTTTAGTTCATGGCAGTTAACACAGTCTGAATTTTTTTTATCATTTACTATTGTTTTTTCCTTCTTGGAATGTAAGCTCATTAAACCCATGTATCTTGTATATGTTCTTGCCTGTATCCTCTCGATAAATCCATGGGATCAAATAGTGTCGCTTGAAGCATCATCATATGCAAATAAAATGACGGTGCAGTTAACCTCTACTATAACAAGGTATGTTAGGCTTTTTCTGTATATGTTCTCATGTGAAATTATGTTCGAGTTGAACATTTTCTGTAAAATTGTTTAATATATAGTCATGGGCCACATAATGACATTTTGGTCAGTGATAGACTATATAAACAATATTGGTTTCATAACATTATAATGGAGCTGAAAAATATTCCTTAGTGATATAGCTGGTATATACTTATTTTATAGTATATTACATGACTCATGGGTTTGTGTTGATGTTTGTGTAAACAAACTTTCTGTACTGCCAGTTGTATAAAAGTATAGTACAGTTACATACAGTACACAGTACTTCACAGTGACAGTAAACAGCTGTTACTGGTTTATGTATTTACTGTATGATACCTTTTATTGTCTTAGAGTGTGCTCTTCCATATAAAAAGGTAGGCCGGCCATGGTAGCTCTCCCTGTAATCCTAGCACTTTGGGAGGCCGAGGCGGGTGGATCACCTGAGGTCGGGAGATCAAGACCAGCCTGACCAACATGGAGAAACACCATCTCTACTAAAAATACTAAATTAACTGGACATGGTGGCGCATACCTGTAATCCCAGCTATTCGGGAGACTAAGGCAGCAGAATCGCTTGAACCCGGGAGGCAGAGGCTGCAGTGAGCCAAGATGGCACCATTGCACTCCAGCCTGGGCAGCAAGAGTGAAACTCTGTCTCAAGAAAAGGGTAACTATAAATCATCCCATGACGGATCCTTCAGGAAGTATTCCAGAAGAAGGCATTGTTACCATAGGAGATGACAGTTCTAGTTGTGTTGTTGCCCCTGAAGACCTTCCAGTGGGGCAAGATATGGAGGTGGAAGATGGATAGTAATGATCCTGACCCTGGGTAGGCCTAGGCTAATGTGTGTGTTTGTGTTTTCATTTTTAACAAGAAAGTTTAAAAAGTAAAAAAAAAATTTTTTTAATAGAAAGAAAAAAACTTATAAGGATATAGGAGCTGGGTGTGGTAGTGTATGCCTGGTAGTCCCAATTACTTAGGAGGCTTGAGCCCAGGAGTTTGAGTCCAGCCTGGATAACATAGTGAGATCCCATTTCTAAGAAAAAGAAAAAATATTCTGGTTAGCTGTACAGTGTGTTTGTGTTTTACACCGTGTTATTACAAAAGTTAAGATTTTTTTAAAGAGAAAAAGTTTATAAAGTTTATAATCTAAGGTTTATTATTAAAGAAAAAAATTTTTAAATAAATTTACGTAGCTTAAGTGTTTATAAAGTCTGCAGTAGTGTACATTAATGTCCTAGACCTTCACTTTCACTCACTACTGACCCAGAGCAGTTTCTAGCCCTGCAAGCTCCATTTATAATAGGTGTACTAGTTTTTTTTTTTTTTTTGGATTCTTTTATACCATATTTTCGCTGTACTTTTTCTATGTTTAGGTACGTTTAAATGCACAAATACTTACCATTGTGTCATAGTTGCCTGCTGTATTCACTACATCAGCATGTGGTACGTGTTCTTAGTCTAGTGGCAATAGGCTACACCATATAGCCTAGATGTGTAGTAGGTTATACCATCTGAGTTTCTGTAAGTAGACTCTGTGGTGTTTGTACGATGATGAAATTGCCAAACAGTGCATTTCTTAGAACATACTCTGTCAAGCAGTGCATGATTGTTTCTTCCAACAAAGATGCTTTTGGTTAATGAGACCTTATACCGATTATTTATTGTGAAATAAACCATCTAAAACTTAGTGATATTATAAACCGAGAAGAGTCATCATTATTACCTATCATGGGTCTAGGACTTATCTTGGCTTAGCTAGTTGGTTCTTGCTCAAGTTCTTACGTGGTTGCAGTTAGATGGTTGCCAGGGGCCATGAGCCAGAGCACCTGCGTGTGGCTTCTCAGTAAGACTTGAGTTTCCTTACAGCAAGTGGCTGGTTTCAGAGGGCAAGTGGATGAAAGGAAAAGGGCAGAAATCTAAGTGGCAACTGTATTAGCCTTTTTATCCTAGCCTTGGATGTCATGTAGCATCACTTCTGTTGTATTTTGTTTTTAAGAAGCATGTCACTAAGACCAGCTCTTATTCCAGTGTTGGGGAAGAAGATTTCACCTCTTGAGGGGAGAAGTGTAAAAGAATTTGTGGAAAATGTTATACCTACCACAGACCTCATTCTGCAAAATAGTGGCATCTTGTTAGGGATTAAGTTCTAAAGTCAGTGTAAATGGAAGGTATCATGATGGGGAGACCATTATACATTCTTTGTCCGGCATGGTGAGGATTTTCTATAGGTTCAAGAAAAAGTCACTGTTTCTTCCACAGAATATCAAATAGGATATATTTGGCTTGTGTTCAGTGCCTCTCTTGTATGGTAAAAATAATTAAGTACTAGAGTAACATTTAGCAAGATGCAGTTATCAGACTTTGAGAGGCTCTGTGGAAAAGAAAATTGACATCACTATTAAACTCGTTACAAGACCTACATTTATTGAGTAAAGAAGGTAGGCAGAATTACTTGCATTATTACTTTTATTTTATTTAATTTTAATTTTATTTATTTATTTATTTGAGATGATGTCTCGCTTCATTGCCCAGGCTGGAGTGCAGTGGCCCAATCTTGGCTCACTGCAACCTCTGCTTCCCAGGTTCAAGCAGTTCTTCTGTCTCAGCCTCCTGAGTAGCTGGGACTACAGGCGCCTGCCACCATGCCCTTCTAATTTTTTAATTTTTAGTAGAGACAGGTTCCCTGTGTTGGTAAGGCTGGTCTCAAAAATCCTGACCTCAGGTGATCCACCTGCCTCGACCTCCCAAAGTGTTGGGATTACAGGCATGAGCCACTGTGCCCGGCCTATTACTTTTATTTTAAAATTTATTTGGAGAAATTATATAGCTTAATTCATAAATAACTACATGAATGATGCAACTACTTTCTTTTCCCAAATCTTTGTTTCAAATAAGAAGGGAAATATGATTGAGTGGTCTCTTCCCTTCTTATAGTAAAAATAATGCAGTACAGTGTTTAAGGGCATATAAGTGAATGCGAGTATCGACCTTAAGCTACTATGATATATGTCAATTAAAAAATGCTAATATGGCAACTTTCGGAGGATAAAGCAAAAAGAAAAAAATGCTTATGTGAGAACAAGCATGCCAGCCAGCCATGGTCACCCCACACCCAATAAAACAGGTAAAGAGGCAAACACAAAAAGTACCTGTGAGGATGAATAGTATAAATAAAATATTTTCAAAGAAACAAATTACTCTTATGTATCCTCAATAGAAAGGAAAAACTATTATTTATTCAACTTACGTATAATTATGTTTTCTGTTGCTGATTCAGTTACTTTTGGGAAAGGTAGCACAAGTAAAGCCATTCAATGTGGCTTTGTGTTGGACATTTGGATTTCTTAGAACAGCTAACGAAAATGTAGTTTTTATGCCCTTTGTTTTTTGACATAAAGAATCTGAGATTGAAGAGGTAATGTGTTCAGGATTACAGAATGGTAAATGGTGGAATCTGGACTCAAATGTAAAACGATATTTTTCCAAAGCCAGCTACTTTTATGTTCAGCTATATTGTTTCTTGAATTTTCAGTGATTTATTGGTAGGCTTTTTGTTATCTGGGAATTCCCTCTGTTAAAATTATATTGTCAAGTGTTGAAATATGCAGGTTTTAACTAGTTGCATTGACACAGCTTGATTTTGTGTCGCTTTTAAACCATCCCCTGCTCCCCCAGGGAGCAAAAACAAAAACCACATATAAACATAGCTTTCCAGGAACAGTAGTTTCAGATACTGAAATTGTTCAGATATCCTAGCTTTTCAGTTCTGTTTGTTCCAAGGTGGCCATATATTGTTGTTTTTCAATGATCACATGTAGTTGTTTTGCCATTTTTGTTTAGGGAATTACTATTAATTGTTTTTAAATATTAAGCATGATAAACTTCAGATGTTCCTGTTTTTAAAGACTGGGTTCTCATATATTGAGTGGTTTCACTTTTGTTACCTTGCCCCAAAGTAATTGAATCAGCAACAGAAGAAAGCATGACATTTTAATTGTCTACATCAAATTACATAATCTGGTGAAGTATGAAGACTACACTGTTAAAGTATTAATGACTTTTATTTATTAAACCAAGCAGTGAGAGAGATGGTATAGGGACATTCACCTCATATTTTGTAAGTTATATTATTGGCTAAATAGTATCAGGATTGTTTTTAGTTCTGCATTGCTAACCGAGTGATCTATCTAAATCTTAAATTAGACCATGTCCCTCCTTTGCCTTAAGTCTTAAAAACTGCTGCTTACCTGTCAAAGTTTATATTACTTAGTATGGTATTTAAAGCTTTTAAGTTCTGGCCCCCTGCTGACTTACGTCATTCCTATATATTTCAAAGTTAATCCTACCTAAGTTTGTCCGCTGGCTACACTACTTTTTTTCTGTATGTAGAGATATTCTACACTTTGGTTTATATATTCTATTTTATTCTGTCCTATTAGTCTGTTTCCCTTACCACCAGACTATTTGGTCTCCTTTTCCCCCACATTTGTAACTTTTTAATATTCTTTTTAAGACGTGCTCTTGCTCTTTTGCTCAGAGTTGAGTGCAGTCGTGCAATCATAGCTCTCCGTGGCCTTGAACTCCTGGGCTTGTCAAGCAATTCTCCTGCCTCAGCCTCCGAAGTAGCTGAGGCTACAGACATACACCACCATGCCTGGCTAATTTTATTTTTATTTTTATTTTTAGAAGACAGGGTGTTGTTGTGTTGCCCAGGCTGGTCTTGAACTCCTGGCCTCAACTCCTGCCTCAGCTGGGATTACAGGTGTGAGCCACTGGGCTGGGTGGCTGTCATGTTTTATCTAAAATTGGAAACTCTTTGAGGCAGGGACCATTTATCTTTGTATCTTCAGTGTTCAGCACCTAGTAGTAACTCAGCAAATGTTTGTTTTCTTTCTGACATATTTGTCATATTTGTATTTGTTGTATTTAGCATCAGAAAGCCAAATATCATCGTTCAGCATTAATTTGACTGATTCCATTTGTTATTTTAGTCCAGAATTGCTACCATAGTGTTTAGGTTTGACCTTTTTGTGCCCATGAAGTCTAGTCTTTTTGATGATAAATCTAAATTGGTTGAGGTGTAATGAAAAAGGTGGTCAGTTGTCTAGAAGTGACTGTGACAATTGCAGATTTATCTTGTTTGTGCATGCTATTTTTTTTTTTTCAGTGTTCAAAGCCTGTGTTACATCAGGTTTTCAGGTTTAGATTTCCTAACTTTGGAACACAAAGTTCCGTTTTTAGAAGAATGGGTATTGAGTCCTTGAGTGTGGATAGAAAGATAGAGACAGACTGATTTGCAAAATAATTGAGGATCATATTTATATTTGAATTTTCACTTACTTGAACTTTCAGATTTCAGCTCAAAAGCTTCGGTATAAGTAAAGTATATTAATAAGACCCATTGCATGAAAGTAACCGAAACCAGTAAAAATAAGATAATAAGGATGTAATAGTTTCTTATGGACACTCAAGGGCTAGAATGCAGTTAGTCTCAGAAAGGAATTAGAACAAATAACTGAAAGGCCATCAGGAATCCAGAACCATCACTCTTTTATATTTTTCTCTCTTCAGATGAGCATTCTGTTTCTGTGTCCATATGGTAGAAGGCAGCAGCTCCATAGTTCTGTTAAATGCAGAGACAGATTTGCTGTCTTTCCGTCCCACTTACATATCCTGGGGAGAGAGAAATGATTGACTGGCTTGAATCAGGTGCCTGTCCCCTTTCCAGTCTGCTCCATCTAGGAGGGCAGTGTTACCTGGTACCAAAATAGATGTTAGAGGGCCACCCCTTTCAAATGGGAGAATAGCCCTCACAACAGGGCTTCTATATTATAGTGCAGGTTGCTTATTCCACATGCTGCTTGCCAAGCTGTATACCTATAAGGGCTGCAGTTTTAAAATTTGTACAAAGGTGCTTTCTGGATTTGTGGTAACCTTTTCTCAGAGAAAGGAGGAGTCATTGTGAATTGGGGGGCTATTCCAAGGGGGTCTGCTATGTCATTTTTTGTGGGTATTTATTGTCCATCTTAGTATTGCCAAACTCTTAGCATTGAATTATTAGATTGGCTCTCACCCTTGGGCCATGGAGTTTTATTGCAGCAAAAACAAAAATCCGTATGTATATAAGTGTTTTCTCAATAGGAATATTGACAGTGGACTTACTATAATGTGGGGCTTTGACATTTGTGGACCTGCTGAAGTCCACAAATTGAGAACCACTCATTGAGAACCACTGATGTTATGCAAATGCTATTAAACTTTGCATCTGAGACTTCTTATTTGTCCTGTGACCTTTGATTATATTTCCATGTGCATAAAACAGCTTAGAGGGTTTTGGAGTGCCATGTATGTGAATGAACTTGGCACTAAGCACCCCATAGTTTCTACAGAAAAATTGAAAGAATATTTGTTACTTAAAATTATGTTTGGTTAAGTAGAAGCTTAAATTTTTGTTTTTCTTCTTTTCCTCTCCATATCTGTTGTACTATTTCACTTACAAAATAAATCTTCAGCCCTAAGGGATGTTTGGGATAGTTTTACAGGATTATGAATTTTATTCCTAAAATAAATCTGAATGCTACTGAAAGTGAAACTTTTTAAAGATAAGATTTTCATCTAGTGGTGGTATTTTAAAGCTTTACTTATAAGTGGTAATAATTAACCTTTGAAAATCCTGCTGTAATAAGGTGTTGCGAGTGATCTAGCTTTCTTTGGAAGGGTTTTGATGTTCCTAATCATTCCCAGCCTAAATTAACCCCAAGGAAAATGAGAACTTCAACCTGACCTCTCATTGTTTTGCCAATTCCTACCTTTTTTTCTGTTTCTTTTTGGTTCTTTTATTTCTGTTCAGTTTAGGGGAAAGAATAAACTTATAAAGAAATTCACCTTAAGAAATTAGGAACTTGTCTCTTCCAGATTTGTTTGCATTTTACTAGAGGATGTATGAGGAGGGACCAGAAGACATAACTAATGGTGGAATTTCATGCACTGTGGCACTCACATCTAAGATTCTCAAATCAGGTCATACTTTTCAACAGGTCTGGTTCAGTTTCTAGGACAGTAGACGCACTGCATAAAAACATTTTATTTATAGTGAGTTTCTCTTAAAATACCACTTGAAGAACCAAAGAAGTAATTAGTATATTGAATTGGGTAGGTGGAATGAGGAGTCAGTAGTAAGGCAAAAGGCCTCACCCGAACAAAAGATTTGATTCAGTAGTAAAGTTGTATAAAGGCAAATTGGGAGGAGATTAAGGAGGTTTGGGGATTAAGTAATGTATTTTAGGCTTTTAAAGCGGAAAGGGAGATAGTAAAATAAATGATTTTAAGGAAAAAAAGTAGGTGCTGACTAAATAGAATTAGGGAATCAGTTTGGAATCTATTGTGCTAATACATAAAAGTGGGCTGAGGCCAGGCACGGTGACTCATGCCTGTAATGCCAGCACTTTGGGAGGGTGAGGCTGGGGGATTGCTTGAGGCCAGGAGTTTGAGACCAGCCTGGGCAACATAGCCACACTCCGTCTCTACCAAATAAAAACTAAAAAAATTACCCAGATGTGGTGGTGCACACATGTAATCCCAGCTACTTGAGAGGCCAAGGTGGGAGGATCACTTTGAGCCTAGGAGGTTGATTGTGCCATTGCCCCCCAGTTTAGGTGACAGAGGAGAGAGGCAGTGTCTCAAAGAAAAGAAAAGAAAATGCATAAAAGTGACATTAACTGATGTCCTAATATTTTTCTTTTGAATATATTTTTAAATTGAGGTAAACTTCACATACAATTTACCCTTTTAAAGTATACGGTTCAGTAGTTTTTAGTATTTTTACAAGTTGTGTACCCATTATCACTATCTAATTCCAAAACATTTCATCGGGGCTTCAAACCAAACCAGAACAAAACCCATACTCCTTGACACTCACTCCCCATTCTTGTCTGTCCCCAGATCATGGCAACCACTAATCTACTTTGCCTCTGTCGACTTGAGTATTCCTGACATTTGATAAAAATCAAATCATAAAACATGTGGCCTTTTGTGTCTGGTTTAACATAGCATAATGTTTCCAAAGTTCATACATGTTGTATCATGTATCAGTACTTCATCCTTTTTATAGGTGAATAATACTCCACTGTAGGGATAGATGACATTTTGTTTATTCATTGGCTGATGGACATTTGAGTTGTTTTTACTTTTTGGTCACTGAATAACGCTGTTATGAACATTAGTTACAAATTTTTCCAAGAACATGTGTTTTCAGTTCTTTTGGATACCTAGGAGTGAAATTGTTGTATCATATGATAACTGTGTTTAACTTTTTGGAGGGACTGCCAGCCTATTTTTCAAAGTGACCACACCGTTTTGTATTCCCATCAGCTGTGTTTGAAGTTGCAGTTTCTCCACATCCTCCCAGTGTGTTATTGCCTGTCTCGATTATAGCCATCCTAGTGAGTATAAAATGGTAATATCATTGTGGTTTTGATTTGTATTGCCCAAATGACTAATAATATTAGCATCTTTATGGGATTTTGGTGGCATTTGTTTTATCTTTGGGAGAAATGTCTGTTGAAATCCTTTGCCCCTTTTTAAGTTTTGTTTTTTGTCTTTTTGTTTAGTTTTAAGAGTTCTTTATCTATTCTGGCTAAAAGTTCATTATCGGATATATGATTTACAGATATTTTCTCCCATTCTGTGGTTTGTCTTTGTACTTTATTGGTAATACTAATGTTTTTTATTTTAATAGGAATGTCTCTAGTGTTTTATTCTGGACTCTGATGGTTAGTTTTCTATTGAGGAAATACACTGTTTCTAATATACTAAGAATTTTGTCAAGAATAGATGTTGACTTTTATTTAGATTTATTACCTTTTGGTATTCCCCCTTTTGTCTCATTGTATGATGAGGTGTTGTCAGTAGATTTTTCTCACGTAGAGAAAAATCGTCTTGGCATTCCTAGAATCAATTCTCCTTAGTCATGTTTTACTATTACTGTTGCATTTGAGTTGCTTTCGTATAATTTAGGATTTTTTGAAGTATTCTTTAATCTCAATATAACATTTTTGTTCTTGAATCTAAATGTTAAATTCTAATGTTAGATCTAAATGTTAGATTCAAGAATACTTCAGAAAATCCTAAATTATATAGAAGCAACTAAATGGTTGCTTTATACTGACTTTGAGAGGTGTTGGTATCACAGTTACATTGAATCTTCCTTCTTTCTTGTGAACCCCGAACCTTGCAAATTTCACCTCCTGAAAGTTTGCAAGCACTGGGTTCATGTTGTCCTTTACAGTAGTAATTTTGACAAATTTCACCCATGATTTCATCTGTGATTTTCTATTTCTTGAGAAAATTCTTGTAATTTGTATTTTTATATAAAGTCATGTATTATAAAGCACATCACTATTTGAGCTTAGTAATTTTTTATTTTTTAAAATACTTTTTTGTTTGTTTGTTTTTGAGGCAGGGCCTCGCCTTGTCACCCAGGCTGGAGTGCAGTGGCATAATCATAGCTTACTGTAGCCTGATAGCCTCAGAATCCTGAACTCATGCTATCCTCCTAAGCAGCTGGGGCTATAGGCATGTGTCACCATGCCCAGCTAATTTTGTACTTTTTTTGTAGAGACAAGGTCTCACTATGTTGTGCAGGCGGGTCTCTTAACTATGGGCCCCAAATGATCCTCCCACCCGCACCTTGCCTAAAAATACTTTTTATCTGTATTGTTAAATTACCGTTCTGATTCCTACTCGTATGTTTTATATCTTTAAATCTGCTGGGAAATTGTCTGTTCTTTATGTTTCTCTGCTTCTACCAAAAACAACTAGCTGATGGATTTAGTCATTTTTACTGTTTCTCTTTTCTAAATAATTAATTCCTCCTTTTTTCTTTAAATCCCTTCACTGAATTGGAGACATTGGATGGGGAGTTGGATATGCAAGTCTGAGGTTTAGGAGAGTGGTCCAGGCTTCAGTAAAGCAGGCATTTCTGGTGTCCTGCATCACAGTTCTCTTGGCTCACCTCTGATTTTTAACCCCTCCTGCAGGAAATAATACCATGAAAGCTTAGACTCACCTCAGGCTGAGCTTCCTGCTGCAAACACACTCTTCATTTTTTGGCCCCAGTGATTTCTTTTCTGTGGGAGGCCAACAAGATTAGAAAGTAAGCATAGATTGGTAGTGAGGCAGAGGTAATGCCTATAGAGGCAGTGCTGCTCCTGTATCATACTGGATGGATAAAAGCTCACGTCTCATTCTATCTGGAGAGAATTTTGAGAGACCATCTATATGCTTCTTGGGAGGTTTAAGTAGATTGATCCCCTGTTATCTTTAGGGATGACATTGACAGTATACTATTCCTTATACTGGCTTTTCTTCCATCCCTGTCTTACTCTTCCTGCTCCCGTAGGTCATTCTCTAGACAAACTGCTTTTACTCAGGTTCTTACCTCAGTCATTGCTTTTGGGAGAACCCAAACTAAGATAGCAGTCATTAAAGTACTTAGTATTTAAAAGGTAGATAAGAGTTCAGGAATTGAAACTGGCTGATCACCAAAGGTGTGAGTATATATAGAAAAGAAGGCCAAGATCTGTGTTCTTTGTATCGTTAGGAATGAGTTAAGAGGTTGGCATAAAGAGGAGCAACTAGCAAAGGAAATTGAGATTTGACCAGTGGTATAGAAACAAAACTAGGAGAATGTGTGGTGTGTTGGAAGCTAAATGAAGAAAACTTGGAAAGTAAGGGGAAGCGATGCTGCTAAGAAAGCAAGGGGGAGAAATGAATTTAGATTGTCTATTGAATTTATTTTATTTATTTATTTGTTTGTTTATTTTTGAGGCAGAGTCTTGCTCTGTCACCCAGGCTGGATTGCAGTGGCGGGATCTTGGCCCACTGCAACCTTTGCCTCCTGGGTTCAAGTGATTCTTCTGCCTCAGCCTCTCGAGTAGCTGGGATTACAGGCATGTGCCACGGTGCCCAGCTGATTTTTGTGTTATTAGTAGAGAGAGGATTTCACTATGTTGGCCAAGCTGGTCTTCTCGAACTCCTGACTTCAAGTGATCTGCCTGCCTCGACCTTCCAAAGTGCTGGGATTACAGGCGTGAGCCACCACATCCAGCCGTATTTTTTTTTATTTTTTTATTTTTTTAATTTTCTCGATGGAATCTCACTCTGTCACCCAGGCTATAGTGCAGTGGTGCAATCTCAGCTCACTGCAACCTCTGCCTCCCAGATTCAAGGATTCTCTTGCCTCAGCATCCTGAATAGCTGGAATTACAGGTGCCCGGCACCATGCCTGGCTAATTTTTGCATTTTTAGTAGAAATGGGCTTTCACCATGTTGGCCAGGCTGGTCACGAACTTCTGGCTTCAAGTGATCCGTCTACCTTGGCGCCTCGCAAAGCGCTGGGATTACAGGTATGAGCCACTGCGCCTGGCCAGATTGTCTGTTGACTTTAGATGTTTTAAGAACAGTTTTTCTTGAAACGATGGGGACAAAAGTGTGATTGGAGTGGATATAGGAACACTTGATAGAATAATCGAAGTCACTGCATGTGGACAACTTGTTTGAGGAATTTTTCTGTAAAAGACAGCAGAATAATGGGTTGGTAGCCGTAGAGAGAGAGATGTGGTTTCAGGAGAGATTCTTTTTAAGATGAAAGAAAAAATACACCTACTTGGTATAGCATATTGCTGTGTGTGGTCACAATCAGTTTAGAGTATTTTAGACTGTTTCTCTTTATAAGGATAGACTTAATATTCCCCATCATAATTAGGGTTCTTTCTAGTTAATTTGACTGCCTTTTTCTGTTTCCATTTAGGGCTCCCTAAGTCGTGCATAATGAATTCATGGAGGAAAAGAAGTTGTTACAAGTTCTTTTGGGAGAAACAGAGGTGATTGGGAATTACTCTGGCATAGACATAAATATGAGGAAGTGAAGAGAAGTGATGGAATACATGTGGGAAAATTAATCCTGCTACAGGATTGCATCTTATGGAGAAGAGTTTAGAATCCAGTCAAGACTGTATGAGAGGCTGGGCACAGTGGCTCACACCTACAATCCCAGCACTTTGAGAAGCTGAGGTGCTTGGATCACTTGAGGCCAGGAGTTTGAGACCATTCTGGCCAACATGGTAAAACTCCATCTCTACTAAAATTACAAAAATTAACTATATGTAGTGGCGTACACTTGTAATCCCAGCTACTGTGGAGGCTGAAGCATGATAATTGCTTGAACCCGGGAGGCAGAGGTTGCAGTGAGCTGAGATCGCACCACTGTACTCCAGCCTGGGTGACAGAATGAGACTGTCTCACACAAAAAAAGAAAGATTATACAAGAAAGCTATTTCTAGATTTGAAACAATGCCACGATTTAATTTCCCTGTCATATTAAGCAATAGCTTTGTGAATATACATATTTGTAATCCATATTGTCACAAATGTCTTTGCACACCTTTTGTTGACCTATTGTTGAAAATAGCCAAGTCAACTCTATGCTAGGAGCAGGTGAAATTTACCCACAGACTTCCAGTCTTTATTTTATGCAGTTTCACCTTTTCCAAGTATTGTTATGAGCCATATTGAGCTGTTTTCTTTCCTTGTTCTCTCCCACCTCTTCCTTCAGATTGTAGAATGGTCTTATGTCAGCTTTTCATAGTTAATTCTGTCTGAGATGTTTGCATTTGTAGTCATATGTCTAATTGTGGAATGAACGAGTTTTTCTGTTGAAAAAAAAATTGAGGCTTTCTTGTTTCCTAAGTTATGTCAGTCCTGCTACACTGAGATGGAAGAGAATTCCACAGATTCTTCTACCTTGATCTACACTTATAAAATAGGGCTAACAAAAATTGGTGGACTCAAAGAAACCTTAGTGATCTGAATTTCAGAGTTAACAAGAGTTCTATGTAGGTGAATGTGGCAGTTTGCCTGCCTGGGGGCAAGTGTCTGGTATCAGTATAGGTGGATAATATGGAGAGACATTGAAGTTATAGGATAAAGGCATTCGAGAATTAGGATCCTTGAATGACAGTGGGGGCTTTAAGGAAGATGTGGGACTCTGACAGAGCCTCAAAGACAAAAATCAAATAATTATGCATGATACTTTGGTTCTGTCTTCCCCTGTTGCATTTTGCCAAGAAGTCGCAGGATAGGAGAGGATTGAAAGCATAGAGAAATCATGTAGTCCTGCAAATTCAAGGAGTGCTTGGAATTTGGGACCCTGTTGGACTTGAATCTGAAGGTAAACTGAAAGAAAAAATATTTGGAACTGCAACCCAAACTTCTACTACCTCAGATTTGACAAGATCGAAAAGGTGACTTTGGGTCAGTGATGGGGAGGTTGGGATTTGGGCTTATTACAGATGAATTCAGTCAAATTAAAGCTGCTGCCAGTCCCAGCTCAAATGGACTCTACTAGAAATCTGAATTTCCAGCCTTTATCCTGGGAGAAGTAGAAGGACCTTACACTCCCTGGGAAATAACACTTAAAACAATATTCTAGTGAGGCGTGGTGGCTTATGCCTGTAACCCTAGCACTTTGAGAGGTGGAAGCAGGAGGATTGCTTTAGCCCAGGAGTTCAATACCAGCCTGGGCAACATAGTGGGACCCTGTCTCCACAAAAAATAAAAATTACTGACTGTGGTGGTGGTACATGCCTATAGTCCCGGCTATTTGGGTGACTGAGGTTAGGGATTACTTGAACCTGGGAGGTTGAGGCTACAGTGAGCTGAGATTGTGCCACTGTACTCCAGCCTGGGTGACTGAGACCCTGTCTGAAAAAAAGCCCCAAAACCAGATGAATAAAATTATACTGAATTTCTGACTATTACCTTATAGTGTCTAGAATATTATAAAATATATGAAGCATACAAAGACATGGAAAAGGGTGATTGTATAGGCTTATAGATGACCCAGTTATTGGAATTAGGAGAAAAGAACATTAGGGCAATTGGCAGGATAATATATGGGGGATTGAGTATTTCAGGTGAGTAATGGAAATGCCAAAAAACCAAATGCATATTCTGGAACTGGAAAATAGAATATCTTACATCTAAAAAATTGATCAAATAACCTTAATAGTAGATCTATGATAAGAAATAAAAACGGAAGGAAATGGTAAATGTGAATAAATACGAAAGTTTATTTTCTAGTTTTTAAATTTATATAAATGACAATGGATAGCACAAAGCCAAAAATTACAATGTATTGTAGAATTTATTGTATGTATCAGTAAAATATAAGACAGCACAAAAGATGGAAGTAAATATATGCATACTCTTTTATAGTACTTCGATTATATGTGAAATGGTATAGTATCATTTGAAAATGGGCTATGTTGAATGAAGAATGCATATTGTAATTTCTAGAGCAACCAAAAATGTAGGATAGCTAAAAGTCCATAAAAGGAGATAAAAATGGGATAAAAGGAAAACTTTATTAGAAGGTAAGAAAAGATGAACAAAGAACAAATAGAAAATAAATATGAGGCTGGGTGTGGTGGCTCACGCCTGTAATCCCAGTGCTTTGGGAGGCGAAGGTGTTGGGGATCACTTGAGGTCAGGAGTTTGACACCAGCCTGGCCAACATGGGGAAACCCTGTCTCTACTAAAAGTACAAAAACTACCTGGTGTCGGGCGCAGTGTCGGGCGCCTGTAGTCCGAGCTACTCGGGAGGCTGAGGCAGGAGAATCGCGTGAACCTGGGAAGTGGAGGTTGCAGTGAGCTGAGACCGTGCCACTGCACTCCAGCCTGGGTGACAGACCAAGACTCCGTCTCAAAAAAAAAAGAAATAATAATGTGACAGTTTTAAGTTCTGTCATGGCAATAATTACATAAAATATGAAAGATCTAAGCCCACCATTAAAACATAGAAATTGTCAAATTTGATTTCTAAAAAGACCCAACATTATGCTTCCTACAAATGGGTACTTGAAATGTAAAGATGTTTAGTTAAAAGTAATGGATGGAAAATATATACCACATTAACACTAATCAAGAGAAAGCTCCTATAGGACTATCGTGACATCAGGCAAAATATTAAAAGACAAGGATTACTAGCAGGGAAAAAAACCTCATAATGTTAGAAGGATCCATTCACCAAGAAGATATGAGCCTAAATATCTGTTCACGGTATAGTGGACCTCCAATATACATGAAATAAAAATAAAAGAATAGACAAATTTACAACTGTAGTTAAGAGATGCCTGTACTTTTCGATAACTTACAGAAAAAGAAAGCCATAAATTGGTAAGGCTATAGAAGATTTGAACACAACTGTCAACCAATTTTATCTAATTGACGTTTATACATTATACCCAAGAGATGCAGTATGTGACATTCATGTACACATGGAACCTCTCACTAAGAATTATGTGGGACCATCGAAAGTCTCAACATGTTTCAAAGACTTGAAATGATAGTACTGTTCTGTTGACTGTGTTGGAATTACATAGAAATCAGTAACAAAATGAGGTTTGGTAGGTTACCAAATATTTTGAAATTAAGGAAGTCAATTTTGAATAACCTATCAGTAAAAGAATAAATCAGATGGAAAATTAGAAAGGATATTAAATATATTCAGCAAAAGACAACATCAAAATTATTAAATGTGTGCTTCAATTATTAAAGTAGTACTGAGATAATTTGTATCTTTAAAGTTTAATGAAGAAATAAGGATTAGAAAGTTTTATTCTAAGGACAGAAAAAGAAATTCAGAATAAGTGAAAGGCAGAAAATATAGAGAAGAAAGCAGAAATCAATGAAATAGAAAGCATACTCTAAGAAAATGAACAAAATATAACATTTCCTCTTTGGAAAGATAATCCAGTTGATAAACCTGTAGCAAGATTGACTGAGGGGAATAAAAAAATCCGCAGCTTACTGATATAAAAAATGGGGGGGTGCTTATGGTACAGATTCTATAGCTGTTAGAAGGATAAAAAGGAAATAACTATTTAAAACTTTTGTTTGTTATTTTTAAACAAGAAAAACCAATTGTTTTAGGTATCTGTTTCTGTGTTAAGAATCTCTCCACCACTTGGTGGCTTAAAACAACAGCAGTTGACTGTTTCTCTGAATTATGTGAATCAGCATGTGGTCTTTTATCCCAGGCTTCTTTGTGGCATTGTATTCTCCGGGCAGCATTCAAAGAAGGTAAAGGTGGACTTTGCAAATCATGAGGCATAGGAACTGTCACTTGCCCAACAAAATTTACGCTGCATTGAGTTGATGTAAACAAGTCACAAGGCCTGCCCAAATTCGTGGGGTTGGGGAAATAGATTCTATCTCATTATTTTAGGTGGTGTAAAACATTCTGGCCATGTTTTTCAGTCTACAGTGGTTAAGTCAGAAATAGTGAAGTCTGAGATTTTACCCTATTTACAAGCTAAAAAGTTAAGCCTGCCAGAAAACAGAATACCTTTAGATTAGAAACAGAGAGGTTATTACCACAAAAGCAGTAACTAGAGGAATGTCTTGTGTCAGTTCTTTAAACCTTAATCTTCAGAGGGTGACATACTGAGAGTCCTATAGTACCTGCTCATGCAGTAGTGTACGTTATAGGAGAAGAACCCCAAAATAGAAAACCTGATCTTATTTAGGACCACTGGTAACCTGTCCGTCCTCTCCTCTGGAGTATAAGCAAGTCTTTTCTGGAGAGGGGAAGGTGGACTCTCTGAATCTTGCTTAGTGTTACTATCCTAGAATGTCTCTATACAAACACCTTATATAAATAACATTACTCAGAGGACCGAGAAGATGCAGGAATGTGAAATGTTTATGGAGAATTTTCTTTCAATGCAGTATACTCTCGATCACAATAATTTGCCTTCCTCTCTTATACAAAATTTGATCTCTCTTCTCCAAAAGTCTTATTCCATTAAAGTATGAGACTTGATGATCTCTCTCATCAAAGTGAGATCTAGATACAGATAAGGCTTCTCAATGCCATTTGTAATTAGAAAAATGCAAAATTAAGAAAGACTGAAAATACCAAGTGTTGGTGAGAATGTAATTGTAATTTTCTTTTCTGGGAATGTTAAATAATAAAACCACTTTGTAAGACAATAGTTTTGAATAGAATTAAATTACTTACAGACTATGACCCAGCAGTTTCATTCCCATGTATTTACCCATGAGAACAGAAGCCTGTGTTCTTATCAACACTTGTACACAAATGTACTTTTATTCAGGACAGGCTGCCTTGGTCAGGTGTTGACTGGGAAGGGGCAAGTGTGAACCTTTTAGGGTGATGGAAATGTTAACATGTCTTGATTCCTGCTGGTTATATGATTGTATCTCTCTACCATCTATACTCTTAGAATGTGTTCATTATGTAAATTGTATCTAAAAATACAAAAATGGAAAATTTTGCAAATGTAAGGATTCCCTGGTAATTCAGTGTATATGTCTACCACTTAATTGCACAGTAATACATTTTTAGATATGTTTAGGTTAACCATAGTTTGATTTTAACACTGTTACATTTTAACACTGTTCATATTGAAAAAACACCCAGCTTTCTTCTTGATTAGAGTTAGGCTAATGGGACCAGACACTGATGTTGATCTTCTAGTTATAAGTATGATCTAGCCATCAGCATCTTTTCCTTGTTTCTTGTATATGTTATAGGCGTATCACATTTTATATATATTTAGTTTTTGACTGTTGTCTTTCAGAATTACTCTTACACAGCGTTTATAATTTTTTCATTACTTAAGTTTAAAACTTTTTTTTACTCTTCTACTTTCTATCTTTATTCTTTTTCATGTTATTATTTTAATTGTTATGTACTTATCAGTAAGGGGTTAATAATGTTCATAAAATGCCTTGGAACTAAGCATAAATATACCAAATACACAGATTAGCAACATTGTGATAACTATGATTAAACTAAATGATCTTACACAACCACTAAATATCGTCTGATAGGTGTGGGCATGCCTGAGGAGGCTTTGTTTTACATTTTTACTAAATGAAATATTGTACCACGTAAGATTGCTCTTAAATCCAGTCGAGTATACATGTGCGCCTTGAGGCGACCCCGGAGTGCAGCCTTGCCATGGCCTCCGAAGCTTCTCCGCATCTCAGGGCGCCCCCACAACTCTCTGTGGATCTGGAGGCCTGGCATCTATGAGGATGACAAGGGGAGGACCTGGGTGACCGTGGTTATGCGACTCAGTCCCCTGAACAGAGAATGGGCTGGGGGCTCGAGCTCACAGGGCAGCACATATGAACCCAGCATCACAGTGCACATGTGGCAGATGCCAGTGCACACCCCGGAGCCACTGTCCCCCAGCCAGCTGCTCTTCTCCCAGCTGCTCCCCGTGTGGCAGCTCTACCCCAGGAGGAGGTACCAAGCAGCAAATTCCAGTTTCTGGGAAATAGTGGACCAGATCGTTTCCATGGAGCAGCTGGTCCTAACATATTGGCCGGCAAGGAATGACTGACATTGGGAGTGGCTGGCCCTGCTTGCCCTGACTCCTCTGGCCTCATGTCTCTTCGCGCCCCCTCAGTGAGGATCTTTGTGTACCTGCTATTCTGTTTGCACATCCAGCATGGCCTCCTTGCAGGCAGGAGGCAGTGGGGCCCCTGACTGCTCAGCTTCTCTCATTTTCTTCACTTATCAGTCTTGTGCTGATCCACTCAGATCTGTACTGAGGGCGCTTGGCCTGGATGGGCTTCACTGGGGGCCCTGTCTGTGCACTGGGCCCGTTTCCCCTGCTGGCTGCAAGCCATGGGTTCTCTTTCTCCTCTCTGCCCCTCATGCTGATCTTCTAGATGCCACTCCCAAATGTCCTTGACTCCATACCCACTAGGCTGCATACCCAGCCAGCCCTCTGGCACCCTCAGTGCAGCCCATGATTGGACACTCACCATCAGCAGTCAGTGGCTTGGTTTAAGAGATGGCCGCAGAGGGAACTGGGTCTGGATGTGGACTTGGATGCCCTGTGGGTATCAGTTCTGCTGACACTTTGGCCTGAAATAGATGAAGTGCTGAGCAAGCAGTGTATGCTGGAGCCTCAGTGAGTCCATCTGCACAGTGGGGAGCATGGAGGGATGGGTTTGGCCTGTGCTTCTGCTTGTTCAGTCCTTCAGCTCACAGCAGGATGCTAATCCATGAAGGTGACCTCGCAGTACTGGTTAATTAAACTTTATTGCTCACTGAAAAAAGAAAATATATAGCCAGGTATATCTTGTGATCTCTTTAGGTAAATAGAAAATGTGCTTTATTAAAAAAAAAAAATCTTCATAGTGATTTTACTTTTCAATTTTTATAGTAATTCTCAAACTGAGACTTTTGTCAAAATAATCTCAAGCAGAGGATGGGGAAGGCTAAATGATAGTGGCTATGGTATAGATGAAATAAGATTGACCATGCATTGATTATTGTTGAAACTGTGTTGGAAAAAGGAATCACATGACTTTTTTTGTTGTTGTTGTTTTGAGATGGAGTCTCTGTCGCCCAGGCTGTAGTACAGTGGCGCAATCTTGGCTCATTCCAGCCTCCGCCTCCCGGGTTCAAGCAATTCTCTTGCCTCAGCTTCCTGAGTAACTGGGATTACAGGTGTGCACCACCACGCCCAGTTAATTTTTGTATTTTTAGTAGAGATGGGGTTTCACCATGTTGGCCAGGCTGGTTTCAATCTCCTGACTTCGTGATCCACCTGCCTCAGCTTCCCACAGTGCTGGGATTACAGGTGTGAGCCACCACACCCGGCCCGACATTTTGTTTAAGACAAAGAATTTTGAGTTTTATACTGTACCTAATTTACTAAATCAGAATCTCTAGGGAGAGGGTATAGTATCTGTATTTTTCAAAAACAATGAGTGAATATTAAGTAGCTAGTTGCAGTTACAGCCAAGATTTGTTTTTCTTCCTCATGAGCAGCTTTTTAAATTGGTGGCAGAGTTTACTAGGGCAGTCTATGAATGGTTGCCCAAATCCTGCTTATGAAAATTATCAGTGAGCTCCTCTTTTTCTCTACTAAATTATTTCCATCTATCTGCCTACAAATCTAGTGTTGTAGCTCTTCATTCATATTCGGGTCTGGCGACTACTTTATTTTTCTAATGTTTTATATAGCAAAACTACCTGAGTTGTCTGTTCTAGTTCTTCTGCTCTTTCTTGAATCCCTTCCAAGTAGTGTTTTGCCCCACCAACTAGAGGTGATTTTGTCAAGATAGTCAGTGACTTTCACATTAATACACAGTGGCCATTCTAAGTCCTTATTAACAGAGGTGATAACATCTTCCTCCTTGAAACTTTTTTTTTTTCCACCTGGCTTTTAGAATATCACACTTTTTCTGTCGGGGTGGAGTGTCTCTTTTGCTTCACTTGACTGCTTCTCTTCAGTGTCCTTTGCTGGTCTATAATGTTTTGGGGCTCAACCATTGAACCTATTCTCTTTTCTGTCTGCCCTCATGCCCTTGATGATCTCATCTAGTTTCATTGCTTTAAATATCATCTATAAGCAGATGACTTTCAAATTTATATCCACAGCTTGGATCTGTTCCCACATCTCTGAATGCCTGTATCTAGCTGCTTACTCAATGTCCTACTCAGATATCTTTCAAGTGTTTCAAAGTAAAGTTTTTGAATACAAGCATCTCTCTTCTCTCTGCCCTGCTCCTACCATGGTCTTATTCCATTTCAGTTTACTGGCAGCTCCATTCCACCAGACTGTCATATCTGTGGGAGTCTGTATGAGTGACAGAAGACTTGGTGGCAAACTTTGCTTGCTGTACACACAGCTTCGTCATTGCTGCTGTTGTTTTTTGTGGCATGCAGTATATGTAGAATTCTTAGAGAACGTTAAACACACACGTTAAACACGTTAGTCCTATACCATTTGGCATAGCGACAAATAGTTTGATGTATTTAGGGCAATTCTGAAATTCTGAAACACATAAATGAATATCACTCTGACTTTTTAAGAAAAAGATTTATGATGTATGCACTTTTTCTTAAGACTATTATTTATTAAGCTGTCTCACTTTGGAATGTGTTGACTGCAAGTACAGAAAACATAGCAATAATTTAAGCAAATAAGGGAATTAGTTTTCCCACATACCAAGAAATCCAGAAATAGAGAATAGTTAGCATTAATTCAGCTGCTCAGCAGTGCTATTTGAAACCCCAGCTTGTTTTGTTTTTTTCCTCTGTCAGTCTTATTTATTGGCTGGTTATTAATCCTCATGCTTGTTGACTTATGGTAATAGGATGGTTGTTTCAGCACTAGATACTGTGTACACATACAAGGCTAGAAAAATGGGAGAGTGGTGGTGTCAGACGTATTTGCTCCCATTTATCAGGAAAGCAAATGTTTTTCCAGAATTAACCCGCATTTCACCATCAAAGCAGACTTCAGAATATAAGCCTTTGATTTTCACTGTGTTACCCATTTCTTGTTGACCCCTCCAGGCATGGAAAGCTCAAAAGTGGTAATTGAGCTGGGCCCCTTACTGCCCTGAATAATCTAGAGTCTTGAAAGGAAGGCCAGATCACACCTGTAAACCCAGCACTTTGGGAGACTGAGGTGGGTGGAAGGATTGCTTGAGCCAGGAGTTTGAGACCAGCTTGGGCAACATAGTGAGACTGTGTCTCTACACACACACACACACACACACACACACACACACAAAAGAAAAAAAGGAAAAAAAGGGTACCTGGCTGTGGTGGTGCATGCTTATAGTCCCACCCACTCAAGAGGCCAAGGCAGGAGGATCCTTTGAGCCCAGGAGGTCGATGCTGAAGTGAGCCATGATTGTGCCGCTGCATTCTAGCCTGGGTGACAGAACAAGATCCTGTCTCAAAAAAAAAAAAAGTCCGGGTGTGGTGGCTCACGCCTGTAACCCCAGCACTTTGGGAGGTCAAGGCGGGTGGATCACTTGAGGTCAGGAGTTTGAGACCAGCCTGGTCAACGTGGCAAAACCCCGTCTGTACTAAAAAAAGAGTTAGCCAGCTGTGGCGCGCACCTGTAATCTCAGCTACTCGGCAGGCTGAGGCAGGAGAGTTGCTTGAACCCAGGAAGCAGAGGTTGCAGTGAGCTGAGATTGCACCACTGTACTCCATCCGGGGCAACAGAGTGATACGTCTCAAAAAAAAAAAAAAAGTATTAGAAGGGAAAATAAATTCCATGAACAGTTAACAGTGCCTGCCACATAGAACTATGAAAAATTACTAAGATATAATTGGCCGAGTTTATTTGCTTGGAAAATTAATTTCCCAGTAAGTTCAAATTAATGGCATTTTAATGGTAGGTGAAACAGTATTTATTTATATAATGAGGGTTCTCAATAGTTTATAAATGTATGAAGACTATCCACTGTAAAGATAGCCATTTGGCTGGGTGCAGTGTCTCACGTTTGTAATCCCAGCACTTTGGGAGACTGAGGTGGGAGAATCACTTAAGGCCAGGAGTTCAAGACCAGCATGGTCAACATAGTGAGACTCTGTCTCTAAAAATAATTTTAAAATTAGCTGGGTATGGTGGTGTACACCTGTAGTCCTAGCTACTCAGGAGGCTGAGGTGGGAGGATTGATTGAGCCCAGGGGTTTGAAGCTGCAGTGAGCCATGTTTGTGTCACTGGGCTCTAGCCTAGGTGATAGAGTGAGACCCAGTCTCTTAAAAAAAAAAAAAGCTAGTCATTTATTTAGAAGCTAGTAAATATGTGTATGTGTGTGCATACACTTGTGTGTGTGTTTTTAAGAGGCTAATATTTTGGTGTGACTATTTGGTCTTAACTATTTTCAGTTTACAGAGGTTAATTTTTGAGAAGTTTAATTTAACTTTTATATAAATGAGATATTAAAAGGGATGTTCCTTAAAGTCATAAGGATCCGTTTTTATTGTTAATTTTTTTTTTTTTTTTTTTGCTTTCCATAGAATGTTGGCTCAATTAAGAAACATCAGGGAGATAAATTCAACCCAGTGGTAAGTAACTTCAGTTTCTTTTGGTAGAAAGTTTTCAGCAGCCAGTTACAGTGGCACACACCTCTAATCTCAGCACTTTTGGGAGGTCAGTGCAGGAGTTTGAGACCCGCCTGGGCAACGTGGCGAAACCCCCATCTCTGTAGAAATTACAAAAATTAGCTGGGTGTGGTGGCTGGTGGCATGGTAGTACCCTTGGGAGGCTGGTGGGAGGATCGCTTGAGCCTGGGAGATCGAGGCTGCAGTGAGCCAAGATCACAGCACTGCACTCCAGTCTGGGCGACAGAGTGTGACCTTGTTGCCAAAAAAAAAAAAAAAAGCTTATTATTGTGCTCATTTTCTGGGTCGACACTTTCTTCTCCATTGTGATTAGAAGATTCTTATGTCTACAGTGTTACTTCTGATTTATAAAGTGGCTCTTCCTTATGACATACCTGAAATTCTAATTAGCAGTTCCCATGTTGATCAATTCAGTTCCGATCAGGCTAGGCTTTCTTCCTTTTGGATTACTTCCTTGTGTTATTCTGTAAAGGAGAATCAGTCTCTGGGTACTGTTACTCATTTACTTCTCTTTCATATGTTACTTTCCTCCTCTGCCCTCAAGAATTAAGGTTTTCAACCTTTCTTATCAGTCAGCAGTTCTTAGTCTATACCACTTGCACTTGCAGGCCTATCTAGATTTGGCACTCATTTTTATATTGGCACTAGGCCCACTGAATTTGATCTGAGGTCTAAATTGCTCTCTTTGTAGTCTCTATTCACAGAAAGTTTTCCTTTGAGACGTAAACTCTATTTAGCTTCCTAGAGCCCAACATCTAATCTTCCTTTTCTGAATTCGTTCTCCTTTCAGAGAAGTTCTACAATTTCTGTTTGTCTGTCTGCAACATGATTAGCTCTACAGAAAAAAACTTGGAAATTGTTATATCTCCATTAACAGTTACTTGACCCTATAAATTGCCTTATACCTCAAGTGCCCTATATCTTTATATGTTATCTTTATATGTTTGGACCCAGTATGGTCCAGTGGCCATTAAGCATTTAAATGTGTGACTTATAAACTGAATTTTAAATTTTATTTGATTTAGCTTTTAACACTAAGTTTAAATAGCCACATGTGTCTAGTGGCTACCATACTGGACCTAGCAGATAGAATTCTTTCCCATTCTTAAGTGTCCTCCTAACTCAGTATCAGTTGTATTAAAATGTTTAGAACAAGAAATTTTGTATTCATTTTTGGAATTTTTTAAATGATCTCATAAGTATATAGGTAAAAATCTAAAATCTCTTCTGGCAATTAAAACCTTCTTATTAGATGAACTGTTTATTCTTATTGATAAAATATGCCTTAATATAAACAGATTGTTACTAAGTAGTAAACTTTTATGGATATTTATTTGTTGACAAAGATTTTAGATGGAAACATTTAATGTTTGACATCTTAGTTTCTTTTTTTAAATTCTGAAGGAGGAGTATGTAGCGAAGATTTACTGATACTTGAATTGTTTTAAGAACCTTCTTTCAAGTATGTGTTATTATATATTGAGAAGCCGTATGGAAGAGCACAGACTCAGTTTTTTTGTGGAAAAATGCAGTTAACAGTACATATCTTAGAAAGTTGTAGTGACGATGAAATGAGAGTCTGCATATAGTTTATCTAAAGAACTTAGCACAGTGCCTGGTATGGAGTGATTGAGTAAGTAGGCTGGGTGCTGTGGCTCACGCCTGTAATCCCAGCACTTTGGGAGGCTGAGATGGGCAGATCACGAGGTCAGGAGATTGAGACTATCCTGGCTAACGCGGTGAAACCCTGACTACTAAAAATACAAAAAAATTAGCTGGGCATGGTGGTGGGCACCTGTAGTCCCAGCTACTCAGGAGGCTGAGGCAGGAGAATGGCCTGAACCCGGGAGGTGGAGCTTGTAGTGAGCTGAGATCAGGCCATTGCACTCCAGCCTGGGCGACAGAGCGAGACTCCGAGACTCCGTCTCAAAAAAAAAAAAAAAAAAAGTAAGTTGTAGTGACAATGAAATGAGAGTCTGCATATAGTTTATCTAAAGAACTTAGCACAGTGCCTGGTATAGCGTGATTAAGTATAGTAAAAAAAAAAAATTTTTTTTGCCACGGAGTCTCGTTGTGTTGCTTGCGCTGGAGTGCAGTGGCACCATCTCGGCTCACTGCAGCCTCCGCCTCCCGGGTTCAAGCAGTTATCCTGCCTCAGCCTCCCTAGCTGGGATTACAGGCATGCGCCACCACGCCCGGCTAATTTTTTTGTGTAAAGATGGGGTTTCACCATGTTGGCCAGGCTGGTTTCAAACTCCTGACCTCAAGTGATCCACCTGCCTTGATCTCCCAAAGTGTTAGGATTACAGGTGTGAGCCACTGCGCCCGGCCTAGAATAGCCAATTTTTAAAAAAAATTGCAAGGGAAATACATACTTTACTCTTTGTCACTTTTAAAATACCGTATAATATGAAGTAGAAGAATTAGAAGCAGTGCCTTGCAGATCCTGTTACAGCTTCAGGCAAAAGGAAAAATCGCTAATACCAGATCCTGTCTTTGTTTTAACATTGGACATTTTGTTTATACATGGATTCTTTTTCAGTAATCTGTATTTTTAAAACATTATATTAAGATATTGTATTTATCTTGATTACTGAATTTTTTGATACCTCCTTATATTTTGTGCCTGAGGCCTCACTGGCCTTAACCTAGTCTTGGTCCTGGTTAGAGGTAATCTAATACTCTAATGGAATCTTCTGACTACAGCAAGAATAGATTGTTTTACATAGAAAGAATTGATAACACTAATTATCATTTTTCTTTATTTTATTTACTCCTAATATTGCTATAAAGTTGCCAGTATATTTGTGTGGTGTTTGAATTTTTTGGTTTAATTTTATCTTAGAGTATGCTGCACAATTCAAATATTTAAAAGTTGATTTTTAAACTTTTATTTCTTCAAGTTAATTGCTTTATTACTTGTGCAAATATAATCTTACTTTGCTAATATAATCTTAGCCTAGTTAGAATTAACCTATGTCTATACATTGTGTACTTAATAAAGTTGGCCCTGAGAATGTTCACTAATTCAGAATTGGCCTTCTCCCTAAATTAATTTGAAATCTGTTATTTATTTAAGCAAGTTTTTGCACCAGTGTGTAACCTTAAACACGTTTCAGACATACAAGTTCTTTAGAAAAACTATAGGGCCAATATTTAATTTAAACAAAATATACTTGGAGTAGGTGGGAATTTTCATGTGGAAACTTTGACTTTTCATAGGAAGGTTATAGGGTGATTGATCCCTGATGGCTGGTTAAGAAGACCTGAAAATATCTTTGCATTCCCACTTCCTACTCAAAACTGCACTTAATCAAGTCCTTAATGAAGACATGTAGAACTCTTAGAGTCAGAAATTAAGTAAAATTAAATAAAAATCTTTGTCTTATTAGAGTTTTTCTTGTTGAGAACTAAGAAGCAGACTCAAAGCACGGTTTCGTTTGTTTGTTTTTTTGAGACAGAGTCTCGCTCTGTTGCCCAGGCTGGAGTGCAGTAGCCTGATCTCAGCTCACTACAAGCTCCGCCTCCTGGGTTCACGCCGTTCTTCTGCCTCAGCCTCCCGAGTAGCTGGGACTACAGGTGCCCACCACCTTGCCCAGCTAATTTTTTGTAGTTTTAGTAGAGATGAAGTTTCACCGTGTTAGCCGGGATGGTCTCGATCTTCTGTCCTGTGTTCCGCCTGCCTCGGGCTTCCCAAGTGCTGGGATTACAGGCGTGAGCCACCGCGCCCGGCCTCAAAGGACAGTTTTTGAAGAAGCATGTAAATGGCTGCTTCATGGATTGTTTTGTGAAGTACTAAAGAGCTTGAATTCAATTTGAAATCCAGTAGCTATAAATGTGGGTATTAAAGCATTGTTAAATGGGTTCCATTGTGCTTGTATAGTGGCGGGAGAAGTGTTTAGTGTTTATCTGTGACATATGAATTGTGATAGATGGGAATGATTTGTTCTGAAAAACCATTGTAACATGTATGTTCTTAATTTCTTTTTATTCGAATATTGCAGTGTCTGAAAATGAGTACAAAACGAAGTTTGTTTGTGCGGTTGGTACCATGTCGCTGTCTACGAGGGGAAGAGGAGACTGTCACTACTCTTGATTATTCTCACTGCAGCTTAGAACAAGTTCCGAAAGAGATTTTTACTTTTGAAAAAACCTTGGAGGAGCTCTATTTAGATGCTAATCAGATTGAAGAGCTTCCAAAGGTATGCTAATACTTTCTTTCAAGAATTACCTTTGGTTATTTTTATACCTAGAAATATGATATTCCTGATATTGCTATAAAGTTGCCAATATATTTGTGTGGTGTTTGAATTTTTTGGTTTAATTGTATCTTAGAGTATGCCGCACAATTCAGATTTTTAAAAGTCGATTTTTAAACTTGTATTTCTTCAAGTTAATTGCTTTTATACTTGTGCAGATAACGTAAAATTTTGTATTTAATTTTAGTTGCATTGTAGCCATTAAGGTAAATAATGAGACTAAATAATTTCTAGAGTCAGTAGATTTGACTAGACCAATAATTGAAATTAATGCTGTCTTTTTCTACTTTTCATAAGACATTAATGTGCATTGTTATAATTAAGGGTAATTGTCCTTTTGCCATGTCATAATTTTATTGTTAAACAGCTTTTTTTGAGTTCATACAGTTATTGTTTTCCTCCATTTATAATTTGTTTGAAAAGGTTTTGGAAGACTTAAATTTCTGAAGTCTAGTAACAACTGAAAGGAGAAAGTTAGTTTGTTGCCATGAAACACCCTCTCAAGTTATCACCTTGTTTTTTTTTTACCAAACTTTTTTCAGTGTACTTTTTCTTCTTAAATCCCAGTCTCTTATTATCCTATATCAATTTCTCCTCTTATTATCCTATACCAATTAAATTGCTATAATTTTGCCACCCAAACAGCAGTGTTTTTAAAACTGTGTAGCGACCCATTGGTAGCTCATAAAATCAATTTAGTATGTTTGGGTAGCATTTTGAAAAAGGAACCATAAATTTGGACTGCGAGAATTAGGAAATATAAGACAATTAAATTAGATTTTCAAATAAACAAGGAATAATTTGTTAGTGTAAGTGTGTTCCATATAATTGTGAGATACACTTGTACTAAAAAATTATTTGTTGTTTATCTGAAATTCAAATTTAATGAACATCTTACATCTACTCTTGCAGCCTTAATTATAAAAAATAGAAAATAGAGTGTGTTGTATATAGCCATTGTTTCATGAAAATATTTTAGATTTGTGTGTATATACATACTGGATGATGGTATGCAACAGGCTTTTTTCTGGTGGTCAGAAAGAACATTTCGAAAGCCACTGCTATCCTAGGGGTTATTTTACAGAGAAATCTTTATATGGCTATGGATAAAAATTAAAGGTTGTTGGTCACATATTTATGAACTAGAAAGCTAGGTTGTGGTAGGGTAATTCACTGTTCTTCCTTATATATTGCTCTTCAGCAGGCAATTTATCTTCCTTAGCTAGTTCTAGAGAATATGGAAGACCAAAATTTGTCTCCTTCTCTGATCACCACCAGTAGAGTCTTGGTTTAGGGGTTTTGTTGGAAAGGGAAAGTCTTGCTACAACAGTGCAAATAACTGAATCATTTATATCTTATCATACCTAACACTTCTACATTTTTAGAAGAATACTTTTCTTAAATAGGACTTTCATTTTGGAATAAGATTGCTTGAAAGACAAGCTCCAGGGTTGATCACATTTAATAGCCACTTATTTTTTGTACTAACTCAACAGAGAATACAGCCATATACTTACTCTCACTAAGTGCATTTTGCTTAAGGTAGAAGTATGAAGATATAAATTAATCTGAATGGTTCAGTTGTATTCATGTCTATAATAGTGTAACCAGAACAATGAGACATCTTTCCTGATACTAGTATAGGTTATAACTCATTCAGTTTTAATATGGCTGATATTATTTATATGTATAAAAGTTCATGAAATAGTTAAAGATATATATAATTGACATTCTTTCCTCCCTTTTTTCAATAGCAACTTTTTAACTGTCAGTCTTTACACAAGCTGAGTTTGCCAGACAATGATTTAACAACGTTACCAGCATCCATTGCAAACCTTATTAATCTCAGGGAACTGGATGTCAGCAAGAATGGTAAGGTTTTTTTTTGCCTGTAATTTTTTGCACTTGGGAACATGTTTCATTACTAAGATTTCTATTGAGTTTTCAAAAATAAGAATATAAAAATAACTTAAATCTAATATATTAATATGAACGTCATCTAAGAATATTTTATGTAAAGATAGTTGCCCCACTTTACAAGTTTTGCCACCTGTTTGTATCAAATACAGTAAAATTAAATGTTATAGCCTTGGCTTAGAATTTGTTTAATATGTATACATAAAATCTGTCATAGCTTAAAGCACGTGGAGAATAAATGTAAGGGGTTTTTTTGGTTTGTTTTTACATTTTTAATTGTGGTCATCAGGTTGCAGGATAGATTTCTTGTACTTATTTCTCCTGTCAAACTGAAATTTTATATCCTTTGAACAACATATTCCAATCCTCCATCCCTGCTTCCCCATCCCCAGCCCCTGGTAACCACCATGCTACTCTGCCTCTGCCTCTGCAAGATGCCGTATGTAAGTGAGCTTATGTGGTATTTTTTTTTTTCTGTTCCTGGCTTGTTTTACTTAACGTAATGTCCTCCAGGTTTATCCATGTTACTGCAAATTAACAGGATTTTCTTCTTTTTAAAGGCTGAATAGTATTCCATTGTGTATATTGTATTTTCTTTGTTCATTCATCCATTGATGGACACTTAGGTTGATTCCTTGTCCTGGCTATTGTGAATAGGGCTGTAATGAACATGGGAGTGTAAATATTTCTTCAGCATACTGATTTCATTCACTTTGAATGAAATATCCAGTAGTGGATTGCTGGATCTTGTGGTAGTTCTAATTTTTTGAGGACCCTCCATGCTGTTTTCCATAGTGGCTATACTAATTTGCATCCCCACCAACAGTGTGCAAGCATTCCCTTTTCTTGACTTCCTCATCAGCACTTATCTTTGGTCTTTTTACTCATTCTGACAAGTGTGAGGTCGTATCTCACTGTAGATTTAATTTGCATTTCCCTGATAATTAATGATGTTGAACATTTTTCATTTACCTGTTGGTCGTTTGTGTGTCTTTTGTTGAAAACTATCTATTCAGGTCATTTGCTGATTTTTAAGTCAGATTACTTGTTTTCTTGTTATTGAGGTTTTTTAGTTTCTTACATATTTTGAGTACTAACCCCTTCTCAGATGTATAGCTTGCAAACATTTTCTCCCACTCCATAGGCTCTTTCTTCACTCTGTTGTTTCTTTGGCTGTACAGGAGCTGTTTTGTGTGGTGTGATCCCATTTGTCTGTTTTTGCTTTTTATGCCTGTGCTTTTGGGGTGATATTAAAAAAAATCATTGTTCAAGCCATTGCCAGGCTCTAGAATGTCATGGAGCTTTTCTCCTATATTTTTTTCTAGTGTTTTTTTTTTTTTTTTTAAATACTTTTCAGGTGTTACAGTTAAGTCTTTAATCCATTTTGAGTTGATTTTTTATATGGTGTAAGATAAGAGTTTAATTTCATTCTGCATGTGGATGTCCAGTTGTTCCAACACTGTCCTTTGTTTATTGAAGAGACTGTACCCATTTATGTATGTGTTCTCGGCACCCTTGTCAAAAAATAATTGACAAAATACATGGATTTATTTTTGGATTGTCTATTTCATTCTATTCATGTCATTACCATGCTGCTTTGATTATGGTTACTTTGTAGCATATTTTGAAGTCATGTGTGATGCCTGCAGTTTAGTTCTTTTTGTTCACCATTGCTTTGGGTATTCAGTCTTTTGTGGCTCCATATGAATCGTAGGATTGTTTTTTTCTTTTTCTATGAAAAATGTCATTGGAATTTTGGTAGGGATTGGGTTGAATCTGTAGACCACTTTGGGTAGTATGGACATTTTAACAATATTGATTTTCAAGTCCAATGAACACAAGATTTCTTTCCATTTATTGTGCTGCTTCAATTTTTTTCATCAAATGTTCTATAGTTTTCAGTGTGTATGTCTTTGACCTATTTTGTTAAATTTATTCCTAAGTATTTTATTTTTTTGGTAGCTATTATAAATGCGATTGTTTTCTTAATAACCTTTTCATATAGTTAGTATATAAAAATGCTACTGATTTTTGTATGTTGATTTTTGTATCCTGCAAGTTTACTGAATTTATTCTACCAGTAGTTTGGTTGGAGTCTTTAGGGTTTTCTATATATAAGGTTATGTTGTCTGCAGATAGGGACACTTCAGTTTCTCCTATTCTAATTTGGAATCCTTTTATTTCTTTCTCTGGATAGGACTTAAGTACAGCGTTGAAAAGAAGTGGCAGGAATAGGCATCCTTACCTTGTCCCAGATCTTAGAGGAAAAGCTTTCAACTTTTCGTTGTTAAGTATGATGTGAGCTGTGGATTTGTCACATATGGCCTTTATTGTGTTGAGGTGCTTTCCATCTATACCTGATTTGTTGAGAGTTTGTTATGAAAGGACGTTGAATTTTGTCAAATGCTTTTTCTGCATCCTTTGAGAGCTTTTTTCCTTCATTTTGTTAATATGATATATCACATTTATATATATGTTGAGATTATTAACAAGGCCAAGTATCTTGTTTAGTATCTTTAGTTTGATACTAAGTATGGAAGATATATTCTAAAATGTTAAGTCCTTATTACCTCAGAAGGAGAGAGAAATCAGCCCTTGAAATTTTTAGAATGAGCGTGTATTTCTTTTATAATTACAAAAAAGAATGAATCACACGAGGATAAATTTTAAATGGTCTGACCAAATACAGGACTTTCACAAACACTGAATACTGTCATATAATACTTCTTAATAAGAATTGGGGGAAAAAAGTTTGTAAACAAGTCCCACCAAGTTAGTGCAACAGTGCCAGCGGTTTTGTAGTAATCATATTCCACAGCTTTTAGCTTTGTCCTAATGATACGAGTGTCCGGAAGTAATCCTTCTCCTATAAGTTTTCCTAAATTTTAGGACTTATGAAGCATTTAGGGCTTATTAGAAGTCATCCTGTTTTCATAATTAACAGTTAACTTTGGCAAGTTAATTAACCAGGGGTCTGTCTCACACACACACAGAAAGTTATATTGGCTCATGCCTGTAATCTCAGCACTTTGGGAGGCTGAGGCGGGCAGATCACTTGAGGTCAGGAGTTCAAGACCAGGCTGGCCAACATGGTGAAACCCTGTCTCTACCAAAAATGCAAAAATTAGCCAGTTGTGGTGGCATGTGCCTGTAGTCCTAGCTAGTTGGGAGACTGAGGCATGAGAATCACTTGAACCCCAGGAGGCGGAGGTTACAGTGAGCCAAGATTGTGCTACTGTACTCTAGCTTGGGCGACACAGCAAGACTCTCAAAAAAAAAAAAAAAAAAAAAATATATATATATATCTCCACTTATTAAGTTCTATTTATTTTAGTTGCAGTTCATCGAAATGTATGTTTTATAGGATTATGATCAAATCAGGACTTATGTTTTAAGGAATAAAATCTGTTTCAAGGATTTATTTATTATATTCATCCTAGGTTAAGGTGAAGGTTATAGTGGTTAGTGCTGTACTGACGTTCAGTTCACAGTAACTAATAAACTTTACTTTTAAGGATAGTACTGTATTTTATTTTACCTTTTGTTATCGAGCTGTTTAACTTTAGGGCTATTTGTATTTTTAATAAATTTATTATTTAATTTTTATTTAGATTGAATTCATTCATAGTGATGTCCTGCTTTTTATCTAGCTATCTTAAAAATTTTTGGCCAGGCCCAGTGGCTCACACCTGTAATCCCAGCACTTTGGGAGGTCAAGGTGGAAGGATCTCTTGAGCTCAGGAGTTTGAGACCACCTTGGGCAGCATAGCAAAACCTTGTTTCTACAAAAAATCATAAACTTAGCCGCGCATGGTGGCATGTGCCTGTGGTTCCGACTACTTCAGGCTGTTGTGGGAGGATTGCTTGAGCCTGGGAAGTCAAGGCTGCGGTAAGCCGTGATCATGCCATGGCACTCCAGCCTGAAAAATAGAGCAAGACCCTGTCTCAAAAACAAACAAAAAAAAATTGTGCTCAAATAAGAAACCTATGTAAAAGCTAAAAGAACATGCATGACTTTACCAGTTGTTAGCATTTTGTTACTTTTGTCTTACTTCTCTTTTTCATGTATATGAATTTAAATATGTTCAGGAAAAAGATATATGCGTATCATTGTTTATATAAAATGTCTTTTTGGCCATTCGCGGTGGCTCACCCCTGTAATCCCAGCATTTTGGGAGGCCAAGGTGAGCAGATCACCTGAGGTCAGGAGTTTGTGACCAGCGTGGTCAATGTGGTGAAACCCTGTCTCTACTAAAAGTGCAAAAAATTAACCAGGCGTGATGGCAGACGCCTATGATCCCAGCTACTTGGGAGTCTGAGGCAGGAGAATTGCTTGAGCTGGGGAGGCAGAGGTGGCAGTGAGCCGAGATCTTGCCATTGCACTCCAGCCTGGGGGACAAGAGCAAGACTCCGTCTCTGTCTGTCTGTCTGTCTGTCTGTCTGTCTGTCTGTCTGTCTGTCTGTCTATCTATCTATCTATCTATCTATCTATCTATCTAT